>NC_092822.1:1713333-2052500 GCF_023375885.2 Dermacentor andersoni
CCCTGCTGGTAGTAGGATAGCACTGGCTCGATCGCGCGACTCGGAAGCGATGCTGGAAATGTAATTTGCGGGACGCTAACCGAGTGTATACGAAGCTGACAAAGTTCGACTCAGGCCCAGACGATTTCCAAGTTGGTATCGACAGCAGCTAGAGGCGATCCGAAAGCGTTCGACGCGGCGAGCTAAACGAGATCCTGCGACCGCGACGATAGACTGTCATGATCAATGTTACTTGCGCACCACTTGAAACGAGGACTGGGAGATGAGACACAAGTGAACACTTTCAACTGGGTTCAATGGTAGGAGCGGTCTATATACGCAAATAAGGTTGATCATGAATTGTAAACAACTAGCCCAAACCAGTACCCTGCTAAGACAGACTGACAATCGAGATGAGTCGCGCAAATTTTTCGTGCCATGTACATCATTGTTAAGCTAGGTTCCTGCTACATGTTTGCGGCGTAGAGCAGCAATATTGGAGTGTAGAAGTTCGTGCTTGATGGCTGCTAATGCTTTTAGAGTTTGTAACTACCGGCGAGAACGGCCCTCGACGCGCAACCCGTCTGAGTCACGTGCTGTTCTGTCCGAAAATGGCGGTCTACGGCGTTCCCTCACGTGTTGCTATAACAAAGCACAACTAGTACACGCAGCAGTGCTTATCTCTGCCGCCGATAACGCATCCGACATTAAATGAATTCACAAAATATGATTGCTCATTGTGAAACCAAGCAGGCTCGTGTAAAAGGGCTCACTGTCGCTGTTTCTTCTAAGCCTCGTCGTCCGCACCACGGACGCACTTAAGCGGCGGTAGGTGCATCCCATGTATACGTGCACCCTTTACGGGTGTAACGGTGTGACCGAGTGGCACCCGGAAGGACCCTTTTCGTTACCACTTGAAATGTAGCCATTTTCGGTGCATTTAGATTTTAACATTTTATTTGAAGAGTGGTAGTCTCAACGTATACTGCGAACATAAAATTATAGCCTGATCCCTGGTGTTTTCAACGAATGTGCAGCAGATAATAACTGCTCAGACAAGTTGCTATAACAAAGCACAACTAGTACACGCAGCAGTGCTTATCTCTGCCGCCGATAACGCATCCGACATTAAATGAATTCACAAAATATGATTGCTCATTGTGAAACCAAGCAGGCTCGTGTAAAAGGGCTCACTGTCGCTGTTTCTTCTAAGCCTCGTCGTCCGCACCACGGACGCACTTAAGCGGCGGTAGGTGCATCCCATGTATACGTGCACCCTTTACGGGTGTAACGGTGTGACCGAGTGGCACCCGGAAGGACCCTTTTCGTTACCACTTGAAATGTAGCCATTTTCGGTGCATTTAGATTTTAACATTTTATTTGAAGAGTGGTAGTCTCAACGTATACTGCGAACATAAAATTATAGCCTGATCCCTGGTGTTTTCAACGAATGTGCAGCAGATAATAACTGCTCAGACAATTCTCGAGAATTCTTATGCGAAACATCAAGAAACACCTCAAGGAAGACGAGTAAAGTAATAATTAGCTAGCTTTAGTATAAAGTACAAACCCTATGCAAGCGATCTTGCGCGCGACAGCGACAAGCGACGCGATGGCTGTCGCGTTTGCTCGTCGCCTACAAGTCGCACCCCGTGCGGGCGAGAGCGACGTCTCCCCGGTGTTGCAGGTGAGGGCAGCAAATGCGCGTCGAAACTAGCCTGACGCGTGCTTTATTAATTTAGGTTGGTGTAATTTACTGTAGAAAGCAGCATTAAATATTTTTCAGGGTCTTGCAGTAGGGTCTTATTCTTGCACGTATAAAAATTCAATCGTTTTCTCATTCCGTGCAATAATCGGTAGCATTTGAGTGATGCACGTCCAGCCCCATCTTTGCGCTATTGGCTAGTCGCTCATAGCACTTCCGGGCGACGAGCGACGAATTCTAGATTTCCAGAGCCGAGCGATTGAGCGACAAGACAGAGCGACCTCTTCAAGCGACGGCCCGTTTTGTCGCTCGAAGCCATCGCTCGTCGCCGTCATGTACAAAATCGCTCTCATGGGATTTAGCCTCAAGTACTGATCGTTAAAGAAATCTGATATATACAAAATATGCACCTGGTTTCTGCAAGCGTTTCCCATCTCTTTTGAGTCAAATCACGCAAAAAAAAAAAAAAATGTTATGAAGATTTGTGGCCGTCCATGCTAGCCATAGTGATGCGCATGCTACGAAGAAAAACAGTAGCTTCACAAATGGGAAAACGGGTAATTTCATACTGTACAGGGTGTATTTCTTTTTACTGATTGCAGCAGACATCTGGTTTGTTTTTTACTGTACTCTTTACGCTTACCAAGCAATGGCTGTAAGGTCTCGAAGCATGCCGAAGTTTCCTCATACTTGGTCTTTCCGTTCGATCAGCTCTTGTACGAGGTAGCCTATATATCAACTGGCGCTGAAGTCCCCACGTGCTCTGTTAAGTTCCTGCACTGTGCTGTGCAGTAATGTGGAGTGTTGGACAATATTGCACAGTAATCAATAAGGGCACTTGCACAGGCGGTGTTCAAAATGTAAGAGATTAGACAGCTAGTGAAGCTTTCGTCGAAGGTCGGTCTGAAATCGACTGCGTGCTCTTGTGTGAGCGAAAACCTCACACGACAGGTAGGATTAGTCGTAATAATTTGTACATACCCTGTTGAAGCGCTGATTGATAAAACCAACCTATTAGAGGCAAAATAAACTTGCATTTGATATTAGTCGAACACAATGATCAAAATAACACGCATTCATGAGCATCTGCCATTCTTTGAGACATCGTTAAAACAGCCTTACGTCGGATCGGAATATCGACAACCCGAGAGAAACTTGTGTGTCCTCACTGCTCTTGTCATTAAAATTTATGTTGCAGAGTCGACCAAAGCGCAAATCTTGCGTCTATTTATTGAAGAAGTGTTATGAGCACCGCAGGCTAATTTCTACGATACCCTCAAAGTTTTTTTTTCCAGAATCCCCAATCTGCCAAAAATTGTCAAATCTGACAAATAGTTAGTGTTCAGTCGTCATTTCAGACGCTGAATGATCCTGTTCGTAGAAGGATTCCAAAGGAAGTCCTTAACAACGCGTGGAAAAGGTGTCCATCAAATTGATCGGTTTCTATATATTGGCTTCCTCGAAGGAGTGTTCATGCTCCGAGAACCAGTGGAAGGTAGGCGCTTTTTTGGAATCGCGATGCAGCAGGTCGGTAAGCGGCTGAAGAACTTGCGCACAGGGTGATATGAAGCGCCTGTGAAAATTTATGAGCCCCAGAAACTTGCGCACCTTTCGGAAGGAGGATGGAGCGGGGAAGTCCTCGACTGCCCGCACCAGTGATTCCAGTGGCTTGATGCTTCGGGGTAAAATGTGATGGCCGAGAAATCCCATGGCTTCAACTCCGAAAATGCATTTCTGGGGCTTCCGGACCAGGCCGTGTTCATCCAGTCCCTCAAATAGAAGGCGAAGGTGGTCTTTGTGCCCTTCGTCTGTGCGACTTGCAACGAGAATGCCGTCAAGGTAGACGAAAATGAACGGGAGCCCGCGCGTAACCTCGTCCATGAAATTTTGGAAAGCTTGTGCCGCATTCTCCAAACCATAAAGCATACGAACAAACTCAAGTAGGCCAAATGGAGTAGTGATTGCCATCTTCGGAATGTCGATGGGTTCGGCAAGAACCTGGTGGTAGGCGCTCATCAAAACGATATTGCCGTATATTTTGGTTCGAGCGCCGAAGTCATGTATATGGGGAAGGGGATATTGATCCAGAGTAGTGACGGCATTCAAAGCTCGGTAACCACCACAAGGCCGCATTGTCCTGCTTTGGAACCAGATGGAGAGGGGAAGAGCAATTGCTATAGCAAGGACGAATAACGCCGAGCTGAAGCATGTTGTCACGGCTTGTCACCCGTTCGCCGTCAGCACGGAGTCGTCGACGGGTATACAAGCCAGTTGGTCTTTCTGTACTCAAGCGAACTCAGCGAAGGAGTCAGAGTCGGAAGAAAGACAGGAAAAAACTAGTTATCGGCTGACAATGACACAAATATTAAAAGAAACACAAAAGAACACAAGAACACTAACACACATGCACTTCATCTAGATCAATGATGAACACATAAAAAATACAACGAACACTTAACAGTCAACATAGAAATTAACACTACACAAAACACACTTAACGGTGGTCAACTAAAGAGAGTTAAAAAGAAAACAAATGATGGCATACACATGGCTGGGCAGCAACAGCAAGTCCATAAAGCGTGGAATCGACGGCAGAGCTTTCCCGAAGAACGCTGGCAAGCAGATATCGTTGCGGTGAATGCGATTGCTGGACTGGCTTTCTAGGGATTGTAGGTCTGACGTCTTCCCTCGAGCAGGTTTTGCTAACCTGAGGGGAACTACCGTGAGCTTCGTTGCAGACGTTGGTTTGTCGTCGCCTACGCCAACTAGTAACTCGCAGTTCAGACGCGGCTAGGCGGCCGAGGCGATACTGGACGGCACGAGCTCCTTGACGCTTCTCAGCAGGTTGTAGGCTCAGCTTCTAGACTCTAGAATACCTAGCTCGGTCTAAAACCTGGGCTTAAACAACTTCTATTTCCCTAGTGCCCTGGGTTGGAGGACGGCAGATATTGGTGACGATCCAATCAAGTTCTGGCTCCTCCCAAGGTCTTTGCTGCGCCCCTTTTAATTAGGGGCGAGGGAACGGGTGCTTCCCCCCTGCTGATAGAGTTCGCGCACTCGTATTGCACCACACACGCACACCCTTCCCTACTAGAAAATCCTATTTGTTTTCAAACGGGTTTCATCAAATAGGGTTATGGAACGGGACCCCGTTTGATCCTGTTCAGTCCTGACCTGTTTAAATCCTGTTTAAACCTGACCCGTTTAAATCCTGTTTCATCCTGACCCGTTTAAATCCTGTTTAATCCTGACCCATTTAATCCCGTCCTATCTAACCCAGACCTGTTTGCCCCTGTTCAGACCTATATTTTGCTGCATTCATACCTGGTCCTTTCAGAATGGATTGATGTTGCTTAATATAATTTACTCTTAAACCTATTTTGTACATTTGTGTATTTGTGATCAGCATTGAAGAGAAGTATATCTGCATTATGTTTGCAACAAGAATGCCACTTGCACATGTAGGTTTGCCTGGTACATTGCTTGATACGAAGATAAACACAATTTTCGGCATAAATTGATTAGCACTACCAACACTGATGTGATACATCATGAACAAGTTTTGTATGACCCACGAGTACGTTCTCTATGTATGACCTACAAGAAAATGCACCCTGAAGAAGACTGTACCTCATTTTCATATTTACTACTAGTATGCAAATGTAATTCTTGCAGATTTAGTATTTGTTCGATTACTTGTACTCGTTTTAATGCAGTGCTTTTTCTTGTAATGGTTTGTTCACAAATCCACAGTAAAGCGTAATTTTGGGGTGAAAAATGTCAGGCAAAGTATTGGCATGTACTTGTAAGTGAAAAAGACAAGTATACTTTACGTAGGTATTTCTGTACACCAACTTGAGCTTTCATTAAGCCTGAAGTCATCCGGCTTAAAAAAAAGCATGTCATAAATGTCCCAAGCACTGTTTATTGGACCTTCTAACGGTATTTCGATGCATCCAGTCTGCCGAGAGAAGACCGCTGGAGTGGGTTGCTTGGGTGAGAGCGAGCAGGGCACCTGAAAAAGTAAAGCCAATAATTTATCTTGACTCATGCAACAGGTTGGCACATAGGCAAATTCGCCTATGTTCCCACAGATAAAGGTTCAGCATTCCGGTCATAGGAGATAATGAATAAATCTTATTGAAAAATATGTGGTTTCATGCAATGCCTATGTTTCAAGGGAACATGGAGTACTGTGGGAGAATAAGCTGTCATTATTAGCAGGCGATTGAAGCAAGTGTTATAGGAAAAAGATGGACACATCGTTTGATTAGCAATAATTACTAGTATTGAAGCAACAGAATACAAACATGAAATACCTTTAAAAACAACACCGACAGGTTGAGATAATAAATTATTCAGAAACTAAACCCTTCTGCCAGCAAAATACCGTAGTGTACTGGCTTTGACATTGCGCTGCTCAGGCAGAGGGCGTGGGATTGAATCCCGGCCACAATGGCTGCATTTAGATGGCAGGGAAATGCCAAAACCCCTATGTAAGGTCTATTGGGTACACGTTAAAGGAGACTAGGGATCCCGCCAACTTGAAGTTATAAAAACCGGGGTAAATTTCGAGATAAGCAAACTCACAAAAGTAGAAGGCCCTGGCCATGCGAAGACCATATAAAGCCTTTTAAGGTAGGTGCCAGCAGCCGCAAAATTTCTTGCAAAAGCGAAATATAGCAGAAGCGGTATTTTTCCGTAGATCACTTTTGCAAGGTATTTTACAACTTGACACCCGACATGTTGGGCATCTACTGGCAACAGCAATTCTTGCACAGATCATAGCAAACACTGTTGCACCTAGGTATACATAGACACATAGGTATAGGTACAGTCGCCGACTGATTTTCCGGACTCCGAAAATTTGGACTTGATTACTCGGTCTGCTTCACGGCACCGCCATTCTCCCCATGGACCATAATGTATAACAACTTCCGAAAGTTCGGTCGCCTTGCAACCTCTCGTCTGATTTTTCGGACACTCCTTGAGCCAACTTGATCGAGAGCACCATGCACCGACTCTGGCCGTTGCATGGTTCTACTTGCTGAACGACATTTTTGTTTTGAACGGAGCCTCCTTGCTGCCCCACGAAGTGGCGCTACTGCAAATCCCTGCTCATCATCATCGTCTGTGCCTGGTTTGTAGCTACAGCAGTTCCGGTCTCAGCTTAGTATGCCATGTCAAGACAATCCAGCAGCTGATTTGCTTGTTTCTTCGTGCACGACGCTGCGAGTAGGCCAGGTTTTTTGTTTGTGCAACTAATGTCGGCGTGACGATGTTTGATGAAGCAAGATGGGCCAATTCATTCCACTAATATCTAGAATAGCTACCTGTAAGCACCACCTACCTTTCAACAACATTTGAAAAGCAAAAAACCTCATCCTGAAAAGTCTGCACATGACGACATCGGTAGCATCATCAGCGTGGGGCCTCAAGATAATTCGGCAAGCCAAGAAATTACTGACAGCACGAGTGCAAGCATGCCTACAGGAAATCAGTGGCTGAATAATGCACCTTCTACCAATTGGTAGACAGTGCATTTTCGCAAAGCCCTAACTATAGCAGATCATTGTTCAGGAGTTCCCGAATGCACAACTGTATGCCATTTTCACACAGACTCTAGGGAAGCACCTCTGCACAGTTGCAAGAAAAAAAGCTAGATGCCCCAAGAGAAATGAGCCCACTCAAGCCATGGAAGTTGTTTACCTTGTCTTCCTACAACTACTCAAAACCTAGGACTGCTGTTTTGCACAAGGGAACAAACGTCAACATTGGTGCCTCGCCCAACACAAGTGGTCTGCGCTGTAGAAGGTGCCATAAGTCAGCCCACAGATGAGGCCCACACCAGTGCTGTCAGTGTGCTGTACAAATTGCAGAAGCACAGCCTACAAGCTTGTCTGCCTTAGTGTGATTGCACCAATGAACGAAAACTAACGAATCAAGTTTGTTTCGTGCCGAGAACAGTTGCCTCATGCTGGCTTGGTTTGTTGTGTAGGCATGTAAATAATGAAAAGGCCTGCATCACTACCTCTGAAAAAAAATCATGTAACAAAGCACGTACAGTACACAAGTGCAGTGTCTATCACATACCATTTCGTGCAGTAGAGGCTACATCGGATAAACCGGCCAATGTATAAATGACTGGCAGCGTGACCAAGCAAACTTGATGCATGGGTCAGTTAGCAGTGGTAGTGCACTGCTCTCGGCGCACATGCACCTATGTTTGAAAGCTGCTTGATCGTGACAAAATATAAAGACAAAAGCGCTGGAGAGATATCTGAGGCTTTTCTTATATGTATGACGAGGAACCTAGCGCTAGCTCCCCATGCAGAGAATTACTAGACAGTGAGACTGCTTCTTTTCATTGTAAAACAAGTGTCACGCTCACCATGTTTCTGTGCGAACAGCATGTATTCAGATCTATTCTCCCCCTTTCACCTTTTGCACAATATCACTGTGCGAGCAATAATACTGAACTGTTAGTAGCACTCTGTCCTGTTGCCTCCTTTCTTTCCTTGTGAATTGTGTGCTAAATAAGGCTTTTTTTGGTGAAAGAGTGCTAGTTTAACGCATAAACTAGCGCCATGGCACTTTGCAATAAAGGACTGTTATAATTCTCTAAAAATTTGTCCATGCAGAACAGTGTCAAAAGAACACCTTAAAGAAAGAACATGAGTGTATCTATCATAAAGACCAATCCTTGCCTTTTTTCCTTAACAAAATTTTCAATACCGATATTGAAGTACAAGCTCACCATATTATATCACCTTGTCAATGAAGCAAGGCACAATGGTGCCCAACTGTCGCAGGACCAACTTGGATGTGGAGATCAGCGCAGATCAGCAACATAGCATGGTCTGCTTACACTTCTCCAGGTCCAGCCATACCTACAGCAGCTATAAAACAAGTGAGCTTAGAATCACAAGCGAAACAATAAAAAGTGACACTGAACAAAGCAACTTTCGTTAAGCATAAATAGGATCGAAATGCTGACATTATGCCCATAAGTAACTTCACTTTGAGCAACAAAGCATCCAATTTAAGAAAGATTATATGTATCAGCTATCTATGTGAGAAAGATTAATCGAACGCCCTCTATTTGCCATACCCCTCCCCTTATGCATGGATGTCTCCCTGACTGAGTGAGCTGATCCCAGGTATAGTGTAATTAAAGGTTGTCACTTGGTGGGCCAATCCCGATACCATTGCATGACTTGTACAATAATTTTAATGTGTTGTAATGCTGGCCATCCTGCAGGCACTGCAACATTATAGCACCCATAAGGCTAATGGTATTACCTGATAAGGTTAACTAATAGGTGTCCCCAGAAGCATAACTCGGCATGTATACTCGGAGGCCATTATTATAAGAGAAGCAATGGCAGAGGTGAAGCTTTATCCTGTGCCATATGCAACATGGCCGAGCACGCCCAGCTTCTGGTTACATTCTCACTTGTGACCACTGCAACAGGCTGACTGACATGCGTAACCAGCAGTTTGTAGGACCACATTTTCATACCCTGCAATTTGTTTTACATCTGAAGAGATCAGCCTCAAGCTCCATGATGCGCTGCACTCAAGAAGCATTATAAACTGGCAACATTTAAATGCTATGCTGCATGGTTTGTTGCATGCTTTAGGAATTTACTTATTTATTATACACATAGCTCATAGGCTCCAGTTGGAGTATTGCATGAGGTGGCAAGAAAACAAATTCTGAACAAGGAGAACATTCAAAAAAACAAGTCAGACCAAAGAAGAAAAAATAACATACTCTCCTAATGGGACTATGTATCTGGCAGCTAGCTTCTAAAAAAGACAATTAGGAATCTTTTACTACTGGTAGCGCTTTAGGGGATGGAATGTAGAATTCCAAGCTTCATACACTTTTAAGCCACCTTTCGTGGCTTTTTGTTTTGAACTCCTATTCTCTGTACTATTATAGAAATGAATACCCCCTCCAAAATAAAACATGTAATGCACAGTAATGTAACACAATAATGTAATGCACAACAGTGAATACTTAGAAAAATGTAATTAAGAACATGGAGTCTATGTGGGCACAGATGTTAGAAGTCTACATGAAAGCATAATAATAAAGGTGGGCAAAGCATTTATGCTTTTGTCAGGCAAGCTGCAGCAAGACATACAGGTAAAGCATGCCTCACAACACAGTCCCTAAAAATATCTGTCACAATACAGTGAGTAGGTATATCATGCATATCTACAATAGCTCCTAATTATATTTAACTCAGAGGGGGCTACCTATGTAACTTGATCAAACTGAAGGTGGGCCAAATTCTAAATATACGATTCAAGTAGACAGAAAATGGACGTTATGAAAATGCATCTACAGCAAAAGTGTTGTACATTATTGTTGTACATTATGTCATACCTGCCAACCTGTGAACATAATATTTTGTAAAAATGCTGCAGACACTAAATTCTTTGTTGGGGACATAGCACACATTATTTTAAAGCTTGCTCTCAGCACCCCCATTGTTGCATACACACACACATTATTAATAAAGGGAAAATCGCACATCTACCCGCTCGTAGCAATTGCTACAAAAGAAACCCGTACGGATTCCTCGAAAGGAAAGCCTCACAATTGAAAAAAAGAAACCGTCCAGGTCTGGGACTCAAACCCTGGACCACCGCCTTTCCGGGACAGCCGCTTTACCATCTAAGATAACCAGGCGGCTAGCAGATGGCCGGGCCAAGTCGAATTTGTCAACAACATGAAGCAAAGGCAAGGGTCTGACGTAATAGTTCTGCGGAAATGCGCAAGGTGTAGAGAAGTAATTAATAAAGGAGAAAAAAATATTATGTCAAACCCTTGCTTTTGCTTCGCGTTGTCAAGTAATTCGACTTCGCCCTGCCATGTGCTAGCCAGCTGGTTATCTCAGATGGTAGAGTGGCTGCCTCGGAAAGGCGGTAGTCCCGGGTTCGAGTCCCGGGCCAGGACGAATTTTTCTTCAACTGTGCGGCTTTCCTTTTGAGGAACACATACAGGTTTCCTTTGTTGCAAATGGTACGAGCGGGTGGATGTCTGATTTTCCCTTTATTAATTACTTCTCTCCACCTCGTGTGTTTGCGCAGAACTATTACGTCACACACACATTATCAACCATTATTTAACTTGTCGTGCAGCACGAAAAGCAGCAGCGAACTTGAAACCAGTAACTGACAACATTTTTTTTCAGATTACAGAGCTTTACGCTGCTTCAGGAATTTATCTGACTAAACTTCCTAAAAGCACGTGCCCCTCTGATGTTCTCGTTAGAGATATTGCATCGCTAATAATAAAGAAGTACAAGTACCATTATAATTAATTTTTTACATGCATTTTAACAATTTCATACCGTCAATCTCTCAACAGCTTTAAAACATCTTAACCAACACAACTTCATTGTCTTTCTAAAATGACATTAATAAAATTGTAAAATGAGCCCACATTTGTAAACCCACGAAAAATTCAGGAGTTTCCAAACATGGATGATACCAACAAAATCTGCAGCTCTTGTAAGTGGCAGCAACTGCTTTGCACACACCTTGTCACAGCATGCACATCAGGTACTTTTCCGTGCTGTTGAGGCTGCAGAAGAGCCGCAGGTGCATATGTGGAGGTGCCTCTGGTTCACAAAATCTTGCCATCCCTAAACAATAATAAATACTTATTTATTGTAATCCCTGCTGAAACTGCAAACTTGTGATATAAAAAGATCACGTCATATTTTGAAAAAAGTCTCATACAACCAGTTACATGAAGCTGCAACTGGTTGTGCATATATCTGATTGTAACATCACAGGCGGTTAAATAACACGTAAATCGAACTGTAGAGAACATGAATCTACTATGAAAAGGTTCACACAAACGTACAGCTGTATAACGTGAAATGTGAATTGTACTATCAAAAAATTCCTTAGGACATGAAAAGCGTTCCAAAACCTAACTTGTCTATGCGGCGCAACAAAGCACTGCTCCCAAAGGACGATGCGCTTAAAATTACAACAGACCACCTCATTTCTGGAGAGACAATACAGAAAAGAGAAAGATTTTTCGATTAAAAAGAAACATTGCTTATGTAATTTCGGCTTCTCTGCTAGATGGGAATCCTTTACAAGTACACGAAAACACACAGGACACTAATACACGTCATCTGACGACACACTATAAACAGAAGAATTTCCATACAAGCTAAAAATCTGGCCATGCGTCGACGAAGAAATCGGGTGCTATCTCGCGCAGCTGTTAGCTGTGACGACGACACATCGACGTACTACTTCTAGAAATGACTATACCATTTCTTAATGAAAAATTATGCACACAAACAGTAACTTTCTTTGCATTTTTGTGCCCATTTAGATCAAAGAACCACCCGCGCTAGCGTGCTTCATAGGTGAAAGTAAATAAACCACAGATAGAGCTGTTGGTAACATGAATACGTTTTAGGGCAATTTCCATGGAACTTTTTGCTAAATGTGCACTGCGACATGAAGAACAACCATTTGAAAAGCACATTTATAATTCTTGCTGCTTTACAAATCCGGATCCGGTTGTTGTACGGATCTTGCGATACGTACAACAACGCACACTTCACGAACCATAGACAGGAAGAATGCGCGCAAGCGCCGGACTTACCTTTCTAGGCGTACTCGGAAAACGCTCCTTTTAGCGTCACAGGTGCCGCGGCATCGACTGCACCAACGGTCCTTCCGGCGCACACACTGTTCAATTGCGGATCAACTACAGGACGTAAGAGCACAACTTTCACCAAATTCTTCCGTACAGCGCGATACGATGCGACAGTGCCAGAAGAGGAGATCCTGTTCATGAGCCCGGAACAAAGGAAGCGCGAAGAGTCATATCTTCGACATCGGCGCACCACACGAAGGATACTGCGGGCTACATTACGCGGTCCCAGGGGTTTTGTGATTCTCAATGCATACAAAATGCACCACAATTTCTCTCGGCACAGCGTACACACGATTAAACAACTACATCGGACGGCGTCAATGCAGCAAGCACTCACATGTGGCGACAACTGAGGACGGCAAAATAATATCAGCTGTAACTTTACCGGCGCTACCTGTGCTGCCATCTGTAGGCCGCCACCGAAAGCGACCGTGCTTTCGGTGATCTCATGGATGGTGACGGCGTTGTATTTCGATGTTATGCGAGTCGTACAGCGTCTTGTACGACGTGTTTCAGCAACGTTGCTTTTAATAGAGAGGACAGCAATCTGCGTATACGCCGTATAGACGTCTCACCCACTTGAATAACACAACAGCAAATTTTCAGTCTGTCGTATTTTGGGACGTTGTGACTGTCGTTCTGTTCTCTGTAGTGTGACGCCCTGTAGTCGAAAATTCTGTAGTTCCTGATCAATATTTGATTAAGAATTGACAGAGGTCATTTTAAGGTTATGTAAAATTATTAATACGAAATAAAATAAAAAAATAAGAGTAGAAAAAAATGATGCCTTATGCCTAGGATTCGACCTTTAGACCTGACGGTTCCGAGACAAGCATCTTACCACTGCACCACGCCGAACATCACTGCTGGCGTATGTTGAAGCTATGTCAAGAGTGTAAATTGCTGTCTGGGTTGCTGTTTACATTTGCATTTTAAAAGCCACGATGCGCTTTCACTTCACCGCGTCAACTGCCGCATCTCTAGATGAGCAAAAGTGTTGTTACCATCGACAGGTACATCGTGGAGTGCTAGACCATCGATTTTGCTGTAACGATATCCATATTTCATACGAAATTCAGAAACAGACAACGGTGACCGGGGACACTGAGGGTTGTTACTGCTAATTTCGACAGTTGTCTCTTGCTCTTTACACTTTTGAGCTCGCATATAATTCGTGTGTTCAATACAATATAGCTACATAAACACTCGTGGGTGAGTCTTCATCTCGACAGAATACTGGCTTCTCACGGCAGCGCTGTACCAGATTAATGAGACCCGAGCGAGACAGCTTTTCACGCAACTTTGTGGAACAATCCAAAACTTCTTTCCCGGTTCGCATATGCTTGTGCAATATTTCTGGGAAATTAACTAATGTGTCAGTGTAACCGCACATGTAAGTCCACAGGCCTGTGTGCCCCATCTTACCAAATAAAACAAAGCGGATACGCAGCCATTCCCGCAGATGGTATGATTTTGATCAGCGGCCGATATTGAGGAGGCCGGTAGGGCGTTGCTGGTGCCGCGTCGTCACGGCACAATTATAACAATTGGCAACGTCGACTTT
Source organism: Dermacentor andersoni (assembly GCF_023375885.2). NCBI lineage: Eukaryota > Metazoa > Arthropoda > Arachnida > Ixodida > Ixodidae > Dermacentor > Dermacentor andersoni. The sequence continues at coordinate 1,727,284 of NC_092822.1, forward strand.
AATGCCGGTGTCGGTGCTATCAGTACTGCCGGCTCCAAAGAAGCACGATTGAATACCGCGCAAGAAAAAAAGTACAGTGTACACCACCGATGCGAAGCTGACATTTTAAAGGGCCGCGACGGAAAGTGCTTCTGTTGCGACTTCAGAACTCTTTGCCGTCGCGACCGAATGTTTCTGTTGCGACGTCAGAATCGCTGTCGTAACGTCAGAAATGTCTATCGCAACTTCAGAAACGTTAGGAACTTCTGTCGTACAACAGAAATTGCTGTAGTTGCAGCAGGAATTCCTGTGTCTTTTTCAACTGGGCAGGACCGGGAATCGGTTTGAAATTCGCAGCTAGCATATCGCAGTTTGGTCTGTGAATGTTCCGAGGTGGTCACGCAATTTCTGTAGAGCTTGATAATGGCCCCAATTTAGCACTAGGGGCTAAATTGTCAGGATGTCGAACAATAAAAAGTTCCTCCCCAGTTCTATTCAAGCATTAAACTCGTATGCATGATACCATCCAGTATGGTTGCCACAAAGCTCCAGAATAAACCAGCTTTTGTGCCAAACAGGCGACCCTATATGGTGCCACTGTGTCCAGTATAAGCCAGTTTAGTTGCAAACAGGGCCCCTGTTAAGACCCATTTCTGCTTGAACTGGTCGTGCCTATACCTGCTTGCATGCCAAACGGGACCCCGCTCAGCCCTGTTCATGTGTGAACTGGTCCAGTTTATACCTGTTTGCATGCCAAACGGGACCCCGTTCAGACCTGTTCGTGTGTAAACTGGTCCAGTTTATACCTGTTTGCATGCCAAACGGGACCCCGTTCAAACCTGTTCGTGTGTAAACTGGTCCTGTTTATACCTGTTTGTTGCTAAACAGGTCCCTGTTAAAACCAGTTTAAACCTGTATAACCCAGTTTGAATTTAAATAGGATTTTCCAATAGGGTTGAGTCCGTACCGGGCCCCCATTTTCCGTTCATAAACATAGGAGAAACGGCGGCAGCCGGCCATACGGCGCTGTCGGTACACATACACTGGCAGCAATTCATGGACACAGGATTGCACAGAGGCACCACATACGCTGCCAGCACTTCGTGGACACAGGATTACACAGACACCCCATACTTTGGAGTATTCGCACCCCAGCCTTCTTTGTAAGCCTCTCAATGCACGCGCGCGGAGATAATACACAGGCGATCCCACAAAAACTGTCGGGGCGTCACGGTCGCGCCGACGGCAAAAAGACAATAATCCCTCAACCTGCTTTCGACCCTTTTCGGCCGCTTGCTCGAGTGGCCGGCAATAACCGTTTCGCTTGTCGGTTCGCATTACCACGACCCTTTTGGCGCCCGTTGATCGGAGCTTCGCCGAATCGAATAATGCCGCACCGTGACACATGTATTCGAACTCACGGCGGGCGACTTCCAACCTCCGTCCAGCGAGCCTCCGTGGCCGGGCGGCGTCAGGTGGGCCAGTGGTGGTGATATGATTCGTTTCCTTGTGTTTCACTGGTAGCGTTTCGGGGCTTCGTGAGTTGCGGGAACTCAGCAAGTATCTTGTACGTTGAGACCGGCCGAAGTGTACGGATGCAACATGAGGTGAGGTTGGACTGCAGGCCAGGTACATCGAGGGATGTGGCGTTATCCTTTAGGCGCCGATCGCGCACACTCACATCTATGTTGTAATGGCTGAGGAAGTCCGCTCCCAGTATGGCATAGCTGACGTTGGCGATCACAAACACCCATCTGCGCCGGAGTCCGATGTCTAGCGTTACTGACCGTAGGCCATACGACGCGCTGGCAGTAGTGTTCACTGCGTGGAGCACTGGTGTGGCTGCGTTGGCGATCTGCGGCCGTGGTGGGAACGATTTCGGCTCCGGTGTCGACGAGGAGGTGGGTGCTGGCGATGCTGTCGACTACGAAGAACAGGCGGCTTGCACGAGTGCCGCCGTTAGCCACTGGCTTCGCGTCCACGAACAGGGCTGGGTGCAGCGGCTTGCTTTGTTGGTGAATGCGACGGTGGTACCAGCACAACTGCCACGGCGAGTATCTAGGTGCGCTGTGAGATGGTGAAGGCGGATGGTTGCGCCGAAGCTGGTCGCCAGTGTTGCCATCCATCGTCAGCTTCTACAGTGCACTGGTAAGACGGTCGACTGCTTCCTCCAAGCGCGAGAGTCGGGCTGCAGGCTCTGCGACTCTCGCAGCGGCGATAGCTAGCTGTGCCGCATTTTCACCTTCCGCGAACCTCTCTCAACCACTCTGGCAACACGTCGCCGCAACGAAAGCATAAAGTTCCTGCACACCTTAATTAAATCTCCACGCTGTACCCGGTTAGGCAAATACTTTAGATTTGCTGAACCTTCCCGCACCCGTAGCTCTCACAACGTAAACCTTTTGCCACTGCGACCTAGAACTAACATGTATAAACATAGTTTTTCCTCTCAACGACTGAACGTTGGAATGCATTGCCTGTAAATGTTCGTTTATTTCCCTGACCAACTTTTTGTGTACATTTGACATATTGACGCAAAATAAGTTTGCACGTGGTGACACGGGACCCTTAAGGCGAGAACGACGAAGTTCGTGGTTGCGCGCGCGCTCTCCGAGGACCAGCCATCGCAAAAGGCAGACGTTCTTTTGCCAATCTGTCGGTGGTAAACTGTTTTAGTTGCAATAGCTGGGTGGCAATATGATGTTAGCGCCACTTCTGCTATAGCCGATGATGGGCTGCAGTATGTAAAAATAAATAAATAAATAAATAAATAAATAAATAAATAAATAAATAAATAAACGGTCAGCGAGTGCAGCGAGCCGCTCGAGACTCGTTTCGTCGGAACCCGCCAGCGCCAAGCGTGCGGACTGTGGGAGGCGTTGCAAGAACAGCTCGCGCAGAATTGGAAGCTGGCTCTCTTTTGCGGAGTGCTCACCCAGTAACTGACGCAACCGGTGCAGGAGTTGCGATGGTCGTTGGTCGCCGAGTTCCTCGGAGAGGAGCTGTTGGAGCTTACTCTCTTGCGATGGCTCGAGGACCTTGCGTTTCAGGTCGTCGTATGCTGTGGCCGAAAGCGTACCCGCTAGCGAGTCGTTTATGGCATCGGTGATGTCGGTGGGTAGCACGGCGACGACGTGCAGGTACATTGCTGTCTGTAAAGTGATGCGCCGGAATTGAAAACGGGCCTCTACTTGCATAAACCAAACTCAGGGATTCTTGGGTTAAAACATTCTGGGAAGCTGAAGCTCTGCGGTGATGACAGGAGACGTAATCACGGCGTCATCTCTGTCAGCGGGAGTGGGATCAGCGTCGTTCACGGCTAGTGTTCTAAAAAAACAAAAAGAAACGTAAATGTCCCGTGTCACCACTTGATGGGAGCTCGGTTTGGTGGAGGCAAGGAATACACGTTTTGACAGCTTGAGAACGGAGAGCCGACTGGCTTGATTCAAACGTAAAAGCAGGCCTGCCGAGTGACAGCGCCCCAGTCGGGCAGCCGCTTTTCTTTCAAGAAAGAGCAGGGAGCAATGACCCCCACCGCGGGGACAACGAAGTGACAGATGCTCGCTACAATATAATTGTTAATTTAGTCAGTAAGCGAATGTTTACAGGTTCACACGGCCGATAAAACTACTATCCTTGCTTCGTATAGCTATCTACTATTTTGCTATCGCCCTCCGCTGCGATGGCTTGTGATGTCGGCATTCTAAAATAGGGCACTGTTGCAGTTTTTAAGGGCAACACAATTGGACAAGCGGCTGTAGCCTAAGCAGATGTTTATAGTGCTGCAAGCGCTACTGTGCTGTGTGGTGACGGTATGCGGTGACAGTATTTGACTGTGATTGTATGTCTATGCTCCTTTCTTTCTTTATCTCTACTTTGCTATCACTTTACCTCCCCCTCCCTTTTCTCCCCAGCGTAGGGTAGCAAACCGGATCTACCCATTGTAAGATTTGTCGGACGATACCACCGCTGGCATACAGTTGTAGGAGTTGTTGGACGATCTCGCCGCTGCCACCATTTGTAAGGGTTGAAGGTCGTAGAGAGGAACTTGGGAGGAACTAGGTGAACAGGGTTTATTTACAGTATTTACATTTTAAACAAGTGATACATTTACACAGTCTAGCGCGACTCCCAACTGGAGCCCGCAAACCGAAGCATACAGCATACGAGCACACAGCTCACGAGTACGAACACGAGCACAGAGCACGACGACGAGCACGCAGTAGCAGCGACAAACAGCTGCGAGAACGGAGACTCCGTTCCACGTCATCGTTCGACGTCATCGTAGACTACCCGCCCTTTTGGAGGAAGAGGGCTTACACACAGACGTACGCACTTTCACTGCCCCCCTCCGAGGGCAGACGACCTTCGCAGCACTCGGAGCTGACCTTCGCAACGCGGCCGTCGTGGTGTCCATTGTCTTGCGTCCCCGTAGCCAGGTGGTCACGCCCGACCCCAGCCGGCGCCTCTAAATTCCAGAGCTGCCGAGTTCGCAGTTCTCTGAAGTAAGTTCATGGTTGGTTAGCGCTGTCCTCGCTGGTTCTCTGTAAGGCGCCCCCACCGCGGGTCGATCGAAGCACGTGCAGCGGGCTGAAATAGCTTTGCAGAGCAGTACCCCTGCAGGCCGATCCTAACACCACATGGTTAACCTCCCTGCCTTCACCTTTCTTCTCTCTCTCTCTCTCTTTGCTATCGTAATCAATGCTTCGCCTTTCGGGCGAAACTGCAGTTTTTTTTTTTTTATGCAGCCATGACATTTTCTATGTCATTCTGGTTCCGAAAATGTATTACTTCATTTCGGATGCTTGACTACACCTTCTTTCGGGACTTGCACCGCTGTATGGCGTTGAAATTTGAACCGAAAGCGAATTACCGACCGTAACTCGTTTTTGCCTGCGGGAGCAGCACAACCTCGGGCTCGACGAGTTTTGACTCGCCATTGGGAATGCTCGTACAACCTCCCACGATGAGTACTGTAGGGGTTGAAGGACGGACTTCGGGATGAGAACAAAACTTGGGAGATTTATTTTACATTATATACAGAGAGGTGAGAGTCAAGTAACAGTCGTACAGTCATTACGGGCCGGCAGCAACTCGGACGCTGCGGCCCGTCGCAAGCAGTTCGAGAGAGGTGAATCAGGGAATCCTCTGGTCTCTCTGGAATCCTCTTTTTAAACCCTTCGAAGACTGGAAGTCGCGTCATGTTCGGCCAATGGGAGAGCCCGCTCCGATGACGCCACCTTCGGCCAATGGTAGGCACCCGTGCGGTGATGTCACACCCGGCGGCTCCCCGCGGTCTTGCCTTGCTGTGGTGCAATGCTCTCTTCAAAGGCGGAGAAGGGGGACGATTGGGCTCCATTGTCCGAGGGCTCACCTGCTCCCGGTGGTACGGCCCCGCTGTGGTGGCAAATGCCTTCTTCAAAGGCGAAGAAGGGGGACGCTTGGGCCTTCCCGGTACATCACAGCCGTCCGGTTGTCACGGCGCATTACCGCCGTCAGGCCGTCCCGGCACAATACCGCCGTCTTGGTTTGGCACCCACTTTACTTTCAACAGTGCCGGGCTATCCCCTCGTTTTCTGGAAGAGTCAAGCAGAGAATAGCTACCGGCGGCGTACGAACTTGTTTGCACGTGAACTTGTGACCTTCAACCTGTTTGCTCGAGCGCTCCTCTGGAATGTGCTGCGATTCGATGAGGTCTGGGGAACTCGAAGTAGGCACAGGAAACAGCTCCATATCTAACAGTACAGCTCGGCATTGGGGGTTAACTGTTGAAGTCCCGTTTCGCCCGGGGGATGCCCAACTTGTGTGTTTGAAAGAAAGCGTATTCTGATTTACAGGTGCCAGTGCCACCGAGCTTTTCTGAAGATGTAAAACCTGGCCACCTGCCTAGTTACGAGTGCAGGCTTGTTCGCCCATGGCCCGTAGGCAGCCACGCACGTGATTCCCCCGAACTCGTAAGGCAGGCAAAATTTCGTGCGGTTTCCCCACGGCACTCCATGTGTACGTGCTCGCGGCTGAGCGCCACTCCGGGCAGCGGCCGAAGCTCCCCGTGGCGCAGTGCATGTCGCGTGTATATTTAGCCACCGGGGCTGGCAGCAGCAGCGTCGGCAGGTGCAGTGTGCGTCGTCCCGTGTCAGCGCCGTGGCGGCGTAAACAAGAGAGGGGAGCGAGGGACGACACTTGCGCAACGGCGGATTCAGGCCGAGCCCAAGGTCAAGGATGCAGCGTCGCCAAGCGCTGCTTATTCCGTTCGTCTCGATAGCAGCGAGCTACTCGTGCACCAAGCACAAGCTCACGCGCGTTACACTTGGGAGGCCGGTCAGTTGCCTGTTCGGTAGACGGCAAGGAATTGTTATCCGAACGCTACAGGAGTAAGGCGAACAACTGATACCTCTTTCCCAAATGCGTTTGACATGACATTGCTTGTCTGACTGAAACTTGGCTAAATGTTTCCTGTTGGAGTCGGGCTTATTTTTCTAGCGTTTATACAGCCTTGAGAAGGCACCACAATTACGCGGAGAAGATTAAAGACGGTGAAGGGGCAGTCCTCATAGCTTGTCGTGCCATATTATATGCATTTAGATAGAATGGTGGGTTCAAGTTCCAACGTGTGGAGGTATCAACTATCTATTTGGGAGCTACTATTTGCCTCGTGGTAAAAAACCGCGCAAATTGAACACGCACGGACGGAAGAAACACCGAACGTCCCAATTCGTGGTTTTTCACTCAGAGCGTAAAGAAACTTGCCCAGCTGTCAGCCTTGTTACTATTTTCCTCCTAATTTGGATATCACCATTTTTGGGACAGGATAGAGCGCACGATGCTGCCCCGCTTTCTTCCATTAGTATGTCACAGCAACGGTCCAACACCAACTAGCCCAACTTTCTGCGTTAATTACTCTTTACTGCACAATGTCCGATTGTTTTCGTCAGCTTGAATGGGCTTCAGCAGTTTAATAAAATAAGAAACTGTGCTGGTAATACCTTAGATTTAATAATATCAAACACTGCAGTTTTTGACGTCTGTTAAACGCGTGACACGTTGGTTCAGGTAGATAAATATCACCCGCCGTTTAGTGTCTGTCTCGTGTCAAAACGTCCCCGAAGCGCATGTATGCGCGGGCTGATCATTGTACAGCAATCTGAACGGCTATGACTGATATGACGGGGGTTCTCTTTTCAATGCAACGGATGTTGAGCCTTGCGCTCAGCTCCTTACTTCAACTGTGCAAGACGCTATGACAAAATTTATTCGTCGTTGAAACCCAGGTTTCCATCATGGTCTTTCGCGGACTTACAGTATTATTTGAGAAAGAAACAGATATACCATAATCTATAGAAACGTCTATATTGTGACAACTGGTACAGGTACATTCGCCATTTGCAGAGGCATAGTGAGAAAATTGCTCGCTAGTGATCGAGCTCTTTGTCAAGAGAGACTTGCGGTAAACTTGAGTGAGGATCCTAGTCGCATGTGGTGCTATGCCACAGCGAAGGGAAAAGATAAAATAAATGAGAAAGTAGTGAAATTTCAAAGATAAACTTTTCTCCAGACTACAGGAGGTATGCGAGGTATTTGGTGAACTTCTCAGTGGAAGTTTCTCGCAACCATTCCTGCTACCATGAATACTGCGGATAATGCTGATTGCTTAGCATATTAACCGCTAACAGAAGACGGACTATTCAAATGCAAGATCACTGCGGGTGGTAACAGAGTCTCTAACTTTATATTCAATGGCAGCACTAACATTTTTGTTCCAGTGCTAACATACTTCTTCAAACTCGTGTTTTTTCCGTCTAGGTGGAAATTTGCATTGGTTATCGCGGTAACTAACTCTGGGACCTCCTGTCATATCAATAATTGTCGTTCGGTTTTCCTTTTTTGTTGGTTTTCGAAACTTATGGGTATACTTAAGTCTTTACTTGAAGCAAAAGTTATCGCCCGTGCAACACAGTTTTTCGGAAAGGAAGATAGGTAGAAACAAACTTCTGTATTTTTCTTGGCTGTAGCAAACCAACAGTATTATACCGAGGTCAGGTTGACAGAGTGTATTTTGATATGAACAAATCACTTGACGCCGTTTCTGACAAGGTCCAGTAGTTTAAATTGAAGGCGCACGGGTTCATCATCATCATCATCATCAGCCTGATTACGCCCACTGCAGGGCAAAGGCCTCTCCCATACTTCTCCAACTACCCCGGTCATGTACTAATTGTGGCCATGTTGACCCTCCAAACTTCCTAATCTCATCTGCCCACCTAACTTTCTGTCGCCCCCTGCTACGCTTCCCTTCCCTCGGAATCCAGTCCGTAACCCTTAATGACCATCGGTTATCTTCCCTCCTCATTACATGTCCTGCCCATGCCCATTTCTTTTTCTTGATTTCAACTAAGATGTCATTAACGCGCGTTTGTTCCCTCACCCAATCTGCTCTTTTCTTATCCCTTAACGTTACACCTATCATTTTTCTTTCCATAGCTCGTTGCGTCGTCCTCAATTTAAGTAGAACCCTTTTCGTAAGCCTCCAGGTTTCTGCCCCGTACGTGAGTACTGGTAAGACACAGCTGTTATACACTTTTCTCTTGAGGGATAATGGCAACCTGCTGTTCATGATCTGCGAATGCCAGCCAAACGCACCCCAGCCCATTCTTATTCTTCTGATTATTTCACTCTCATGATCTGGATCAGCAGTCACTACCTGTCCTAAGTAGATGTATTCTCTTACCACTTCCAGTGCCTCGCTACCTATCGTAAACTGCTGTTCCCTTCCGAGACTGTTAAACATTACTTTAGTTTTCTGCAGATTCATTTTTAGTCCCACCCTTCTGCTCTGCCTCTCCAGATCAGTGAGCATGCATTGCAGTTGGTCCCCTGAGTTACTAAGCAAGGCACTATCATCAGCGAAGCGCAAGTTACTAAGGTATTCTCCATTTACTCTTATCCCCAATTCTTCCCAATCCAGGTCTCTGAATACCTCCTGTAAACACGCTGTGAATAGCATTGGAGAGATCGTATCTCCCTGCCTGACGCCTTTCTTTATTGGGATTTTGTTGCTTTCTTTATGGAGGAGTACAGTGGCTGTGGAGCCGCTATAGATATCTTTCAGTATTTTTACATACGGCTCGTCTACACCCTGATTCCGCAATGCCTCCATGACTGCTGAGGTTTCGACTGAATCAAACGCTTTCTCGTAATCAATGAAAGCTATATATAATGGTTGGTTATATTCCGCACATTTCTCTATCACCTGATTGATAGTGTGAATATGATCTATTGTTGAGTAGCCTTTACGGAATCCTGCCTGGTCCTTTGGTCGACGGAAGTCTAAGGTGTTCCGGATTCTATTTGCAATTACCTTAGCAAATACTTTGTAGGCAACGGACAATAAGCTGATCGGTCTATAATTTTTCAAGTCTTTGGCGTCCCCTTTCTTATGGATTAGGATTATATTAGGGTTCTTCCAAGATTCCGGTACGCTCGAAGTCATGAGGCATTGCGTATACAGGGTGGCCAGTTTTTCTAGAACAATCTGCCCACCATCCTTCAACAAATCTGCTGTTACCTGATCCTCCCCAGCTGCCTTCCCCCTTTGCACAGCTCCCAAGGCTTTCTTTACTTCATCCGGCGTTACTTGTGGGATGTCAAATTCCTCTAGACTATTCCCTCTTCCATTATCGTCGGGGGTGCCACTGGTACTGTATAAATCTCTATAGAACTCCTCAGCCACTTCAGCTATCTCATCCATATTAGAAATGATATTGCCGGCTTTGTCTCTTAACGCACACATCTGATTCTTGCGTATTCCTAGTTTCTTCTTCACTGCTTTTAGGCTTCCTCCGTTCCTGAGAGCATGTTCAATTCTATCCATATTATACTTCCTTATGTCAGCTGTCCTAGGCTTGTTGATTAACTTGGAAAGTTCTGCCAGTTCTATTCTAGCTGTAGGGTCAGAGGCTTTCATACATTGGGTTCTCTTGATCAGATCTTTTGTCTTCTGCGATAGCTTACTGGCATCCTGTCTTGCGGAGGTACCGCCGACTTCTATTGCACATTCCTTAATGATGCCCATAAGATTGACCTTGAATACTAAGGTCCTCTTCCTGAGTTAAGGCCGAATACCTGTTCTGTAGCTTGATCCGGAATTCCTCTATTTTCCCTCTTAGCGCTAACTCATTGATCGGCTTTATGTACCAGTTTCTTCCTTTCCTTCCTCAAGTCTAGGCTAATTCGAGCTCTTACGATCCTATGTTCACTACAGCGATCCTTGCTGAACACGTCCACATATTGTATACGATGCCAGGGTTAGCGCAGAGTATGAAGTCTATTTCACTTCTAGTCTCGCCATTCGGGCTCCTCCACGTCCACTTTCGGTTATCCGGCTTGCGGAAGAAGGTATTCATTATTCGCAAATTATTCCGTTCTGCAAACTCTATTAATAACTCTCCCCTGCTATTCTTATAACCTATGCCATATTGCTCCACTGACTTGTCTCCAGCCTGCTTCTTGCCTACCCTGGCATTGAAGTCGGCCATCAGTATTGTGTATTTTGTTTTGACTTTACCCCTCGCCGATTCCACGTCTTCAAAGAAACTTTCGACTTGCTTGTCATCATGACTGGATGTAGGCGCGTAGACCTGTACGACCTTCAATTTGTACCTCTTATTAGGTTTCACAACCAGACCTGCCACCCTCTCGTTAATGCTATAGAATTCCTGTATGTTACCAGATATGTTCTTATTAATCAGGAATCCAACTCCTAGTTCTCGTCTCTCCGCTAAGCCCCGGTAGCATAGGACGTACCCGCTTTTTAGCACTGTATATGCTTAATTTGTCCTCCTACCCTCACTGAGCCCTATTATATCCCATTTAATGCCCGCTAATTCCTCCAATAGCACTGCTAGACACGACTCACTAGATAACGTTCTCGCGTTAAGCGTTGCCAGGTTCAGATTCCAATGGCGGCCCCCGAGATTTTATAGTTTATATAGTTATAGCCGGTTTTATAGTTGCGAACTAGCATTGGCAGGCTGCGTGAAAGACATCGCGACATGCTACGCCAAGTTGCGCGAGGTGACCGCGCTCGACGCTGCCCTCACCTTCTTGCGCTTTCGCATCTCTCGTGACGTTGTCCCTGCGCACACTCTATCCTGAAGTTCGTTTAGGGGGCCCAATGTCACGACTGCAGGCTACATATGTTTCCGAGCAGTAATCTTTTGTGATTTGTGTGTGATTGTGTATAGTCGTATTATTTGCAGTCAGCTTTGCCATCGCTTCTTTGCTTGTCCACTATACATTAATCACTTAACAAATGTTTTCTGCATTATTCTTCTCCCATTAGGCAAAATATGTGATACACATGATGTAGTGCGCTGTCGCCAAGACTGCAAGGCTGTCGGCAGCCATTAGAAATAAACCAAATCAAAATAGTAGGAGAATGGGTGTCAGAGAAAAAGAAACTCTGTCGAAGGCGGCGGAGGATGAGCTCGAGTCATGAGAAAGAAGACAAAGAGAGAGAAAACTATAGTGGCAGAAAAGAGGTCGGCCTGAGTGAAGCAGACGTAGAATGGTGTCGTCGGCTGGGAAAGCCTCTTTCTCGCAGTTAACGCAAACGCGATGACAATGACAGGACCGGTACAAAAGTCGAAACCGAATCGAATCGGCGTCACGTGACCCCGCTTGTCTCTATCCCTGATGCACTTACTCCGCCACATGAGACTGTTCGCATTGGGCGGCAGGGTATATGAGGCACTACATTATCAATAAAACACTGCAAATGGTTGACATATACGCCGCTAAACGTGGTCAACGTTCGCTTGGAGTACGTACATGTGAAAGCCTCCAAAGCCATGCAGGCAAACCCGTTATACCAAGGAAGAATACTCGCCACAGAGCCTGACTTATTCCGTCTCCGGGCACAGCAGTAACGGCTTCAGTTCAGGCGACGAGACATTCGAAAGTCTCGCGTTTTTCTGGACGCTCGCAGCCGTCTGGTGAAATGGCGGTGCGTTGGCGTCGGTTCCTGGGGCAGCCACGACCAGCTCGGCAGGAGTTGTCTCCTACGGAACAGACGATGTACGAAGCGTCGGACGGAGTAGTAAGCCAAGAGCGCTCGAGCGAGCGATTGGTCTGAGAGCACGTCGAACTCCATATAGGCGCACCTGCAAACGTGGAGCTTCAGGGCACGGAGCCTGCAGTTGCCGCAGTGCCCGCGAACGCTTTTGCTTAGACCAACCTGGTTGAGTGGTCGACGCATGCAATTATGTTTAAGGCGCCCGTTCCTGAAACAATCGGCGAGAGAGGAGAAGCGCGAGGAGGAAAGCGGAGAGGAGGGTATGGCGAAAGCGAAGGGCGGCAACAGTGGCTACAAAATGGCAGAGTTGCGCATAGGACCGCCGTTGTGTTCCAGCTCTGCAGTGAAGCAACTCCTCGCGCGGTGTTCCATTTGCTTTTTTGTCTGCTGGTCGCAAACAACGTGCAGCAATTGTTCGCAAGCGCTGAGCAAGAAGACACTTTTTAATGCAGGCTACGCTCGAACGAATGGCGCAGACGTAGGGGTGCCAACCTCCCGAAATTTTTTAGTTTGTATGCACATATATACACGCACATATACAAACACACGCACGAACGTGCATATAGGAGTAAGGCCTCAATCGATCCCTCGAAATCAAATCCTGACAACGCCCGTGGCTTGAACAGCTCTAAAGTTTGCGTGCAAACAAACGCGCATTACCTTGCAAGAAAAAGCGGTGCAATGTTTTTCAGTATGCATATGAAGTTTTCTCACGGAGGCCGGAAGGCAAGAAATTTTTTAAAGGGTGTTTAAAGAAAACTTCACACACGTGTGGTGGACAATTGTGTGAGCACATCTTGGCTGCCGAAAACAGACGAATAATGATCGATGCAAAGAGAACTATCGTGCCTGCAGTTATGCCAGTGACCGTTAAGCTGCTGCACGTTTTCGATATACGCGGCAGAGACACGTAGATATAAACGCATTTCAAATGTTCACATGCGCACATTTTATGCAAAACTTACTTTTACGATTCATACCGCAAACAGCTGCTTCGCAGCAGCAAATCTGCAAGTGGAAGAAGGTTCAAGATGCACGAGCTTCTAGATCAAATTGATTTCGTACAAGGGAATGGATGAGCAATGGCTGGTGGCAGCAGTGGTTGTGTGCTGGTTCTTGGAGCCATGAGGGGGGGGGGGGGGGGGGGGCAGAATTCAAAGCCACTGGAAAGGCAGCTAATTATTACGAGTAACAACAGGTTATTTTTATTGCACTAATCACAAAAGATGGCAAACTTGCAAAGTAATTATTCGCACATTGCAGACTGTAATATGACAACATATTTTTCTTTATCTCTTCATACGACTCACGTGAATTTACTATAACACAGCGCTTATTGAACGTACAAAAATAATTTCACATTTCTCACATCGACTAAGGCTGATCGAACAAGCAACATATTGCGGGCGGTAAATGCTGAAGCTATCGCAGCTGTCTCATCAGCGGGAGCGCACGGTGTTTTCGCTTACTACAAAACAATGAACACCAGTACACCAATCGACCTTACATGAAAAATCAGAACGGCAACAAAAAATTAAAAAAGAGAACAGTAGAGGAAAGCGAGGGTGCAGAGGACAAATTGTACCTGCTAGTATTTACTGTGTTTAGAACACACTTTTCTGGAGCCGTATAGCCAGAACAATCGCGCAAGCAACACAGCGAATTGGGCGAGTTGGCAAGTTAACATGCTTGGCGTATATGTGCAGCGCGACACAGACGTGTCGTCCTTTCTTTGTGCCGCGTCTGCGTTGTGCTGCACATGCACACTGAAAATTGCACAAGTGAACAACCTCTCATGGCAGGCGTACGCATTTCAGCGTACACGTGTACAGGAGTTTTACTCGAGATAAATGCCGCTTTAGTCTAAACAAGCCGAACTCACCTCTGTAAACAAGGCGAACGCACCCCGCATATTCTGGTCCCTTTCGGAGCCGGCCGGTCTCGTCCGTCCGCACGGCACGGCGTAAAAACCTTTGCCACCTTCCGTGTGATTTGTGCAGTTTGGTGCGCTGCAACGCGTTATACAGAAATACAAGTGTCAAAATGATGTGCTTCGTAGCACTTCTCCAAAGTGATTAACTTAATATCGTCGAATGCCGTACCTTCAACCCGATCGTCGCTACGCACGCTCGACGACGGTCCGCTGATTGCAATTCCGATGGCACTGACGGAGACGAGTCGGCGCTTGCATCCGTAAAGTCGGCTTCGCAGCGGCGCAGTTCACCATTTGACGTCATCTTGCACCACGTCATAGCACTCGGCGAATAGCAGTGCGAGCGGCGCCGGAAAAGTTACGCGCACCTCTGCTCCCTAGCGCGCATCCGGCCCCACGCTCTGGACGTGGGGCCTCCGCTCCGTTTGCAACGTGAAAATTTCGCATTAGGGCGTATCGTCCATCGTCGGTGATTTCTTTTTTCTTTTTAGTTTGCACTGTAAAGAAAAAATATTGGCTGACAGCGCCGTTCCGCCTACACACGTAGATCTGTGGAAGAAGTAGGAATTCCTTGACAAATCGCAAGATGTTGAGATAGCTAATCAAAAATGTTTTTCAAGTTCTTTGAAATGAAGTTGTTTGTGAATCCCTTTAGGGCACATGCCATACTTGCAAAGCCGAGGAGTATTTAAGTGAGCAGCTGTTATGGGGACGCTTTTGGGAAAGATTAGTGGGACACCAATGTACGCATTTTGTAGCAGATTTTAAAAGATGGATATCTGGACACGTAGCACGTGTCTCAGCATTTCTGCTAAGCGGGCATGGCTTCCCTATTGCTCGGCTTTGATTTGGCAATCGCAACATTTAAACTAAAGTGAACAATTATAAAGCTGGTGAATATTATTTATTTATTTGTTTATTTCACATAGTATCTAGCGCCAAGGCATTAAGAGGAGAGTGGGGTACATGCAAAATACAATAACAACGATTACGACAAGTTTATATAATGGAAGCGACATGTGCAGTGGATGTAATCAATAATAAATCAAACGACGAAAATACTATGGCATTTAAATGATATAAACCTAGCGACATGTGAAGTGGACAAAAGGAAAACACGGTGCGACAGCGCTTCCGCAATTGAACATATTGAACAGCTATATACACTGCACATTGTGATTTCCCATGCAGGAAATTTTTCCTCTCGCACAAATATGCCTGGAGAGGAGGAAGAATGCTGTGCCAGCTTATTTTCCAAAATAATTAATTCGAACTGAAAAAGAAAGAAGCACCTTTTATACCAATAGGTGTTTTCAAGAATGGTTCCGAATAATCCTCTCACCTCGAGAGGTTAGGTACGAGGTGATATTGTTTGCGTCTTTGGCTTCGGCGGACGTGCTCGCAAACGCGTAGGCGTCACGTGTAGTGGGAACCATCATTAAAGAAAACCAGGCAGCGCAATCCCTTCCAAGTGCCGTACAGGAAGCCATCCCTGGCCGCCAGAATAGAACTGACCAACACAGTTTCACCGTCATGGCCGAGAACAAGGCCGTACATACAGCACTGCGGAAGGAAGCACCGGCAACCAGTCTGTCCCGGCGACGTTTTTAGAATTGCTAGTAGGTACAGCGGGGCGAGGCGCTCTTAACGGCGCTCGACGTTTCTGCGCAGGTGCGAGTAAAAGCGCGTGCGAAAGGGCAAATCTGGGTGCCTTCGCTGTTGTATGCGTTTCTCCCATAGGCATGCCGGCATTGCGGAGTGCGGTCCGGATTGTTAACGCTCCGCCGCTGGCTGCCCGCGCGGTGAGGCAGTGAGCACGGACGCCCCATTTGGTGATCGCTGTGTCTGAAGGGGCGACGTTCTGACTGGTGTTCTATAAGTCGCGGGATAAGAGTTAATGGAGAATACCTTAGTAACTTGCGATTCGCTGATGATATTGCCTTGCTTAGTAACTCAACTCAGGGGACCAACTGCAATGCACGCTCACTGACCTGGAGAGGCAAAGCCGAAGGGTGTGTCTAAAAATTAATCTGCAGAAAACTAAAGTAATGTTTAACAGTCTCGGAAGGGCACTGCAGTTTACAATAGGTAGTGAGGCACTGGAAGTGGTAAGGGAATACATCTACTTAGGACAGGTAGTGACTGCGGATCCGGATCATGAGACTAAAATAATGAGAAGAATAAGAATGGGCTGGGGTGCGATTGGCAGGCATTCTCAGATCATGAACAGCAGGTTGCCATTACCCCTCAAGAGAAAAGTTTATAACAGCTGTGTCTTACCAGTACTCACGTACGGGGCAGAAACCTGGAGGCTTACGAAAAGGGTTCTACTTAAACTGAGGACGACGCAACGAGCTATGGAAAGAAGAATGATAGGTGTAACGTTAAGGGATAAGAAAAGAGCAGATTGGGTGAGGGAACAAACGCGAGTTAATAATATCTTAGTTGAAATCAAGAAAAAGAAATGGGCATGGGCAGGACACGTAATGAGGAGGGAAGATAACCGATGGTCATAAAGAGTTACGGAATGGATTCCAAGGGAAGGAAAGCGTAGCAGAGGGCGGCAGAAAGTTAGGTGGGCGGATGAGATTAAGAAGTTTGCAGGGCCAACATGGCCACAATTAGTACATGACCGGGGTAGTTGGAGAAGTATGGGAGAGGCCTTTGCCCTGCAGTGGGCATAACCAGGCTGATGTTGTCGATGCCCCGTAGGCTTTCGTAAGAATCGGCGCATCAGTTTATTATCTGGACGACGCGCTATAATATTGTCATTTGTTGGAATAACCTTTTCTAAAGATAATGCGACGTGTCTTGATGTGTGTCCATTTTGTGACCACTGAGCGAAATAACGTCCTTAAGGGCTGCAAGCGCCTCTCCATGTGAAAGCCTAAATACGTCTGAAAGGAGGCGCTCCCAAAGAAAGCGGCACAGGTTTTTCTGGAAAAAGCGTTAGATCGGAAGGAGGCATAGCCGGCTGTTTGCCAGGCAGGCAAAGTGAGCACGGCAAGCGGATAGCACTGTATATCTGAGAACGCAGTGCAGAAGGCAGAGCTACGAGTTTCGACAAATCGGAATTGTTTCTCATTCATCATGATTCTCGACAGGCGCCTAAGGAGCCTGTCCGGTCAAACATTCGACGTTGCAAAGAAAGAAACGCTCAGCAGCTCTCCCGGTCAAACCACACGGCGCGTCTGCGCAACGGGGACGCGCCGTGTGGTTTCGCGGTTTGCCACCGCGTGGAGCACCGACCGACTCAGAATGGCACAAATGCTTGTTGCGCCACACCTGACCTGACTACATGTTGCATATACCCTGAATTTGTTCAAGTGATGGTGCACTCGCTTTGGAATGGTGTGTCATTGCCGTAACCTACTTATTACGTATCTTGTTCTCTAAAATGGCTCAGATGCCACGTGAAATTGATTCGTGTGTTGTCCTCTCCCACTATAATGTCTCTGGTTAAGCGCAGATGAAATGTGTTACAATTGCGACGATCCCATGCACTGTGAGAATCCATGTTGCGCAAAGCATTTTGCAGGTGTCTCTCTATCCAGCATTGTTTGTGGTTCCGAAAAGGGATACCAGGTGGCACAACCTGTTTGTGTAAATCGACAAGTAGCGTGTGTGACGCGTGTATGCGACGACACGACGACGACCACGTTGAAGACAATTGTATGACGGCATTAACTCGTGAACAAACGCGAGTTAATGATATCTTAGTTGAAATCAAGAAAAAGAAATGGGCATGGGCGGGACATGTAATGAGGAGGGAAGATAACCGATGGTCATTAAGGGTTACGGACTGGATTCCAAGGGAAGGGAAGCGTAGCAGGGGGCGGCAGAAAGTTAGGTGACGGATGAGATTTAGAAGTTTGCAGGGATAACATGGCCACAATTATTACATGACCGGGGTAGTTGGCGAAGTATGGGAGAGGCCTTTGCCCTGCAGTGGGCGTAACCAGGCTGATGATGATGATGATTGTTTCTATCGCGGCCGCGAATATATACATGCAGATTGTTGGACATTCTACATGTAGGTACTTGGCGGGGCGGGGCGAGAGAAACATGAAATCAATGGAATTCTGGGGTCTCACGTGCAAAATTAAAACCACGACTTGATTATGAGTTACGCCGTACTGTGGGACTCGGGATTAATTTTGACCACCGGGGGATATCAATAAAGTTTTTCATCCATCCATCCATCCGGGGGATATTTAATGCGCCCTCAATGTGAAACATGGACTGTCCCGAACCTCAATGAGTCTGCCCACGAGACTGCGCGTGACCTCACCGACCGCGCTTCCTCTATAAGGAGCACTGACTCCCCTCCTCTCTACGGTCACAGGGACGCTCCCGCTACTCACAACGAGATTATTAAATATTTCTACATGTCCAGAAGGGTCTTTCCTCCCCCTCACCCCAAGTTGAATAGGGCGCAAGCCGTTTCGCTTAGGCTCCTACAGACCAGCACATATCCGTGTCTGTCCGCTCTCCACGAGGCTTACCCCGACGTGTATCGCGACGACGCCTGCCCGTCCTGCGGCCAGACCTCCACTCTACCTCACATGCTCTGGGAGTGCGGGTCGACATACCCCAAGTTCATCAAAGAGGAGTGGGACTCGCTTTTGCGTAGCCCCGCTCTAGAAAAGCAAATCCTGGCCGTCCGGCGTGCCCGCGACCGGGCCGGTGGGCTAGACCTGCCGGTCCCGACGTGGGACTAGCCGGGTGCGCGACGAGTTCGCGTCCTCGCCGGACCTACAATAAAGTTCATTCACTCACTCACTCACTGTCACATGATGTGTGGCTGAGTGCTATACAATGTTACGCGCACCTATGTCTGTGTCATCTGATGTGTGAAAACGGTGATAAATTCGTTCTCCTGCGAAGAAATGTTTAAAACGTGATCAACTTGGACAGTTTCTGCCCATATAGCTGCGTTTGTTGGCCCGAAAACAGTGCAGTCTAACACTGCGCAATTCAAAAAGTGTGCACCAGATGTCGCACGAGAAGCAGGAGGGGAGGGGGGGTGTTTCGAATATGGCCGGCTTTAAAAGACGAGGGAAGTATGCGCATAGAGAAAGAAAAAAAAAGTTAAGAGTGGACACTCCCATACACCCCCAGCGGCCCAATCGACCCTAGCGCGCCTGGCGGTTGGTGAGAGCAACTGGCCTGCACTTCCTGTTTCGGTTTCGCTGGCGCGAAATTTGGATTACCCCCGATAAACCGACGTTAGGCTGTAGCGGAAGCTTGTTATTTCAGACCACTTTTCGTCACCCATATGGCAACGCTTTTATTTGTCATTTTGGTTTAGCGATTCCCTATTTTGTCGACTTCAATATTTGGTGTGAATTGTGGTCGTGACGCAATTTTTATTTCGATTAAGTTATAACAGATAGAGATAGAGGTAATCAGAATTCACTACGGCTTTATCCATCGCGCTTGTCTTCCGTGTTTTGGTGCAAGCGGTCATATGTATCAAAGAGACAGAGTTTCCGCAATGTCTTTATTCCAAGGCAAGATAGGCTTCTTCTGGGTTCTGCCGTTGTTAAAGCACCACGACACACAGCAGTAGCTGCCGTAGCTTGGACCACCAGACCGCATGGCATCAGCACGGTCTGAAAATGTCAATAAGTGCACGCTTCGTTAATTACCAAAAACATATGTACACGTCACAACTGAACCAAGAAACCGCTTTGAATGAATAGCGAAGCGATGCACAATATAAAACCACCGACACATTCTGACCCCTGACCCATAAAACTCGGACTTACAAGGATAAATATTAAGACCCCGTACAGGGGTGTTTAATAGTTCCCGGGCCGCCATCCTATGTAATCCCATGGCATCGCGGCCTGTGAACTTTTGGACACCCCTGTACGTACTCAGTATAAGGGGTACATTGGTAGGCAAAATAGCAGTTCACATAAGCGTAGTAAAGATAAATTCGAAACGTCCAAATACGAGGCCTTTGTTCAAATGCGCGCCACGCCACGCCTACGCGACAATACGTTGTGCAATGTATTCCGACACGAAAAAATGGTAAGGAACCGAAAGTTACTAGAATGCGCAGTACTTCCCAACACGGCCGCCGCAATAAGTCCGTTCGTGCGCCGTAGATACCCACCTCGCTGCAATACAAAACGCAATAAGCTACGCTCGCTGTTTATGTCACATGCCATTGTTTGCAAGCAATATTATTAAAATATTCAGGAGCCCTTACTCTAAATAGGAAAAGAGCAAGCAAAGCTTGGCTACAGCGTGCCTAACGTCCTGATTTTTTTATTTAGGTAGCGCCCGTCCCCGGAACACTGTTTTCGGTCTGAATCGGCATGGCGTCTTTTATGTTCTTTCCAGCGTCCGTCAGCCTCTAGAACGGGCCAACGAAAGGACCGTCAACCGTTACGCGATCATGTAAACGCGGGTTAGGAATTCAATTTTCTCGAAACCGAAATTTTCCTGAAATGTGCAATTCCTTATATCGACCTTAAGCGTTGTCCAGCAGATCGTTTTTAGTCCGCCAACACGAACTATTTCAATAGAGCGGCGATACCGTGGTTATCGCAAACAGCGCTAGGCAAGAACGGTTTACCCTCGCAAACCGAGACGCAGCGTCTCGATGGCGTCTGACAAGCTGCGAGTCGCAGTGTAGTGCACAGCCGTGAACCGGTCCAAGTTAAGGGCAGCTTCGCGTTGTTTGATCATTTTCACAGAACGCAACCAACAAAGATCATGCCGTTCTCGGCGGGGGTCCTCTCGCTACGGCCCTCTCGCTACGCGTTTCTTGAGGGGGGCATGCTTTTCGCATTGTTCGCGTCTAGCCACCTCAGATAGAGCCGCAAACTGCTTGTTTTTTTTTTTTTTTAGCGAACCTCGTCGCCCTCACAAGTCAGTTACTCCAAGCTTCGCTTGAAAACGTGACTCACCTGTCTCACACACGAAAACACCGCCGCAGCCGACGTTCACGAAACCTTCCCGCTGGAACGCCGCTGGTGCACGAATCGTTGATTTCTTCTCCATGGACGAATGGTGATTGGTGTTGATGGCAGCACGAATGAAGAACAAAAAGCACGGAAGGTGTTTTGGATAAATGCTGTTTTTATGTATAAGAAACACGCCAAATTTGGGCGTATAATTATTATTTTGTAAAACGATTGAGCAGAATTCTGAACTAATCGTAACAGCGCAAACACCTAAGACGAGCCACAAAAAGAAAGACACGACACACACTGGCGCTAACAACTTCCCTTTTTCTTGGAAAAAAGGAAGTTAGAAAAAGCAAAATTCCAAGCAAAATTCTCGGAAAAAGCAAGAATGAACATGCGCGGCTTGCCTTAGAGGCCCATCACATAAATAATGGCATTAGCGACACATCTTTGTCCCTGCACCCATCAGAAATTGATTTCCTACGTTTGCGTATACGATAAGTTGGCAGATGTTAGTAATGTATTCTCTGCGCCTGCGCGGTTGTGTGACCTAGGTATATATGTGCATCGACGACGAAAAGAAAAAAAGGAAGTTGTTAGTCAGCGCCAGTGTGTGTCGTGTCTTTCTTTTTGTGGCTCGTCTTAGGTGTTTGCGCTGTTACGATTAGTTCAGAATTATGTACCAACTAGGCCCAAATGAAGTGTTACTGAGATTGAGCAGAATTCATTACGACATTTTTTTTCTTTGCGACTGCGTCCTCTGGCGTTTGGTGAGAGCACTAGTTCGTTACGTAGCCGTGACGCAGTTCCTGAGGCCAGATTTCTCGGAGTGTCCGCTCTCAGTCTTTCGCTATGGTATGCGTGCGGTCGTGGCCTAATATAACGGCGAAAGCTTTCGCGGCAGAGGTTGTTTCACCGTCGGTCACACATTATTTTCTTTCTACGAAAGTGAGACGGGACTACCGCAATGTGCGAACAATGAAGCGATAAATGCTTCGCGTTAAGAAAGCTTTAGGCTAAAGAAACATTTGGAAGTACAAGTTTGCGAGGCTTGACACCACGGTGCCGCGACAGGCACGTCTTCGCGTCACGACACTCGTGTGTTGCATCAGGTGTCTCCCTGCAACGCAAGAAGGCAACGATCGCGTTGTTTCTCTTCCCCACAAGCGCCGTGTCCGCTGTCCGTCCTCTCCTCGTCGCGCGGCGCCGGGAAGGCGCGATCTCGGTCCGGAGGCCCCCGCGGGATTTTGAGCAATGCGCGTTCTATGTTTGTCAGCTCCCGAAAAAGAAAGCGCATCACGCGAGGGGCCGCATTGTCGCGACGCGCAGACGCCGCGGCCACATGGGAAACAAACGCCAGCAAGATTGATGCCAGCGAGCCTTCGAGAGGCGGAAGGGTTTCGGCGCAGACGCGTGGCCCTGCCGAAAGCGGGTCGAGATTGCGCGGTACCTGCGAGTGCTCCCAGCGGATTCTGCAGTTCTGTACGCGGGGTCGAGACCCGCTGTTGAGGCAGCTGGGACTATCGATTTAGCAGCAAAAGTTGCAGGTGCGTTTTGCTGGCACCATCTATCGAGCAGCGCCTTTTGGCTTTGAGTACCGAGACAAGTGAGCTCGCCACGCCTTTTAGGCGCTCGCGCCGCCCGCACAAAGACACAATTCTGCAAAGATCGATGATGAAGGTTTGTGAGAGTGTCGTTCTCCTTGCACAACGAAGTCGCACTTTTGCGTGAGGGAAGCCGAATTCTGTCCACTACCCTCGTCGTTTCTTTCTTTTTTGCTCCATTCGCCGTGCACTCGCTTCGTCGACCGCAACGCAGCGGAGGTGGGCGTTCGTTGTTATACGACCCCCTATGCATCCTTACCCTGCGTACCAGCAGCACAGTATCGGCATTCCTGCGACACGGCAAGCGACCGGGTGCCGCAAAAGGCCCCTCTGGAGCCCACACGTGCATGCATACTGTGGAATAATCTATGCACTTACGGTGAATAAGGCTGCAAATAGGTCTCGCACCCTTACGCCCAAAAGAGTATGCAAGGGTGCCATTCATAAAAGAAGGGTTGCCAGGGGGTGAGTTATGTACACCGTCATTCATATTTAGGGGTGTAAATTATTTTACAGTGCACCACGAAAGAGGGACCGTGAATCTTTCATGCAGCGTTCCTTCATGCATGCGCTCAAGTCAGCGCATCGAAGGAATACCTTGCGACTGGAAAGGAATTGCACAATCCAGTTTTCTGTTGAACTCTCACACTTAAGAGGAAGCTTTAGCTCGGGCCCAACTCCGACGCGGCCTATTCAAATACATGTAAAAACGCAAAAACGTTTTTCTGAGATAACCCCTGGACCGATTTTAATGAAATTTGTTGCTTTTGAGAGAGAAAGTTAAATTCTAGTGACTGTTGGAAGCGGAATTTTGATTTAGGGCTTGAGTTTTGTTAAAGAGATTTACAAAATTTCAGAAGTTTGCAAAAAATAGAAGCACGAAGTTTACAAACTAATAGCTCTGCATCCAGAACTGGTATCGCGGTTCTGTAAACGGCATCCATTAGATCATTCAAAGCGGACAAATTTCATATGTCATTTTACATCTTAGGGGAGTTTGTTACGTTGTTTACGAGGGTTCTGCAAAAGTTGTAATTACATATTAATAAATTTTTTGAGATTCATGTATAAGATGTCAAATTTGTCCGCTTTAGATGTGCTATTAGGTACAATTCACAGAATTGCGGTATCACCTATTCTTGCTGAGTTACAGAGTTATAAACTTGATAGTTTCGTTTTCTGAAAATTTGCTATTTTTGCCAATTTTTAATAAAAAATTGACGACCTAAATCGAAAATTCGAAACCAACAGTCACTAGATGTTAAGTTTTTCTTTTAAATGCAACAAACCCCGTCAAATTTGGTGCTGTGGTTGCCGAGAAAAACGAATTCTCCTTTTACATGTATTTAGATAGGAGCACCCGAGCTAAAGCTTCCTCTTAAAGGGACACTAAAGGTTACTATTAAGTCAACGTGGACTGTTGAAATACCATCACAGAAACCTCGAAACGCTTGTTTCGTGCCAAGGAGAGACTTATTTTAAGAGAAAATGCGTTCTGAAGCGTCCGCGTACCTCTAGCGCAGTTCAAATCGCCCGCCCTCCGATCGAGGAGTACTGACATCATGGTCTCATAGTGACGTTGCGCCATCAGTGAGTAGAACGGCGTCCGCAGACGGCGCTACGGCTTTTCTGCGCAAAACGCAAACGCGCGGCCAGAAACAGCCAAGACAGAGCCGACAGCAGAGCGAAAGCGGGAGTATGGTTGCTAGCGGAAGGAGAAACGAATTACGTCCCACATTACGTCCCACGGCACACGGAG
The DNA here is from genome assembly GCF_023375885.2 of Dermacentor andersoni. Classification (NCBI taxonomy): domain Eukaryota; kingdom Metazoa; phylum Arthropoda; class Arachnida; order Ixodida; family Ixodidae; genus Dermacentor; species Dermacentor andersoni. Next base: position 1,751,552 of record NC_092822.1, read on the forward strand.
AGTCCGTTTTCGTTACACTATAGGTTGCGGCGAGCTCGCAGCGTGGTCGGCGTGGTCTGTGAGAAGTGACGAGCCTTTTCGCGCTCGCAACAGGGCATAAAAAAGTGACAATCGATGCAAAACTCGGCCTAGAAACGTGCTTCGCCACAGCCAGGGCTCAATAAGACCCAAGCTGGCACGACCCAGATGTTGTTTCCCGCACCGCCACCAGGCGTCGCTACTATACCTCAAACTCCAGCGCAAGACGCCCATAAGCTGGTACTTCATTCTATGGCGCAAACTTCGACGCTCGTCGCAATGGACCCTGACACCGACAGATTGGCTCGCGATGGTGGGCTCAACTTCAGCGATTTGAGCACCGACGAGCGCGACCTGCTGCTGAGGGCTCGCACTGCCGGCGCCGTTGCGTACTACGACGGCGGCCTCGACACCGGCTCTCCGGAGCGGGAAAGCAACGAGGGCTTCCCACTACATTACATGGACGTGGCATTCTCGCTGCTTGTTCCAAATGAAAGTTTCGCGAGCCAGTAGAACCCTCACAGCACGACGCGATAACGAAAGTACTGAAACTCCAAAGCGTGCGCGGCGCAGAGTCGAGCGAAAACGAAACCTTTCGAACACCCATATTACTGAAGGGTAACGTCAAAATGTTATTTTTTCTTAGAGTCGAATAGACGTAAACAAGTAGCATTTTTTTCCGTCTTATAATCGAATGAAATGATATTTTTAATACGAGTAGTTGAGTATAGGTAACACAAATTATGAGGAGTCCTTTCGTCATCGGGCTAGTACCGGAATGTCGCTGGGGGGTCTCAAATCGTGTCATGCATTTACCTCAATTTCTCGGTTACTAAAGCTCTGTTCGCGATTAAATTGACGCCTTAGACGTTCTAGAACATTGCTCTACCACTTTAACTTGAGTTTCTGGTAACCTTTAGTGTCCCTTTAAGTGACGTCGCTTTCGCTGGGAAGCAAGTCAAGGTTGCGCCAGATGAAAGTCATCCGCTAATCGCGCTGTCATGCAAATGCGGCGGCAGCTTCGGAGCGCACACGGTGGCACGCAGTGTGCCACCGCGAAAGAAGCGGAAACGAGCACGTGGCCCGCTCTGCACGCTTCGCTTGCCGAATGGGTGCGCAGAAAAAAAAATGACCGTTCTTCGAGTGTGCTTTCACTTGCTGCTCGCGAGCAGTACGGCACATGGCATTTATCCTAATCACACTCGCGCGCCGATTAAGTATACCGTTCAAGTGTTTTGGTGAGAAGGAACGGAAAACGTAGGCAATTCTTGTAACATATATTTTCAGTTCTCCTCTGTTTGCTGTTAGCTTCTGCGATTGCACAAAAACAACATGTTTATTGTTTTCCAGTAATATTGCAGAAAAATATTGTTAGATGGCTTATACTATCGAGTGCGTAACTATTTCTCTCCTCGTGACTGGAGCTTGCATATGAAAGATAAAATGATGGGATGTGGTCGTAGCAGATCGTACGTGTATACATAAGCACGCTGCAACGTAGGACATGCGAGATATGACCCCCCACCTGGCAAGTCATTTCACGCCATCCACGGTACACGTACGACTTATATATGGCACGACTCGCCCCGATGGCATCCACTTAGGAAACCGAGACCAATCGGCTCGTGCAAACCAGACCTGCCTGTATATATGGCCGGTGAAGCTGCACACAAGTGTTAATTGAGGACAGCATAAGCGAGACGAAGAAATCTAATTCTGCTCACAGTATTGATGGCACATTCTTCACTTTACCATATGAAGACCAATTCTGTTAAAGTCAAGAAAACTTCTCTCTTTGACCATAAAGAATAAAAGTTATTCTTTAAAGTTAGATAACGATGTCCTTTTCTTCCATTGATACAAGTTTTCTGTTGTATAAATGGAAATTTTTCGTTCTTTCTTTTTGCACACATTTTCAACAGTGTAAGTTCTCGATGCTTGCCTCGCACCGTACCTGACTCGCTGCTGTCGTTGGCGTTTCACGCATGCACGGCGCGCAGCGATAAAACGTCGAACAACTGCGACAAGCGTAACGACGATCTCTTGGATGCCAGCTTTAATACAAGATTTATTGTATTTGTCTTAACCACGAAATGCCACAGATTTTCCGCCAGTGAAGACTGGCTTATCTGAGCGATGTCCGGCAGGGTCGCCATTCCCCAAAAAGCGCGTTGACCAACGATGGATCCCAGAGGAACCGAAATTCGATTTCTAGGCGAACTGCTCGTCATAACGGATCTCGCGGCGACTATGGGTGGTGCGTACGGACTGCAAGTTAACTTAGGGAACCCGTTAGCGTGCCACTTGTCGCGCCTATTTCTACAGCCTTCCTTCATTTTGTTCAAACAATTGCTTAGAATTATGTTCAGTTTTCTCGTTTCCGCAGCAGATATCAAAGATCCTGCGAGAGTAACCCGACCCATCGCGCACATTCTTGACCTGTCAATACTATCTCACCCGGGCCGTTTCAGATACCACCCACTTGCGTGCTTTCGGCGATAGCAGTTTCCTGTCATTTAATCAACGTGCGGTGATTGAAAGCTACAATAAATAAATAAATAAATAAATAAATAAATAAATAAATAAATAAATAAATAAAAGAGCAATCGCACTGTACAGCTAACTTTAATATGATAAACAGTGAGCTATGCGCCTTTGATGACGTATATTGACAAAAAATATTTGCCACCGCGACGTCCACACCAACGGGAAGATGTATGTTTCCAAAGATAACGAACTAACAAACAGATCCGTCTTCACACTGTGACCGTCAATCACAATGCGGCATCACTCATATCACACTTGTTTCAAACAACGATAAAACAGCTGCGCAGTTCAGTGAAAGATACTTCGAGCGTACGTCACTCGGCACATAGCATGCATAGAGTTGCCTCGGAAGAATACGCCAGTAAAAAGGCCAACAAACCGCTTCCTGCGGCTGCCACAAACACGCGCACTTTGCGCACCAGCGTGACAGGGGTGACGTGCGCTTTCTCGATTGAAGATGGCGCATGGATTTCAATGCCGCAAGGAAGACCAGTCAGCGAGCGCTTGATTGCTTGTCCGATCCGACAAACAGGCGCGCGTCTTCTGCGATGCTTCCGCAAGAGCTATCCGAGGACGACAACCGTCCTTGAATGTTTCCAATAATAACAGAGCTAGTAGGTGTCGATATTGTCATGAACAATATCAGATCTTCAACTTCGGCGCGTGATTCCATTCGGAAGTTCTAGAACAGCACCTCTGTGTTTTCCAATAATATCATACATTTTCGAGCAGTCGCTTGACAGAGGTTCACTGCCGACAGAAGGAAAACATACAAAGGTGACTGCAGTCTACAAACCGGGTAACAAGAATACCCCCAGCTAGTATCGCCCACCTTCATTTACACCGTGTAAGATCTTGGAGGAGATCTTGTTTTCAAGTATTGCGTGGTCTTGTAGACTCGACAGACCACATCCATGACGGGGGCCATGACAAGGGTCTTTTCAAAGGCTCCCGCAACACAGCGGGAATCACACCACTCGATGACGGCGGTCGATTCGTTTTGATTCCGCTTTCGCGAGTCGCCACGGCTCGAATGTACGCTCAATGCGTCGTGATTTTTTCATTCATTCATTTGTCATACACACATGAATTTGTACAATATACTGTTGGGCCAGTAACCAAAGGCTAGTGGAGGCTCACATTAATCAATGCACATACAACAAGCAGATGTGTTCAGCCTTTATACGGTTCGCTGCAATTCAGTAAGGAACTGACCTGAAAAGAATTGGTGCGGTATCGTCAGCGTAAATTACTGCTTTTGCATGATCAGATTGTCATGGGAAGTCATTAACGCACAGTAAGCACTATGGGGCTGATCCTTGAGCTGCAAGAACATTGAGAAGAAGATGAGTCTAGACGTGCGCATTGCTTTTGACCGCTTAAGAAAAGATGTGCATAGCAGCTCCTCTAAAGCCGTAAATTTGTAGTTTTCTCAGCGGCATATAGAGTGAATGACTGTGTCGAAAGTTTTCCACACACACCACACACACACGCGCGCACACACACACACACACACACACACACACACACACACACACACACACACACACACACACATGTATATATATATATATATATATATATATATATATATGGGCCTTCCGAGTCAATCGATCAACATCCTCAACGGTGTTGGAACTACTGAGAGAAATACACATCTCTGCTCAAAAATTAACTTGCACTAGTCATATATATATATCTATATATATATATATATATATATATATATATATATATATATATATATATATATATGACTTGTGCAAGTTAATTTTTGAGCAGAGATGTGTATTTCTCTCAGTAGTTCCAACACCGTTGAGGATGTTGATCGATTGACTCGGAAGGCCATATTGGGCCTTCCGAGTTAAAAATTTGATTGCGTTTAAGCAGTTTTTCAACTGAGCCGCCAGGACCTTCTCGAATGCGATGTCCCTCCCGTCATCTTCGTGGACCTCGCATCTGCCGCGACGACGCGAATCCGCTCGTGGCCACATATTGGCGTCAGCAGACGAGGGCAATGACCCAACAATGCTAGAATGCGGTCTAGCAAAGCGGTGATTATATGTGTTTAAATACATTTTCTGAAACGACATATTGTTCTGGACAACTTGCGGAAAGGTGGAGCAGAATTGAATTCCCTCGGTAGCCTGCGAACAAAGTCCAGAACCTAAGGTCTGGGTACTGTGCAAAGAAAAAGAAAGATGGTAAGACTCTGAAACCACCACGACCAAAAGCTGAGAAATAAAAAATAAATAAGAAGAAAGAACAAAAACAAGAAATTACTGGTTAAACAGCTACATAATGTGCAACAGTAGAGCATTAACAATCAATTTGAAAGACGGACAAGAGGTACTGAAGGAAAGAGAAACTACGAGTAATAATAAAGATGTAATAATAATAATAATAATAAATCAATCATCTATTTAATGTGCCCAGGAACAACCCCAAGGTCTGATCGAAGGGACACTGGAATCTATGCGAAGCGACTGATTAAATGATACGATCTATTCTAGCGCGGCATTTTGCAGCATAGCGGCCCGGCGAATCAGCTGCAAGGCGCGGAAGGCGCCACCACGCGACGCGCGCTGCCCTAATTCTGCATCGCGTCTTGCATGCGACGGACGGCACAAAGGAGTCTCCAGGACTGGCCCACCTTAGGCGTCCCCGATGCGGGGATCTTTGATAAAAGAATTGTGCGCTCGATGGCGCACATTTGTCTTAGTGTTTAGGCAGCGTCTGTTGTTTCACCGTTTTTAACTCCACCGGGAACAGGGCCGACAACCGGCACCTCTGTGAAGGGGCCACACACGATTCATTATATGCAAGCTATTCGGCGAGACAGCTGCCGCGGTGCGGCAAGCAACAAAGCGCAAAGTAAATGTGTGTCAAAAGAAGTAGAGGAAGAGTTGCAGAATGTAGGAAAGTAACACAGACAACAATGCGAAGCTCGGAACAAAACAGTAACAGCGATTCAAGAAAACAGATTTGCCAACTCGATTGATATTCAAGAATGCAATTATTGTGCTTTGGAAGGTGGTTATATGTGGCCCTGTGAGTTATCGGTGGCGTTTCCTCGATGCTGCCGCCAGAGGTGCAGCGTCTCAGATGACATCATCACGAAACGCCAGCTGTAACCACGGAGGAATGCAAGAACGCTCCCGCTGGTACCAGCGCACATTGTACCACCGCGTACGGCTGCGTCAAGCTGCACTGGCCCACGAAAGGACCCACGCACACAAGAAATCGCGGTTAGTTCCCAAAGATAGCTAAAGACATTGAACCATTGAGATCGACCAAATGCGACTCACAAAGGCTGTATTCTAGGCACAGGTGAGTGTTGGCTGGGATAAGCAGAGACAAGCCATCGTTGCCTGACTGCCACGCGTGTTGCGTTTAGGAAGGGGGTGTGTGTTGTAGTGGTGGTATTCAAAGGGTGGCCCGCACGTCTCTACGAAGCGCCTAATGGGCCCTTGCCCGTTTGTAAACGTTGTGTGGCGTGATTAAGAAACAAGTGGTCTAACGAAACCTCATTCCTATTAGTGTGGCGCAGTCACGCACTCGCGCAGTGTCAATCACAAAACACCTAGGTATAGGAACAACCGAAAGAAACATATGATGGCCACGACTAAGCAAATTCGAACAAAACAAGCTAGCCACTGCGACGGCGCGTATAAAGCTTATTGAATGAAAGCAAGCAAGAATAAAAACAAAGATGACATCTGTACAACCAAAAACGAAAGGAAAAAAAATATCAGTATAGATACATGTAGAAGACAACACGGTGACAATCGAAAGACAAATTTGTTTTTGGAATACATATGTCACATGTAGAAAAAAAAAAGGCGGGGGGGAAGAAACCTCCAAAATTTACTACTGTTAATACATTGACTAATGTCGAAATTTATTTGAGCGAGAAGTCTTCACCCATCCTTGTCAAGGCCGCCGAGTGCAGACACAGCATTCGTAGCTGTACTGTTACAACCTTTTTCGTGAGGGCTTGGGTGCACCTGCCCTTAGCTTTGTTCTGGCCGGGTCTCCAGCAGTGTCAGCTTAAGTTAGACACAAAAAAGAAAACGATGCGACTGGTGGGATCCGGGAATGCCGCAGATTTGCCAGCCCTCCAGGAACACACATCGGTGCCTATGCGTCACATTGAATGGATAAATCTGCTCCAGAAACTGGCAAGCATCGCCAAGATTCGAGCCTCGAGAGACCACATATTTTTCCACTAAGTGCGAAGGAATTCGCTTCCTCTGGACAACGGCGATCAGATGCGCGTGGTCTTCACCGAAACGAACACGAGTGATTCAGAAACCCGAAGAAACTCTCGTGGCAAGGAACCTTTTTAGTCCTTTAAGCTTATTGTGCATTATGTTTGGAGAGAAAAAGTTAAAATCTACCGACCTTAGGAATATTTCTAAGTTAGGCGGTCAACATTTTAGGCCGTCAACATCATTTAGTGTTTCTGTCTTCTTTTTGGTCATTTAATATGGCCTGCCACTACAACGGAAGAAATGATAGTGACATTTTCTGTGCGCAAGGTCGACGAGGTAATCAACCGCCTAACGAGCAGAAAGGGCACGAATCAATACTGACGTACGAACAGCGACGGCCAATCAGCGACCGACGCGAGCACCGCACGGCCGGCAGACGAGACGTCGTCTGCTACACTTGCGCGCGTTTTGTTTTGCGCTCATGTCTGCACCCCGGGTTCGTCGACGCTGCTATCTGCTACGCACTCCGCCGCCGTCAGTTTTGCGCAAAAGCAAACAAACAGAAAAGAAATCGCGAGTAAAAGAGGGCGCTCTCAAAATTCGACGCAACTAAAGAACGCTGTTAAAAACTCAAAAGCGCATACTGCGATCAATGCCTCTCGTAATGTCGGCGGACTGCGAACGGTGGCGCCAGCATACTTTGCTCCTCTCTGTTTTGCTCCCTTGCCATAATGACGAGACGGAACAGAAACTGCGCATGCGCGCAGACTGGCAGGGCGGGTCGGCCGCGGTTCCCGCCAAAAACATCGGCGCACAACGGCGGCGCGCGGCTTCGCAGGTCGCCGTGCCGGCGCAGCTGCCGAGGTCCTTGACCTTGCTTCTTGGCGCGCTTTTTCTTCCCTCTCTCTGCTCCGGCTCCCGCGCCTCACCATGCATCCGCGTTTCGGGTGTCCTAGGGTGTCCCACCACACTGCGCCATCTGCGCGGCGGCGCAGTTCTTTTTTGGCGGGAAAGAGAACCCGCCCCGTTCCTGCCGGCGCGTCGAGCACGGAGGGTCCCCTCGGCGCATATCGGCGCATTCTAGCCCCACTCGAACAGGTTGGGTGCACCTCACAATGCGGATCCGCTTGAGAAAGCGGGCATTCAACAGAAGCCATTCAAAGGTGTACGCAGGCAGCAACACAGAACCCATACGAGGGGCGGGCGCGGCCAACGTTGACTGTGTTGAGCAGCCAGCACGACACGTGAGGCGCCGCCGACTAGTTGCGTGGCATGGCAGCAGACCTTGTTGCAATCTCCCAAAGGAATCGGAAAATAAATGGTTCTACTCGTGACAACCAGGCACGTACATAGCACGCATGGCTCATGTTACCCAGCCGAATACGGGTCAATAGTTGCGGCTCGAGGTGGCGTTTGGGCCAGGAATCTACCAAGCCCATTGACGAGTACGTTCGTAGTAGGAATGAGGAAAAATGGTTTATATTATTTACACTGGCTCCAGGTACGGACGGTCACTCCATGTAGGAGCATATGAAACGTCTGAATTCACACCAGGACATGTCAGCACAGCTCTCACTTTGCCATAAGTCTCCGCTTTTAATCCCGTCGTCGTCCCTAGGAGGCTAGACTAGGGAATCTGAGGACTGTGTCGTGGCAAATCCCAATAGTCGAATGGGTCGCAAGATCTCGTCCAGGATATCGCACCGTTCCGCCGAACTCCGCCTCCTATGTTGCACGTCCGCCCCCGCATATGGCGAAAACGCATGGCAATCTGGGAATCCAAGGTCGAAGCCGTTCATACGGTAGCATTCGATGTTGGCCTTTTTTGATCAATTAGTTCAGGTTGTCAGGTTCAGGTAGAGGGATAGTCAACAGTCGGCGTCAACGCTGCGTCGACTTCTGGATAGGCGTTCATGAATGGTCAGGTTGCCTCGTGGTAAACGTCTAAGGAACACTCATCGCCGTATTGAGACGTAACAGACTGAAATCGGTGACACACGCTGGACACAGAATGATGCGGCAACCTCCCGAGCGCTTGGCATCACTGAAACCACTGCGAAGTGAAAACCAACCCTTGTTACACTGCAGGTTCGCAACCTTTCAGTGATCTGGGCGCGATCCATCGAGTGCTACTAGAGCATCAATGGGAAGTAGTGGTGCGTTTGTGGCGCCAAAGGAGAACGCTCTCCGAGAAGAACGTTTGCCTAGTCTTTACCATCCGCGCCGAACGGTCGCTAACATATTCTACTACCTGTAGGTGCAAGGTGGCAGTCTGCCTCCCACAGCAGCCGCGGATGCTTCGCCATTCGAATGGCAAATCTCTACAGGGCCTCTTTTCGATATAGGGACACCGCCGGGAAACCGCTGAGTAATCCAGTGGGTTCCCTGGGATTCTATGCAAGTACATTTCTCGCTTGCGAGGCGGCCGCTCGACACCGTATCGCTGTCAGGCCTTGTCGCGAGTCAAACGGCAAAATATCGTGACTGCAATGATGTCCAAGAAGAAACGATTTTTTTACTCCATGACGTCAGTGTGTCGCGTGTCTTAATGACTCAAGCGAGTGCTGTTTGGTCGAAGTCGTTTGCGCATCTCCGAGGACGAGCCTTCATTCAAAGTCTCTAGAAAATCTCGGAAGACCCAAGTGTTCGGGATTGGCTTGGGTAGTGCTACGGCATTTTACCAACTGTTATGACACACTTTACAATCTACCTCCGCGCAAACATCGAGTTCCCCAATTAATTACACCTGAAACCCAGAAACGGTCTAATAAATAAACAAACGCCGGACCAATGTGAGTAAAATTTGTTTCATATAAGAGAGAAAGTTGAATTCGACTGAATGTAAGAAGCAAATATTTAATCTATGGTGTCATAGATTGCACAAAAATTGTCGAAAATCAGTATTAAAGAAAAATTATGTAGATCCCACGCACTGTGGGAATCGATGTAAGCGGATGTTTCTGTGCTGGTTGCTTTCATTGACGATAATTAGCGGTGATGTTGATGGCGAAAGCTCATTTTTTTCAACCTTCAGTCTAACACGTCAGTCAGTCGTGAGTTGACGTTAAACGTTACGTTTCGTGCACCACAGCTGTTTATCTGCGTAGTACACAGAACACACAGGGAGGCTTGAGGCTGGTTGTGCGCCATATTTCATAACCTCTGAGAGGGTTGAGCGTTGTCGTTGCCTCAGATGGCAAATTGCATCGTGGCAAAAGTATTAAACTTTAATTGGATTATGGGACGGTACGTACCAATACCACATTCGGATTATGAGGCAGGTCGTAGTGGCGGACTGCGGATTAATTCTCCCACCGTGATGTTCTTTAACGTGTCCCAAAATGTAAGTGCACGTGCGTTTCCTATTTCACCGACGTCGAAATGTCGGAATCAAGTCCGCGACCTCTAGCAACGCCAAAGCGGTAAAGCTACCGCGGTGGGCACAGGAGTGTTGATTTGACGGTGTTGCATCTAGGTCGCAAGCCCCAAGGGTAGCGTTGGCCTGGCGGCCTGGGGCACAGCTGGAAGCATCCGAAGGTCCTGGCAAAGGATGAGTCGACTGCTAACAGAACAACTTGTTTATTTTAGCATCGCAAAAGAGCGGCCGGTCAAGTCGACCGAAGTGGAGAAACGGGAGACCACGTTACTCGACGGAAGACATCGAAGCCTCTCTCGGCGTCCGTGGGCTGCTGCTTTTATACTATCGGAGTAGAGGGCAAGAAGGAACGGCTCAGGATGAGGCGCACGTGACGGCGGCTCACGGACACGTTGAGACGAGAAGTGACGCATCCGCCGGGCCGGCGCCGGTCAGACCTCCACGCTTCACAGTTGGGGAGCTCCTCTCCCCGGCTGCCGCGCTTTGACAAGCGTGGGCACCAACATGTACACACACACATACACACACACACACACACACACACACACACACACACACACACACACACGAAGAGACGTGGCATTGAAACATGCCGCATGGGAGGAAGCGTTGCGGCAGCGCTGAACGGGCCAAAATGTCCGCCGCTTTGAACGAAGCCCCGGCGTCCGTTGCATCCGCGCCGGCTATACCGCGCGTCGGAGGCGAAACGTAACAGACCGCCCCGCCGGGAGAAGGAGATCCCGATTGTCAGGGGACTGCATCCGCTGTCCGGAGGGATGTCGCTCGATGATGCTCATAACCGAAGTCGGTCGTCCCTCGGCGTTTCTTGAGCGCAGCGCACAGAGAAGGCCTCGTTCTCACGTTCAGGTTCACACAGGACACTGCAAAGTGACTTCGGGAGAGTTGCCATTTTTTTCTCTCGTTCCCAGCAAGCGTTAGAACTACGCCGAAACTCAACCGCTCAGTCAGCAAGCACAACACAACCCTCACTAAGCCATGCCAGGCTCTTTCCCCTTTTATACTACTGCTTAGTTCCTTACAGTAGTCTATCAGCACTCAGAACGCGTCCACAAATTGGAAAATTACACTAGAAAGCACGTCATCACTTTGAAACACTAAACAAAAGCAATATGTTAAAAACCCTGCCTCAGGAAGAAAAACATCAGTAACAAACAACTTTGAGGCTGATTCCTACGTTAGGGGCCTCGACTTGAGCCATAGGCGTTACCGTTGACACTCCCTTTTTTTGTAACGCACCTCAAAGGAATATTTTGCAAAGCGAGGCTCCAGCGCAGGAGGCGGCCATTTTTGGAAGAGATGGTCTGCAGCCATTGGAGAGGGCAGTGATCCGTCTCGAAGCATGCGAAGCGGAGACCGGAGCGAGCGACCGTACACCAGCTCAGCTGGCGAAAACCCCGTAGCCGCATGCGGCGCGGTCCTTAATGCAAACATCACCCCAGGCAGACACAGCTCCTAGTCAGTTTGTTGTTCAAACCACAATGCTCTCAACACGCGCTTCATGACGGAGTGGAGCTTCTTAACGGAATTCGACTGTGGGTGGTACACTGAGCTGTGTAACAGCTTTACCCCACACCTTTCGAGAAAGGCTGTCGTCAAAGCGCTAGTAAACACTGCCCTGATCTGATTGGATTTCCGCAGGAAAACCAACTCGCGCAAATATGGACAGTAGTACATTGAATATCTCAACTGAGCTGAGTTCTTTAAGCGGCACTGCTTCAGGGAACTTTGTCGCTGGGCAGATCACAGTCAAAATGTGTCTGTACCCCGTGGTTGTTACCGGCAGAGGTCCCACTGTATCAATTACGAGCCGTCTAAGAGGCTCCGTAATGATAGGTAGCAACTTCAACGGCGCCCTCACCCCCCCCCCCGCTGACAGGTGTCACATGTCCTCACAAAGTGTTCTGCGTCACGAAAACACCCTAGCCAATAGTACTCTTGCAAGAGACGGTCCTTAGTCTTCTTAACTCCTAGGTGTCCGGACCACGAACCTCCATGCGACAAGCGCAACAGATCCTGACGGTAGCACTGAGGCACGATCAGCTGATCGAACTCCACTCCCCTGCGGTCTAGATACTTCCGGTACAGGACCCCACTTCTTTCCACAAAACGAGCATTTTTCTTGGCGATACCTTCCTTGACATTGCAGCGCATGTTTTCTAGGCTGCCACCCTTCTTTTGCTCGGCTATCAAAGCCGACCGGCTGACTTTTAGCAACCTATTAAGTCTATCTGACGTAGGCGCGATGAGCAAATCTGCAGATAGCTCTTCTAACTTTCCCGTGTCGGGCATTTCCTCTCCAGTATCTGGTGCCTTCAACGCTACAGGCTCAATTTTGTTCAGTTCGGACGTGCTCTGAATATCAGCTTGCTGCGCCTCCGACCCTTTCTCATTGTTCGACAACGTCGGTCCCGCAACTACCGCCTTTGCAGCGAGCTCCCGAACTCTCGATCTGGTTAAGGCCTGAACGCTAGCCTCACCAAACAAAAGCCCCTTCTCGCGCAGGAGGTGATCGGACCTGTTCGAAAATAGGTAGTGGTACTGGGGGGGCAGCATAGATGACACTGTGGCCTCCGTCTCAAGTGCTCCGAAAGGTCCTTCAATAAGCACTTTTGTTACGGGCAGACACGCGCTATGAGCTTCCACGGCTTGCTTGATCCATGCTCACTCGCCCGTGAACATATCGGGTTCTACGTAAGAGGGGTGAACTACATCCATTGTAGCTGCGGAATCACGAAGCACTCGGCACTCTTTCCCGTTCACGAGGAGGTCTCGCATGTAAGGCTCGAGAAGCTTCATGTTCTCGTCAGTGCTGCATAATGACAAAAACACGACCTTTGTTTTTGTTTCTCGACACTGCGCCGAAAAGTGACCCGGCTTCTGGCACGTATAACACACGCGCGCTTGCCTCGTCTAGAACCGCTTTCTGCGTTCGGCTTCGGCTGCCGCCGTGTCCTTACGTTCGGTCGGACTGCTTTCACTCGCATCCGCACTACGTGTGTCCCCCCTTGCTCTCATGGTTGTGAACTTCGGCCTCTCAAACTTGGAGCCAAATTCACCCTTTTGACCGTCCTTAGCTCCGCGAGCCCGACGCGTCACAAGCTCCTCGGCTAGCTCGGCGGCTTTAGCCACCATACTAACGTCTGGCCTATCCAAGACCCAGTACCGCACGTTCTCAGGTAACCCACTATAAAACTGTCCCAGCCCGAAACACTGCAGAACTGTCTCGTGGTCACCAAACGCTTTCTCTTCTTTGAGCCACTCCTGCATGTTTGACATAAGCCTGTAGGCAAACTCTGTATATGACTCACTTCTGCCTTTCTCATTTTCCCGAAACTTCCGACGGAACGCCTCCGCTGACAGCCTGTACTTTTTTAGCAGACTCGATTTGACTTGGTCGAAATCCTCTGCCTCCTCTCTTTTCAAGCGAGCGACTACGTCGGCCGCCTCGCCGGGTAACAAAGTGAGCAAGCGCTGTGGCCACGTTTCCCGAGAGAACCCCTGCTTCTCGCACGTTCGCTCAAAGTTAACCAGGAGCAAACCAATGTTCTCTCCAAGCTTAAACGGCCGCATCAGGTCAGTCATCTTGAACGATACTCGTTCTCCTGCACCGTGTGCCTCACTTCCATTACGAGCGCGTTCCATCTCTACCTCGAGACGCTTCATTTCCAAAGCGTGTTGACGGTCGCGCTCCTCTTTCAATTGTTGCTCTCTCTCTTTCTCTTTTTGATCTTTACGTTCGCGCTCGTCTTTCTCTTTTTGCTCTTTACGTTCGCACTCCTGTCTTTTTGCCGTCTCCCTCTCCTCAATGGTCTCAAGGCATTCCGACAGCTCGTCATCCTCAGCTTCTAACTCAAGAATAGCCTTTAGCAGTTCTGGTTTTCTGAGTTTGTCTGAGACATCCAGACCCAACTCTCTTGCAAGCTCCAGCAATTTCGGTTTGCGCAACGACTTCCAATCCATGGCTGCTCTGAATGCTGCTTGCTCTACTGCCTACTATTGTCTTCCCGCAAACCAACCCGGCAGCAACGACAACCACAATTAACCAGCTCTGTTTCTGACACTAACAAAAGCCTGGCAAAACTCAGAAGAAGAAAGTCCCGCACTCACCAAACCTCGCAGCCAAGAATTCAGCGCAGTCGTTCCGCTGCAGGCAACCAGTCACCACACAGGGCTCGTTGCACTGCTCCCGGGTGGTCGTTGTGCTGCTCAGCATACAGTCGACCGCATATCTTCGCTGCTGGCCTCCGTTGTCGCGATCTCACCGCTGACAACCAGTTGTTGCATCTGGGTAGCAAGCCTCAAGGGTAGCATTGGCCTGGCGGCCTGGGGCACAGCTGGAAGCATCCGAAGGTCCTGGCAAAGGATGAGTCGACTGCTAACAGAACAACTTGTTTATTTTAGCATCGCAAAAGAGCGGCCGGTCAGGTTGACCGAAGTGGAGAGACGGGAGACCACGTTACTCGACGGAAGACATCGAAGCCTCTCTCGGCGTCCGTGGGCTGCTGCTTTTATACTCTCGGAGTCGAGGGCAAGAAGGAACGGCTCGGGATGAGGCGCACGTGACGGCGGCGCACGGACACGTTGAGACGAGAAGTGACGCATCCGCCGGGCCGGCGCCGGTCAGACCTTTTTGCTTCACAGTTGGGGAGCTCCTCTCCCCGGCTGCCGCGCTTTGACAAGCGTGGGCACCAACATGTACACACACACACACACACACACACACACACACGAAGACACGTGGCATTGAAGCATGCCTGGACGCGCTTGGGAGGAAGCGTTGCGGCAGCGCTGAACGGGCCAAAATGTCCACCGCTTTGAACGAGTCGTCGCGGCGGATGAGCGGCAGCGCGGCGGGTGCCGCTGTGATGCACAGTGTTACTTGCGGAAAGCGCCCGTGAGCCGCGGGTTTCAGTGGTCTTGTTGCGCCTTGCTTCACATTTCCATGTTTTGGCGCGCTTGAGTTGCGGGTTTGAACGATGTATTAAGTTGATGCTCCACTTTCGTGCTTGTAAATTTTGCAACAAATAAAAACACTGTGTATCGAACGGCGAATACAACTTTTTTATTCCCATTTATGTCTCTTTAAGCTGCTTGCAGGCGACCGCTTAACAGTCTTGCTAAGTACACGCAGACCGAATTACTCACATGGAAGCAAATGGATGCGTTGGTTCGTTTTTCCGCGACCTGGACTTAAAGCACATGCACGTCTGCCAACAGCTCTTCCCTCTTAGACAAATGTACACCCTTTGGGGTGTATATCTGCCACACAGCAATAATCGTCATCTGCCTTGCTTGCGTTTCCTTTCTTGAAAACGCCGCGCCCATTACTATCCTGTCGGGAATGCTATGTCATGCTGGTAATGCGCATGGCGTACGGTGTACTGGAATAGGGTAGCGTGTCGTCCGGCGTGTGTGTGTGTGCTTGTGTGTAACGATTCTGCATAACGATCACAACAACGACGGGCTGCTTCAGATCAGGCGCATTCAGAGCATTGGCTATATCCTTGCCCTTCGGCGCCCTTTTACTGAGCGAAATATCTAAACGTTAGCGGCTGCATTCATCACAGAGCAGTATTTTTTTTCTTCAGTGAAACCTGGCGTCCGCTTTTCTGGTTGATACAAAAATTAAGGAATCCCGTGCAACCGACGAGGCACAGTGCAGGTGCTCTTTCTTTTCTTTTCATCCCCGTGTCTTTCGAAATACTAAAAACATATGCGTGCTTACCGAACTGAACAAGCAGACGAGTGTTTGTTTGTCTTCTGCAACCGGAACGCTGAGCCATTGGCTGAGCAAACGATCAGGAACACTGCATGATTTGTGTTTGGAAACGTGCAAGCATAGACGGCGTTATTGATGCATCTTAACAGTTTCCATTATTTATTTTTTGCAAATTATAAGAACTTCAGTTGTGGTTTGATAGCGTTTTAGTTTAAAAATGCCGAAAGTTTTGCACAACATTTTTAAATTTCGAGCGCTAGGCAAGCCGGTCGATCGCAGCGCCCTACTGGTGGCGTCATCGCAGAAGCGCCTGCAGTTCTCCCATTGTTTTTCCGTGCAGACGACGCATTGCCCCATTCCATGCACCATACATGCCATTCATTACTGGGAAGTACCGGGCTCGCAGCGTTAACGAAATGAAATGCGGATAAGACAGATGACGTTTATTGTCGTGTGGCAAGATACGACCCAAAGGGTGTAACTTTGCTTTAGAGTGTTGTTTTCGAATATACCGCAAGGCATTCGGGTGCCATCTTGGCCACCCGGATGCAAGAGGCCTATGCACGGCTGTCAAAGAAGCTCGCGTCCTTTTTCGTCCCTAGACATTCGAGGAGAGAGGCGGCGGCCTTGTAGAGCTCGGGGTGCTTCTCCTTCTAACTGAAGAAACCTGACCAACCAATCCACGAACACGCTAGCTCGGAAATGTAAAGAAGAAACAGAAAATGCACCTATATGTGTTGCGAACAAAACGTATTGACTGCCGTTTCATCGCGTCTGTCCGGACCCATATGTGGCCACTATCGGGGGAAAAAAGAGGCAAGAAAACAGGACGTGGGGACAATGTTTCCAAAGAAGGAACTCGAGAACGACAGATGGAAGCAAGCGGCAATTCTGAGGCACTGATGGACATGGCCAATTCGGGCGACGCCGACATTCACTTTATGGAAATATGCGTCACTTGCGACGACGAGTACATTCGGCTTCAGTCAATAACTTCTTCCCAAAGAACCCTACTCTTTGTTACGAAAATCCTTCATTTTAGCATCTCAACAAGTGGACACTGCACAACTTGAGTGATGAACAGCTCGTTGTTGAAAATTGCACGGACATTGCTAACTGGCAGCGGGCTTCGTCTGCTACAAATTTCGTCTGCTAGAACAGTCTGCTCGAGCGGCAGAGTTCCCCGGTTTCCCGCGCCGCCAGCGCTTCGGCCACGCTCCTGCCACGTGATCTTGACGTCACTGTTCAAGGCGCTCCGCCATTGGTTGCCGCTCTCGCCGCTCCCGAATTTTTCCAAATGTTGCGATCGTAATGGCGCTTTTTTTGACTCTTTGCTCCGGTGTGCGGACGTGCTTGCGGTTTTAGGGATATGAGCTCGGCTGGCGAGCTCGCGCACTGCGTGTATTTCGATTCAGTGAGCTTGCGCACCGCGTTTCCTGCGTGTTGGCGGGTCCGCGCGCCACGCGTTGGTGTGTATTGGTGACCACACGCGTCAGGTGTTGCACTCGTTGGTGTGCTCGCGCGCCACGTGTTGGAGTGTGCGGTGACCCTGTGCTCCACGTGTTGTGCGTACCAGTGGGCTCGCGCGCCACGTGTTGGACTGTGTTGTGCGCTCTTCTCGCATTCTTCTCTCTCTTCCTTTTTCAACATGGATTTCCGCGTGCCGGTGGTGCGCCCGCCACACATGGGCCACCGATGTCACGCGATCACATCGTTCGTGACTCTCGTGCCTGCAACACTGCAAGAGCTCAAAGCAAGAGAAGAGCTTCAGCGCCGCGCAGAGGACATTGTTGACAAGTGGCTAAAGAAGCAGGCCGCTACCTCTCATCCTGCGGTCGCCGCCCAGCCTGGGGCCCCACTTGACAGTACCAGGACCCGCGCGGCCCCTGCAGTAGCTGTGGAGCCGACACCGGCGAGCACCCTGTCTCTGACGCAGAACGGTACCCTTGCTGAAAGGGTCGCAGGCCCGCTGCCCAACTCTTCAGACGAAGAAGAAGAGATGGACCAATCGAGCTCGCGGAAACGCGCCCGCGAAATCGAGAGCGAGGACGAGGGGGTGACCGGCCCTCGCAAGCAGGCACCGTGCGTTCCTCCCCACTAGGAAAAGCGCGTTTCTCCCGACGAATCTCCCGAAGATCAAGCTCAAAGGACGGACAACGGCGGCAACATCTCCCGACACGCCGGAGAGACGGTCGCTACCTCCCCCCCGCCTGACGCACAAGATGACGCTCCGGCCACCAAAACAGTATCGTCTGCTGCGACTCCCCTCGCGATGGAGAGTACGGACGCCATCTCTCGGCCTCTCGACAAGGTGCCGGCCGCTACCCTCGCACTCCCTCGAAGCAAGGGCGCGACTGCGGGGGTACACTGCCTGCTAAAATGACTGCTGCAGCGCACACTCCCAATCCGAGGGTTTCGGCACCGTCGGTGCTTCCGGACAAGACCCTCGCGTCAAAGTTCCTAAAGGGCCCGCCACGCCAGATACCTGCACAGCAGAACCTGCGGAAGAAGAAGCAGCAGCAGCAGAAGAAGGCGAAGAAAAACGCTTCTACTGCTTGAGAAGCTTCTACTTCCCCGGTGACTAACTCCTCGCAGCGTGCTCCTGAGACTGCAGCCACTACAAAGACAGTAGAGCGTGAGGACCTCTCAGCCCGTGAGCCACCTGCGGATGACTTCCAGCTGGTCCTGTCGAAAGGAAATCGCGCCGCGCAAGGGCTTTGGAGAATGCATCACTCCCAGTCAACCCTGCGGTCACCGGCACGGTGCTCTTCCGCCCATCTGCACCGGGTGGAGCCTTCCGGAGTGCCCCGCGCCTCGCACTCGCGGCGGCACTCTCTGCGCGACCAGGTGTTGCTGCAGTTCGTGTGAACCACAAGCCCAACATTTTGGCCGCCGATACGACCACTCGGGCATGCCTTGAGGAGCTGCTGGCAGTCACCGAGCTCCATGGCATTCCAGTGACGGCCTGCCTGCCGGCTGAGCGTGGAAAGAGCCCCGGCTACATACACGGGATGGACGGGATGCCTGCTGACAAGGACCTGCTGGAGGCCATCGAGTCTTCCGTTCCATTCCTCACAGCAACAAAGGACGGCAGCACGGTGACCATACGGTTTGCGGGGCCGGTGCCCCCTGAACAAGTGAGCATCTTCAAGCTCTGGTTCAGGGTAAGGCCGGCAAGGCCTCATCCGCTACAGTGCCGGCAATGCGGCAGTTTCGGCCACGTGGTGGAGAGCTGCAAGTGGCCGACAGGCTGCATTTCCTGTGGCAGGAGCCACCCTGAAGGCTCCCCTTGCCAGACAGTCCGCTGTGTAAACTGCGGTGGCGCCCACACCGCGGACACTCGGGCCTGTCCCAAGTGGCAGGAGGAACGACAGGTGGCCACCATCATGGCGTCCTCCACCACTGCACTGCCCAGGCGTGCGGTGCGGGCAGCGGTCCGTGAGGAGAGCCAGTTGGAGCAGGCCACTACACCCTCGCCGCGCTCCTATGCAAACGCAGTCAAGGGCATTGCTGATCCTTCAAGGCCTCCGGTACCAGCCCCACGCAGCTCCCAATGTCCGGTGCCGCAGGCCACTGCTGTCCTTTCGACCACACCCCCTACCGCCCCCCTGGCGCAGACAACCGTGGAACAGCTTGTGGCAAACCCGCTGCTGACTATGCAGGCAGTCAGCACCATGCTTCTTGCTGACCAGCCTCTCCACCCCATCTGCCTACAGGCAGTGGCACTCCAGAACCAGACCACACAACATGGCTGATTCCTCTGCTACAAGGAAGGGCCGCCGTCGCCCAAGTGTTCTCCAGCGGAACGTCAAGTCACTGCGGCTGCGGCATGCGGACCTCTCGCTACATCTCCTGCAGAGTGAATATGATGTGCTTGCTCTGCAGGAGGTATACGTTGCTGCAGAGAAGCTGCGGCTACCAGGCTACGTGGGCTATAGTGCTCGCACTTCCTGCTCACAGGAGTCATGCCAGGCCGCCCCCTGCCTCGATGACACACATCAGCAAGGAGCTGCACACAGCTGCGCAGTGTACGTGAGGCGAGAGCAACCCCAGGTGGAGATACAAGTGGCTGACCTGACTGGCGGGCCGTTTGAGTGTTGTGTAGTGCGCGTACGAATCGGGGGCGTGGACACTGCTATCGCCTGTGTGTATGTCCGACCCTGCCAGCCTTGGGACCCCTCCTGCATGCTGCGTTTGGCTAGTCACCTGGGCAAAGACTTCGTCCTCTGTGGCGCTTTCAATGCCCACCACACAGCCTGGGGTGGCCGGCACTGCTGTCCTCGTGGCAAGGCACTACGGGATGCTGCTGACCAACTCGGCCTGCAGATTCTAAACACTGGCGCCCCCACTTTCATCTGGCGTGGAGCTCGTCCAACACAGACGGCAATCGACCTGAGCCTAACCACAGAGGACTGCCGGTACAGCTGGGAGACGCTTCCTGACACCTGGGGTTCCGACCATCTGCCTCTGCTCCTGTCTCCTTTTCGAGGCAGTCCCCCAGGAGCAGAGAATGCCTCACAGTCAACTGGAAGGCCTTCCGTGAGCTCTGCCGGCAGGCGGACAACGACGGGGATCTGTTGCAGATGATCGTGGAGTGCGCCAATGCCGCTGTCATACGCTCTACTGTACCAGAGGGCAAACCAGCTCCGGATATACGCCATTTAGAACTGCGAGCTGCTCGGCGCCGTGTGGAGCGCAGGGCCCGGCGCACCATGCTTCCGGAACAATGGATGGCTTACCGCCGCGTGGATGCTGTCTGCCGCCGCCACGCCCGACGACGCAGACGGCAAAGCTGGGAGAGCATCTGCTCCACCATCAGCCGCAATCCAGATGGTGCTCGAGCTTGGCGCCTGCTGAGGTCACTGATGGATGCTCCAAGCGCTCAACGCCAGTCCTTAACTGTGGCTGTCCTCATGGGCATCAGCGAGCGGGCCCTGGTCGAGCGCCTAGCCGACCGGTTTGCTGAGAGGTCTCCAGTCCCGCAGATCCTGCCCTCAACGGTCGCCACAAGACGCTGCCTCCTTCCCTGCCACCATCCAGAGTGGGTGGCAGCACAGATCTCCGCCCTATGCAGCGAGCCTCTCCGCATGCACGAGCTCGAGTCGGCGCTAGCTCTCACACGACGACGGAGTGCTCCAGGAGCCGACGGGACAACCTGCCAGATGCTGCGTAACCTTGCAGAGCCACAACGGGTACGACCCCTGGAGCAGTTCAACTCCTCCTGGAGCACCGGGGTCCTGCCTGAGAGCTGGCTGATGGCTGTGGTGGTGCCTTTGCTGAAGCGACGGAAGCCTGCGACTTCGCTCTCCTCCTACAGGCCAGTCTCCCTTACTTCTGTAGCATGCAAGCTGATGGAGAAGATGGCCCTATCACGGCTCGAATGGATAGCTGGCCAGCTGAAGTACTTTGCAGAACAGCAATCTGGCTTCAGGCAAAAGCGCTCAATGGCGGACTCCATCGCAGATGTGGTAGCCACCCTGGAGGATGCCAGGGGCAGTGGGGACGTCGCCATGCTGCTGCTCCTGGACGTCCAGAGTGCCTTTTACCAGCTGCCGCACGAGGTGATCGAGGCTGCACTGGACTGCTTAGGCGTCACTGGATGTCTCCGGGGCTTCTTCTCTGCCTTCCTGGTGGGCCGGAGTTGTCATGTGCGGGTAGGCAAGGTGCTCAGCGATCCCAGAGACATCAGCTCCGGTGTTCCGCAGGGATCAGTGCTGAGCCCTTTCCTCTTCAACCGGGCTCTGGCAGGACTCGCAGCAGCACTACCGGCTGACAGCCGGTACCCAGTCTGCTGCCCTATCTACGCAGATGACGCGGCGCTGTGGATACGAGGACCCAAGAGAAGCATCGCTGCCATCCGGGGCTCTCTACAGATGGCATTAGAAGCGGTCATCTCCTTCCTCGGTGGCATTGGCCTCTCCGTGTCCCCGGCAATGACACAGACAGGCACTACTTGTACAACCGCTGCCCTCTGCACGCCACTACGTGAAACAGCTGCGCATTGCAAACACCACCGTCCCATGGAAGCGGGAGGTCACATATTTAGGCCTAACCCTTGATCATCGGCTCTCCTGGATTCCTGCTGCCAAGGCTGTCACCTCCAAAGTCCGAAGAGTCCAGGGGGCAGTGAGCAAGATGCAGCAGCGTGGTCGGGGCTGCACCGTCAAGTGGGCGCTGCGGATGAACCAAGCTGCCACCACATCCATCCTGCTATCCGCCCTGCCGCTGGTTCTACTATCTCCAGCAAGGAAGTAAGAGCTCGAGAGACTGCACAGGAGTACAGTAAGGAGCATACTCGGTCTGCCTAAGCACTCCCGAATTGCTGCCACACTGGCTGAAGCTGGCGAATGGCCATTGTCGCTGCACTTGCTCCAGCGTGCCCTTGGGGACATTGACCGTCTGCACCGTGCTCCAGATGGTGAAGCTCTGCTCTGCCTAGTGCGGAGCCAGCCGCTATCTCGCATGGGGGCCTCTGTCAGCTCTACGAGGAGTTGATTGTGCAGCGACCAGTGCCCATGGTCACATCTCCGCCACACGAGCCACCTCCAGAGGTGCACCTATCCCTGAATGGAGCATCAAAGCGCCGGACGCCAGCAGCAGCACTACAACAGGCTGTTACTGGCAAACTCCTGGAAGAGCTGGACGGCAGGCTGCTCGTGTACACGGATGGCTCCGTGCTCTCCAATGGCTCCGCAGTGGCGGCCTGTACCATCCCACCTGAGGGCAGGAGCAGGCAGTGCCGACTTCCTTTTCGCGCGAGCTCCACAGCAGCTGAGCTGACGGGACTCCACCTGGCTGCAGACCTCCTGGCTGAGGACCCCCCGACGAAACCAGTGGCGGTGCTAAGTGACTCGCGACCGGCTCTCCAGGTACTCTCCGATCACCATCGACACGGAGGCACTGAGACCCTCCTGAGAGCAAAAATCTCGGCCCTCTCTGCAGTGGGGGTAGCCATCTCCTTCCACTGGCTGCCTTCCCACGTAGGGATCACTGGAAACGAGGAGGCGGATGTCCTTGCTAAGGCCGCCCACCACCCAACCGTTCCACTCACCAGAGCAGTCGCAGCATCGGACTCCTCCAGGCCGCGACTCAAACAGCTGCTCACTTTCAGCCATCCGGATAGCAGGGTAGCTACCAACCGAGCCCCAAAACTCCTCCCTGAGAACGGTCTCTCGTGACGGGACCGTTCCACACTCCTTCGTCTGCGCACGGGCTCCGTGTGGACGGCAGCTAGGCTTCATGCTAAGGTACGCATCGCCTCGCCGGCCTGCAGAAGGTGCGGTGACGCCGAGACCCTCGAGCACCTACTCTGCACCTGTCCTGCATTAGCCCAGGAGCGCGCTCCAGTCACTGCCACCTACCGACGGTATGGACTCCCGGCTACCTCAGAAACACACCTACTCTTCCCGGCCCGCTACCACCTTCCAGCACTGGCAAGCCTGCTTGAATATGTGCGCTCTGTGGTGTGTGTTTCTTCTGTGTGTCTCGTCAAAATGTTGCGCAATCCAACCTCTAATATGCTATACCAACAAGCCCAGTCGTCAACCTTGGCAAGTTTCACTCAAACGGGCTCCTAGATCACCAAATAGACCTCGGCCTCCCATGGCCTCTGCCTCGCGCGCCGGCCATCGCCCCTGGTTGATGCTGACGTATGCTGCCTGAAACCTACTCTCACTTTCCCCCTGTATCCCCTCATCTTTCATCCCCCGCCCCCATCCCCAGTACGCTGCGCCGTGCTCCCATATGGGCTGCAGAATTGAGCGTACTTTCCCACTCCCAAATCACGAAGAAGGAGAAGATCGTAATGGCGGCGGCGCGCACCGCTCGAAAAGCTCGTTTTGGGAAAGGAGGGCGCCGCGCCGTTTCTAGCCCAACATCACTTGCATGTGAAACAGGCTTAAGACGCAAGGAAACCATCACTTTAAAGAAACGTACCATGTTCAGAAATATGTACCTGACTCCTCACCACAAACAGATATCGCAGTTCTGTAAACCTCATATTTGTTAGAACACCTAGAGTGGGCAAATTTGGTATACGGATTTAAAGTATACGTGAAATTGTTACAATGCATTACGAAGGCTTTACAAAAGTGCTACTCGCATATTAGTGGCGTACTATAAGTGAAATTTAGTACACAAATTTTGCGCCCCTTTACGAGGTATATTCATAGGTGCAACATACAGAACTGCGACATCGTTTTTTAATTGCTTAACTATAGAAAGTTGTAAGCGCTTTACGATAAAAAAAAATAGAAGAATAATGCTGGCGGCCTCAATTAAAAATCCCTAGAGTCGGTAGACATTTTCTCTACAAACCTATAAACGATTTCTGCGCAGTGGGTGACGAGGTAGACGGCAAAGCTTCCTCTTAAAGGGCCCCTGACCAGGTCTGGCCATTCTGAGTTGACAAGCGCAGAGCATACAATGCGCGTTAACGATCGTGTTTGCAAAGAATTACACCGCTACGCGCAGCGGAAAGGTGAGAAATTTCAGTCCGAAAGCCGTTTTCCCTTTTCCTCGCGGTGACCGCGCTCCAAGCCGGACGGTGACGCACTCGTGTCCCTGCGCCTACGCACTCGTGTCCGCAGTGTGACGTCCCTCGTGGTGACATGTGACTTCGAGAATTATTCAAGGCAACACCTGTTATGTGTGTATCTGTTGCTTGAATTGACGAATTGAAATTTAGAGAAATAATAAAAATCACAAACGTAATGGATGGATGGATGAAAAACTTTATTAGGGTCCTTTAGGGCGCGCACTAGCGCGCAGCGGGCCCCTCCCACGTCGGGACAGAGAGGCCGAGTCTCTCCGCCGCGTCGCGGGCCCGTTGGACAGCCCATAACTGTTCTTCGAGGTTGGGGCTGTGTAGGACCGCATCCCAACGTGAAGAAGTGTTGTTTTCATCGCTGTGTAACGCGGGACATCGCCAGAGCATGTGAGGTAAATGTGATGTCTGCGTGTTTTTTTGTTTTACTTCGCGCCGAAGCTATAGAGATGTACTTCCGCTTCATCTGCTTGTTTCCACGGTCGTGCAGTCACGTGCGCAGGTACCGAAACGATGCCATTTTCTACCGTGTTCCAGCGCGCGATCATGCTCTGCAATCCGCTTGTTCTGCCTCAGTATTCGTGTAGCATTTACTGATTTTGCTACTGTGCGGTGGCGAGATAGAGTCCCCGAACCCAGCGCCAGATACTGCACAGTTTGAACAATTACTCGAAGGTAAAAACACAATATTGAAAAAGATATCAGCAATGGAGAACAAGTTCTCCGCTGAAATAGAAGAACTGAAGGCTCGTGCTGTGTCATTAGAGGTAACAATCACAGGTGTGAATGATATTCTTTCTACACTGGCCAACGTTGAGGCGCAGCAGCGTCAGAATCAGGCAACATTGTCGGCTTTTGGTTCAGAAATTGACGGTAATGAGAATCGTCAAAGGCGGGATAATCAACTTTTTTATGGTCTTAAAGATAGGGATACTGGCGAAAACGCAATTAACTCAAGTGAACTTCTCTCAGACCTGTGCCGCACGAAACTGGAATTTGATGCTGTTGGAATAGAGCGCGCTTACAGGATGGGAACCTATCGTGCAGATAAAGCGTGCCCAATCATAGTGAAGTTTTCGCCTTTCAAAGAACGCCAACAAGTGTTAACTAACGCACGCAAGTTAAAGGGAACGAACTATAGCATTTCGGAAAATTTTTCTCGCTTGGTAAGGGATTAAAGAAGCCGTACATGGAATTTTGCGAAGCAGAATACGCAAGAAGGCATGAAAGCAGTGCTAAAGTTTGATACCTTGTACATGGACGACAAACGCTGTCAGATTGATAGTGTGACCAACAAAGTGAAGTAGATGTGATAATCGCCAGTTACTGAGATAAAGGAAATGCTCATTGTTTTGGTTATAAACTGCAGGAGAATAAGAAATAAAGTCGATTCTTTCCATATCCTTGTTAGATCAGTGGAGCCGTGAATAGTTATTGGCACCGAGTCATGGTTGGACTCGAGCGTCTTAAATTATCAAGTTTTCACAGATAGCTATCATTGTTTCAGAGTTGACCGAAGAGCAAGAGAGGAGGGGTATTTATTCTGGTTAGCTCAAGCTTATCGTGTGTGCTGCTGGAATGTCCTACAGCTACTTTAGAGTGTTTTTTGCAAAGTGAGGCTATATAATGGAAAAAGTTTAGTTGTTCGATCATATTACCGTCCTCCCGGATACGACCTGTTTATTCAGCTGTGTGCTTTCCTTGATACGCTTGAAGATGATATCATAATACTATTGGGAGATTTTAATCTTCGGATATAGACTGGGCGTGTGATGACCCTGTAGCCGTCGGTCACTGGCCGTGTGTGTTCTGCATTTTTCGATATTGTCTGTGATTTTACGTTTCAACAGTACATTCGTGTTGCATCACGGAACCACGGCACAGGTCATGCACTTGATTTTCTCTTATGTAATGTTCCGAACATTGTAACGAATGTGAATGTGCTTTCCGGCTTAAGTGAATATCGCGTTTTTATTGCTGATGTGGACATTCACTGATATGTGTCCGTGCCGAAAAGGAACCCAGAAAGATTTACGTGTATAAGAGGGCTGATTTTGGTGCTATAATTACGGCCTTTGAGTCATATTGTCACGTGGTAGTGACGTATAAAGAACACAGTAGCAATACTCTGAAAGACGAAACTAACATTTATTGGGCGAACCTGTGCCCACAAAAACAGACTACACTTAAAGAACGGCGACAACGGCAAACACAGTCGGCGATCGTCAAAATCTGACCAGCGGGTCAAGCGCGTCGGCTTTTATACATAAGTCGTCCAATGTTCCAGAGTAATCGCTGGGACCCGCGTGTCTCATTACATGTATGCATTACATGTATGCGCGTATCGACACTATTCGCGTCGCGCATACGTGTAATCAGATTACACAAGGTTCGGTGACAGACTGCGAATGGAACCATCGATAACATTCCAGAAACTTCCTTTCCATGCAGGAGCTTCCTGCGCTGTGCGATAACATTTGTTAGGCGGTGAAACATGGTAACCCGATAAAGATAAACATGTAAACGTGTCAATACCCCCCTCTTAAAACTTGGCAGTGGCTTAGCTCTGCTATGCCAGGATAACGTGGCGAAAGCTAAAGGCATGGTTAGCCTTGGTTAATCCTGATTGCAAGTCCAGGTTAGTCTGGTTGTCTAGCTATGTTGCGGCGTTTAGCCAGTCGTTCGGCGCGCTGTTCGTCTGTTTCCTGGGCGATTCGGGTCCTCTTCATCTCGTTCCGATGTCGATTCCAGGCCTCCTCCTGCTTATCAGAATTGTCGCCGTCCATACTGCCGCCTCAACTGTGGTTGCGGCGCACGCGAGCTTTCTTTTTCAACCCTCCGACATGTTATCAGGTATGCGACGCAGCTGGCGGAGCGAGCGGAAGCGAGCGCAACGACGAGGAACGCGGGGTGACGTCATACCAAACGGCGGCGGCAGAGAGCGCGGCTCTGCGCAGCGGCGGAACACCTGTGGCTCGGTGCTACTAGTGGCGCATGCGCAGTAGTGATTAGGAAGCGAGACACAGAGAGAGAGAGGAATATCGGCGGCGAGGCGCGCGTTGTGACGTCATGTGCCTCCTCGGAGCACCACCACAGCGAAATCGCAAGTTTGCGGGCAGTAAAGCTTTCGCTTTAAAATGTATCGACCCGAAGCTGCAAACAAACGAATGTAATGAACAAGTACACCCATAGCAAACAAACAACAAACTAAGGAAGTTCGTCAGCGCGCTTAAAGGGCTTAAGACCCACCACGTGGACCACTTCAGATCGTGCCTGGGGCCGCTGTGAATGCGAAATGCCGTCTGGCACGACCTCATAGTCCATGCAGTGCACGAATACGTCGGACGATCTTGTACGGTCCAAAATAGCGACACAATAGTTTCTCGCTGAGTCCTCGTCGCCGTATAGGGGTCCAGAGCCAAACACGGTGGCCTGGCTGGTACTCGACGTAGCATCGTCGGAGGTTGTAGTGTCGGGTGTCGATACGCTGCTGTTTCTTGATCCGTAGGCAGGCGAACTGTCGGTGTTCTTCAGCGCGCCGGAGATAGGTGGCGACGTCAAGATTCTCTTCGTCGGTGACGTGGGCAGCATGGCGTCGAGCGTCGTCGTCGGGTTCCTGCCGTAAACCAGCTTGAACGGCGTGATCTGTGTTGTTTCTTGCACCGCGGTGTTGTAAGCAAAGGTTACGTACGGCAGGACCGCGTCCCATGTCTTGTGCTCGACGTCGATGTACATTGCTAGCATGTCGGCGAGGGTGTTATTCAGGCGCTCCGTAAGACCATTCGCCTGTGGGTGGTAGGCAGTTGTGCTAACGTGCCTTTTCTGACTGTACTGCAAAATGGCTTAGGTGAGCTCCGCTGTAAAGGCTGTTCCTCTGTCGGTGATGAGGACTTCTGAGGTGCCATGTCGCAGCACGATGTTCTCAAGAAAGAATTTCGCCACTTTGACTGCGTTACTTTTCGGCAGAGCTTTCGTTTCAGCGAACCGGGTAAGGTAGTCCATCGCCACGACTATCCACTTATTTCCGGCTGCTGGCGTTGGAAAGGGTCCCAACAAGACAATCCCGATCTGCTGAAATGGTCGACTACGAGGCTCGATCGGTTTTAGTAATCCCGCTGGCCTTGTCGCTGGTGTCTTGCGTCGCTGGCAGTCTCGGCATGTTTTGACATAACGGGAAACGTCGATGATGAGGCGCGGCCAGTAATACCTTTCCTGTATGCTCGATAGCGTCCGGGGGAATCAGGTGCCCAGCGGTCGGATCGTCTTGCAGAGCGTGCAGTACTTCTGGAGGCAGCGCTGAGGGAACAACAAGAAGGTAGTTGGCGCGGACTGGTGAGCAGTTCTGCTCTGCTAGTAGGTACGAAGAGAATCCTCGCTAAAATGCCCTAGGGACAACGTCGGTATGCCCTTCCAAATACTTGACGGGGCCTTTTAGCTGCGGGGTCAGCTCGTCGCTGTTCAGCGAAGTCTTCTGCGCTTATTATTCCAAGGAAGGCGTCGTCATCCTCGTCATCTTGCGGCGGGGGGTCAATGGGGGCGCGTGATAGGCAATCGGCATCAGAGTGTTTTCGTCCGGACTTGTAAGTTATAGTGATGTCGTATTCTTGTAGTCGGAGGCTCCACCACGCCAGTCGTCCTAAAGGATCCTTTAAATTCGCTAGCCTACACAACGCGTGATGGTCGCTGACTACTTTGAATGGCCTGCCATATAGATAAGGGCGAAATATTGCTGTTGCCCAAAGGACGGCGAGGCATTTCTTTTCGGTCGTAGAATAATTGCCTTCCTCCTTTGACAGTGACCGGCTAGCGTAAACTTTCACCCGTTCAAGTCCGTCTTTCCTCTGGACTAGGACGGCACCGAGTTAACAATAAAATTCGAACAGCGCTAGACGACAGGACCAGAAAGAGGAGCAGACAAACACGGAGCTGAAGTACAGCGCCGTGTTTGTCTGCTCCTCTTTCTGGTCCTGTCGTCTAGCGCTGTTCGAATTTTATTGTTACCATGGAACACCAACTCGCCCAATCCGCTGCCCTTCGGCACCGAGGCCTAGGCAACTGGCGTCAGTGCGGTTTTTGGTATCGGTGTCCTCGTCGAAGTGCCCAAGTACCGGCGGCGACTGCATGCCTCGTTTGAGTTCTTGAAATGCGTCGGCGTGCGGCGTTTCCCATTTGAACTCGACGTCACACTTTGTTAGATGTGTCAGAGGCTCAGCGATGCGTGAAAAGTCCTCGATAAAGCGCCTGTAGTAGGCGCAAATGCCAAGGAATCTACGCACTGCCTTCTTGTCGATGGGCTGCGGAAACTTGGCGATGGCAGCTGTCTTCTCCGGGTCGGGGTGGACTCCAAATTTGCTGATGACGTGACCCAGGAACAGAAGCTTATCGCAGGCGAAGCGGTTCTTTTCCGGCTTCAGAATGAGCCCTGATGGCTTGATGGCCTCCAGTACTGTCACAAGCCGCCTAAGGTGATCGTCGAAATTTTGGGCGAGGACGACGACATCATCCAAATAAACAAGACATATGTGCAACTTCAATCCTGCTAAAACCGTGTCCATGACGCGATGCAACGTCAGGCACCGAGCACAGTCCGAATGGCATGACCTTGAACTCGTAGAGACCGTCTGGCGTGATGAAGGCGGTCTTTTCGTGTTCTCTCTCGTCGACTTCTATTTACCAGTAGCTAGACTTGAGATCCATCGACGAGAAATATTTAGCGTTGTAGAGCCGATCCAATGCGTCGTTTTTCCGTGGGAGTGGTATGCGTCTTCTTCGTGATCTTGTTAAGTCGACGGTAATCGACGCAGAAACGTGGGGTTCCGTCCTTTTTCTTCACCAAGACTATATATACAGGAGATGCCCACCGGCTTTTCGACGGCTGGATGATGTCGTCGCGCAGCATTTCGTCGACTTGTTCTCTTATAGCTTCACGTTCTCGCGTCGAAACTCGCAGCAGAAGTTGATGTGGGCGAGTTGGTTTTGCATACTTGAAGACAAGAACGACTGTGTCATTTATAGAGTCAGAGATAACGCAAGTGATATTTCATCATTACAGACTGATTTAGACAATATAGCAACATGGTGCAATACGCGGGAAATGTCACTAAATGTTCAAAAATGTGTTCACGTCACATTTTCAAGGAAACGCGCATTTCAGTCATGCACTTATACCTTCAGTAATATGGCATTAGACGAATGCAAAGATTTAGGAATGTTAATGACGTCTGACTCAAGATGGAATACGCACATTACGCATATTAAGAATAAAGCAATAAGTTCATTGCGATTTCTGCGCGGTAATTTTAGTCAGTTACCGGATAAATTAAAGGAGCAATTGTATTTCACTTATGTTCGTAGTTTACTTGATTACCGTTGTATCTGTTGGGATCCGTACACGGCTGATCTCCCGGAACAGCTTGAAAGAGTACAGAATAGAGCTGCTAGGTTTGCTCTTAATAATATTAGTAGAAAATTAGGTATGACAGAAAGTAATACTAAATTCGTCATGGCAAGCATTATAAGACCGACGAAAAAATCTCAGCTTGAAATTTTTTCACGCAGTTTATTATTCGAAAACAGGGATTAATTGAGAGAAAGATATATGAAGTCGTCTGCTTATACGTCGATGACACGCGAGCATGCACTGAATGTCCGCGAGCTCCCTTTCAGGGGCGAAGTCTTTGGGTATTTTTTTTGTTCCATCTGTGAGAGAACGGAATGCTGACATCGTTAAAATTGAAAACAATGATGCGTTTTATTGTGCTTTATGTATGTGATCTCTTGT
Source organism: Dermacentor andersoni (assembly GCF_023375885.2). Classification (NCBI taxonomy): domain Eukaryota; kingdom Metazoa; phylum Arthropoda; class Arachnida; order Ixodida; family Ixodidae; genus Dermacentor; species Dermacentor andersoni. The sequence goes on from NC_092822.1 coordinate 1,782,773, forward strand.
TTCCTCCTTTAAGATGTAATCCCCCAGCTGTAATGCCCGCATGGGCGATGCAGGTATGTAACAAATAAATAAATAAATGAATAAATAAATAAATAAATAAAATTAGTAAGTTAGTAATATGGAAGCACGAAGTTCATAAATTTGTAGCTCTGCACCGAAAGCATATATTGTAGTTCTGTAAACTGCATGTGTTACAAGAGCATCTAAAGCTGATAGATTTGATATATTAATTTACAGCTTACGTGGATTTCTTACAGTGCTTAAAAGAGTTTCTCAAAAGTCCTATTCACAAAAATAATAATATAGTTTTATACCATTGTATAATATATAAATTAAACATCAGATGGATGTAGCAATAAATGAAGTTTTCAGAGTTCTGATATCCTTTTTCATTGCTGAGCTAGACAGTTGTAAATTTCATAATTTCGTTTTTCTAAATTTTGCAACGTTCAGCAACCTTAGCCATAAAATCGAGAAACGTAGATTAAAAATCCCCTGCCCAGAGTCAAAAGACTTTAGCTTCTCCTATGTCACAAAGCTCATCAAATTCGGTGCAGGGATCGCTCCTTTCCCGCGTGTCAGGGGCCGGAGCGAGCGTGCCGCCGGCCAGTTCGCGCCGAATCCGGGCGGCGACTCCCGTTCGGCGAACGTGAGCGACTTTCTCGATGGCCCGCAGTCAGTCATGTGGCGAATGTCCGCTCGTGTACAAACTAAACGTTCTTTTTTTATGCTGTACGCTTTGGTTCAAAAGAAAGACTTACATTCCGGAACTTGCCCTTTCTGCAGATAGCCCGAGTGGCTAGGCTGGTATTTGCAGCAAGAAACCTTTCAACTATAGTTTAACTAAGTACCTCGTACATCCTTAATTAGCTGTTTATTTACCAGTTTGATGCACATGTAAAGGTGAAATTCAAGCCAAGGATTAATGAAGTCATGTTTGCTTAAGATAAATAATACTTGCCACTTTCGAGATATCCGTCCAAAAAAATCACCTAAAACATGCCTCGGCGTTTCACTTACGAACGTCCCGGTCCGTTAAAAGCGCGCTTTTAGAAAACAGTCAAGTGCAACACGAATGCATTTTGTAGCACATTTTGGAGTCGCATTGTTTATATATGTTATTCTGATGAAGGCTGATCCACCAGCCGAGATGTTAACAAAGACGCACATGTGTACAAAATTTTGTCTTCTTTCCCCCCTCATTCTATTACGACGCGTCCGGCGTGAGGACGTTCACATTGCACACGACAGTTTCAGTGGCCCAGTTTACGCACCACGCGACGCCTTGCGGGACGTTCTGCAGCCGCCGTCAAGGCCACGAGTTGCTGGCTCTCCAGGCCTGGACATGACACGCACGGCGTCGCGCTTGCTTGTTTGCATCGCGGCAAGTTGTTGTTCCACCCGCTTTCATTTTTACTTTACTTTATCCTTTTTAGATTTCAATTAAAAAACCAACCAGTTCACCCTACGATTCCCCATGTTTCATTGTCCGTTGCCTTCGTAAGATTCACTAACAGAAATATTTCTTTACAAAAATTTTGTTTAAGTTTTCAGAAATTTTGCTAAATATTTATAAGAAATTTCAGCAGACAACGGCCCTTTCACTTTATGGCTATATGTATATATGTACGCATATAGCTATGAAAAAAATGCGCCTTTTTTGAAAGCCCTCAGATACATGTTTTATCTCGTGGCTCATGCTATGTGTTGACGCCATTGGGGTCACTGGGAAAGCAGCCCTGGCACCATCTTCCCACTGCATGGATGCGGAGACGCGAATGATGTTAGTTCAGTTGACGCAAGCTTCATGTCTGCTCGGTGAATATTCTTCTCTCTGTTACCTGTGGCCTGCGCGAGCTGCGACATTAGCACAGCAGTCAGACCAAGCGGGTCCCCAAGTACAGCAAAGCATCCATCGCACAGCTCGCTTTGCTTTGCCGTCGTCAGTTAGGATCTCCTGGTGCTCGGAATACCCTATGATCTTGCACATACATCATTCTTACTCACTGTAATAATTGTAATAAATATATCGAAGTAAAAAAAGAAAAAAGTGCACCATCAAAACACTGCCGTGCGTTCGGCCCTCAATGGCGACAGCTGGCGAGAAAAGCGTTTTTTTTTCTTTGCTGCATGGGCAAACTATGATCCTTCTATGCTTTATTGACTTTCCTTTGAATTGTACCGGCTTCTGCGTGAATTGTAATTATGTTCGCAATAGCTCCCTCAGGATTCCTACCGCTCGCTCCTCAAGTCCCACACAACGGCTCGAACTTCAAGCCGGTAACGGCAACAATCAGTTGGACACTCGTCATCCTGCACAGAAGAGGAAGTCACTTTCGTCAACACATGACTGTCTATAGAAGCACACTGCGTAGCCGCTTTGAGACAGAGCCGTCTGTAAGCGGAGGAAGCAACAGAGACGCGGTCAGAGCAGAAGGAATGTAGGCGCGGCGCGTCTGCGATGCCGGCTCGAGAGAGGCTTAACTTATATTTGGCGAGGGGGAGGCCGCCTTTCCCCGAAGGGGCGCGTTCCTGATCGGTTCGCAAACAGGATTCCAGTGGGGCTGTGCCGCTCCGCGACTACTCTCCGCCTGTCGCCACTGAGTCAGGCTTCCTTCCCAAGAGCGAGGCTCTAACGGGATCGTAAACATGAACGAGACCAGAAACAAAGAGAGGGCCCCGCCGCTTCCGTCCGGTCTAGACGGCCATGACTGAGTGGCCTGCTGCATCGTCTGGATGCGCCCGGCTTTCCGCGTGGCATAGCTACCAGCCTTTGAAGCCAAACAAGACCTCACAACCATGCAAGGCAGCGAGCCGTCCCGATGAATGAGGGACACGTCCGAACGTTTTTTTATCCTCCCTGCTTTCGCGTGGCCGGGAACGCCACGTTCTCGTAAACAACACGAGCTCCGCAGCAGACGACAACGACCCAGACTCGGTGCGCACACGCGCGCGTGCAGACGGTGTGCGCGTCCGGTGGTTCTGCAAGCGTGGAAGCGCTGCGGAAACACTCGTCGGGAGGCTTGTTTTGGCGGGGCGTACAGCCGCGACCCAGTCACCGTGTTTCGACATTTCCCTTGTCGGTGGGTTCCAAGAAACAAGGGCGCCCGCATGTCTAGCCACATTTAAGCGGAAAAGACTCAGCTCAGCGAAAAGACTTAAGTAACATTGGCATGTGTGACCTTAGCTTTGAGACATCGGACGCGAAGCCTGAGCTCCAAATTTATACATTGCTCTTGAAACACCTTAATCAAAATCCTGAAGAATATTCACAGTTGATTACGGGCAGTAAAAGAGCGCTAAATAACAGGACCAGGAGAGGGACACAGACAACAGCGCTGACCAAGTGTCGGTATTTTTTCAGTCAGCATATATATCCTCCACCACTATATTTATTCCCAGTTGAGCCACCAGCGTGTTGGTACGGCGGGGAAGGCTGTCTCGATGCAACTAAGCGCCTCTAAATATGAAGGCACGCCCATGCTTACGAGAGGAATTTTCATATCCCGTGGAAACGTGAATGACGGCGATGCACTACTGGAGGTGAGACAGTAAATTTAAATTACTAGCTCATTAATTCATGAGCCCTTATGGGGTGATAAGTGCTGTAATACTTGTTGGGGGGCTAGTTGGTGCATGTTTCCAGAAGAGGGTTGTAGCGCCGAAAAAGACAACACATAGCAAGCGAGACGGGACAGGCCTGTCCCGTCTCGCTTGCTATGTGTTGTCTTTTTCGGCGCTACAACCCTCTTCTGATAAGTGTTGCCTGAGCATCGGTGCCATTTGAAAGTTGGCGCTTTTGTCACAGTGACTGTACAGCAAATAATCGATGCCGCGGTGCTGTTTGCCCATTAGCTGCATTCGTCCTTAACATTCCGACGGTTGTGCCGCATACCCACTAAATTTGCTCGCATTCAATGACGCCTACAGGAAAGTTCCGTTCATAGAACGCGTTGAGCAGAAGGCTGTGTGTCAAGGCTGTGTTTTATCGAAAATATTTGACCAGGCTAATCGCCTCACTATAGAACCGATGAATGAATTGTTTTGATTGACGTGCATGACGTGAAAAAATTATGCAGATCCCACGCGCTGTGGGAATCATTGTTATCCAGCGTCGTTTGCGGTTGCGCAAAATGTTACCAGGTGGTTACAAATGTTACAGAGGCAGTGTCGTGTTCTTCTTTTCCTTCGACCTTGTCTGTTTTGCGCTGTTCATTTTCGAAACATGTTACCAGCGTGTTTGCGTTGTGAAAGCAGTCGTGCGTGCGTGGCGGCACAAGCGTGTGTGCGACGGCGACAACGACCGTGTGACGGTTGTCAGGACTGGGGGCTCAATCCCATCGCTCGTGATCCGTTGTCAAGATTGGAGTCGGGCATGAATTAGAAGGTAGCTGGCCGTCGTCCAACTTATCGACGCTGAGGACGTTGATGAAGGGGAGGACTGCTTCTCATCGAGAACGAGGAATATGGGTTTATTTACAGTATTTATATCAGTCTAACATGACTGTTTGAGAAAATACATCAGTCTAATATGACTGCTTGAGAGAGAGTGTCCTGAGCAGCCGCACAACAGCGGTTTTTAAATACTCGGTGTTCTCCCAATACAAGGTGATGCGAACGTTCGTTTAGTCATCGCAAACTAGCCGCCTCTCCGCGGCACGGTTTACACACACACACGCACACACGCACACACGCATACACACAGGGGCGATGGTCCGGAGCCGACGTCAGAGGGGCTTCGTAGAACTCAGGAGCCGTTCCGAGTAGCGCGTTGTCTTGCGTCTTGGTCGGTGCGTGGGAAGGAGTGCAAAACGGCGTTCCCGCGGCAACTCGCGCACCCGTAGCAGGTCAGGTCCGCGTTGGGGAGTTTGGTAACAATAGTTGGCCCACCGAACTCATTCCGTCACAACGGCGATGAGGCTAGAGGTTGGCGGCGGTTTCAGCACAAAGCCTGCTTCATCGAACGCATCCTAGCTCAAGCGACGGAGAGTGGGGGATGCGCGTATTGTTCCCCGACACAAAGTCGATTTAGTCACGCCGTGGCTAGAGGTTGGCGGCGATGCTCCCGGGATGTTGCCTCCACAGTCGCAACGAGTTGGCAAAACTTTTCACTGCAGCTGGCCGTTCTTAGCACGGTGTGATTTGTACTCCGGCTGCTCGATTGTTGTGTTCTGCATACATAGTACTGGACGGGAGCGTAGGCGAGAGAAGCACGCGTTGCGACGTCCCCTGCGACTAAGTGTCATGGAGGTGGCCCGACGACGACAGCTTAACGGAAAGGACGAACACAGCCACATGCTTTGGACGTTTTAACTCTTACACTGCAAAGCCCTTGCAAGCCCTGTTGAGGGCTCCTTAAAGGGCCCCTCACCAGGTCTTGCCATATTGAGCCGACAAGCTCAGAGCATACAAGGCGTGCTAACGATAGTGTTTGCAAAGAATTACATCGCTACACGCCGCGGAAAGGTCTAAAATTTCAATCCAAACGCCGTTTTTCCCTTCCCTCGGGGCGACTGCGCTCCAAGCCGGACGCTGACGTAGTCGTGTCCCTGCGCCTGCACTGTAAAAAAAAAAATTCCGTAATTTTACAGTCAAACCTGTCGTAAAAATTACGTAGACCTTTCAGTTTCATGAAAAACGGCGGCATTCTAGGTAAAAAAAGAAAAACGGACGTGAGCTCCGTTTTTGAAATACGGAGAGCCCTCCGTAATTTCATGTGGATGGCAACTGAGCATGTTAAGAGCGAAAAATCAACACGCAAAGAATATAAAGAAAAGACACGGCCCACAAACACGAGCAGTTACATAATACCACCATAGGTAACGCTGTTTGAACATTATTCATAAGCTAATCGTAAATACACGCACACAAACGGAAGAGGTTTGAGCGCTGCCGCTGCTTACCGCCCTTCATCGCTCCTACACGGCGGGTTGCATTTCTCCGGCACAACAGCACAGAGTGGACAGCGACTGGAAATGGCGGTGTATGGAGGTCGTATACCTGTTGCATTTGTAATTTCATTCAGAGAACAAGAAGGAATCGACGATGGACTGCTACGCAAGTGATTTAAGTGTCCTTTTGCGTTGTTAGTGCACGTCGCGCGTGCGAAATGCACCGCGATGGCCGGTGACGGGCTCAGCTGTGTTGTGTTGTGTGAGCATGCCCTGTAACGAAATCCCCGCATGGTGATGAGGATTGATAAAGCCGCGGCATTGCGAGTCTGTGATAAACGGTGTCGCGTTTGTGCTGATTTCGTATTGTCACGTGGTAGTGACGTACAAAGAACACAGTAGCTATACTGCGGAAGACGAAACTAACTTTTATTGGGCGAACCTGGGCCCATAAGAACAGGCACCACTTAAAGAACGGCGACAGCGGCGAACACAGTCGGCGATCGTCAAAGTCTGATCAGCGGGTCAAGCGCATCGGCTTTTATACATCAGTCGTCGAATGTTCCAGATTAATCGCTGGGACCCGCGTGCCTTCCACAAAGTTCTACATTATTCGCGTCGTCCACACATGCGATCAGATTACACAAGGTTCGGTCAGAGACAGTGGATGGAACCATCGATAACATTCCAGAATCTTCCGATACATGCAGGCGCGTCCTGCGCTGTGCGATAACATTTGTTAGGCGGTGAAACGTGTCCCCCGATAAAGACAAACAAGTACACGTTGTTAGATACGGGACCTTTTTCTGAGCCTCCTTCGAGTTCCCCAGACCATATCGAATTGCGCCACAGCTAATTAAGGAGCGCAGAAGCACATCTACCCCGTTCCCGAGGCGCGGCACGAGCAAACGAGTTGGCGTCCCCTATCTCGTGCGCCGCAGGTGGAGCTATTCACTGCATGACTCTTTCCGAAAGTGTAGCGGGAGCCTGGCACGGTTCCAGGTAACGCAGGTCCCGAGCAAAGCTGCTTTGCAGCACTGAAACGTCGCCCGCATTCGCCTATTGTGACGGCACTTGCAAGCCGGGAAGGCAATATCGCAGAGAGAACTAAGCCCTCGGACAATTGGGGCCCAAGGAGCGACTCTCTGCGCCGGTGTGACACAATCGTACGGGCGCCTACCATTGGCCGAAAATGACGCCACCTGAGCGGGCTCGCCGATTGGCCGAACGTGACGTGACTTCGAGACACCGAAGGGCTTAAAGGCCAGAGACCGGGAGCAGCAAGGGAGCATTCCTTGATTCATCTCTTTTGAGCTTCTTGCCGAGTTACTGCCGCGTCCGAGTTGCTGCCGGCGCGTAATGACTTTATGACTGCTAATTTCTTTGTACTCTCACTGTAAATAATGTAAATAAACCTCCAGTTTTCATCTCAAAGTCCTCCTCAACCTCGGCCAACTCCCGCACCCAACGGCTAGGTCCAAAATCTGGGGGACAGTAATTGGGATTGTCCTCCAGATCCTACAACGTGTCGATACCTCCTCTTAAAAAGCATCGACCCGATGCTGCAAGCAAACGAAAGCAATAAAGAAAACACCCGTAGCAAAGAAAACAACAAAATAAGGAAGTTCGTCAGCGTGCGTAAAAGGGTTTAGGTCGTACCACGTGGACCACTTCAAGATCGTGCGCGGAAACGCTGTGAATGCGAAATGCCGTCTGGCACGACCTCATAGTCCAGTGCGCCAATACGTCGGATGACTTTGTAGCGTCCGAAATAGCGTCGCAATAGCTTCCCACTCAGTCCTCGTCGGCATATCGGGGTCCAAACCCAAACACGGTCGCCGGGCTGGTACTCGACATAGCGTCGTCGGAGGTTGTAGTGTCGGCTGTCGGTGCGCTGCTGGTTCTTGATCTGTAGGCAGGCGAGCTGTCGGGCTTCCTCGGCGCGCTGAAGATAGGTAACGACATCAAGATTCTCTTCGTCAGTGACGTGCGGCAGCATGGCGTCGAGCGTCGTCATCGTGTTTCTTCCGTAAACCAGCTTAAAAGCGCGATCTGTGTTGTTTCTTGCACCACCGTGTTGTAAGCGAAGGTTACGTACGGCAGAACGGCATCTCAGGTCTTGCGTTCGACGTCGACGTACATTACTAGCATGTCGGCGAGGGTCTTATCCAAGCGCTCCGTGAGACCATTCGTATGCGGGTGGTAGGCAGTTGTCCTGTGGCTTGTCTGGCTGTATTGCAGGATGGCTTGGGTGAGCTCTGCTGTAAAAGCCGTTCCTCTGTCAGTGATGAGGACTTCTGGGGCGCCATGTCGCAGCAGGATGTTTTCGACGAAAAATTTTGCCGCTTCGGCTGCGCTGCCTTTCGGTAGAGCTTTAGTTTAGAGGGATACGGACACAAAATCTGAACATTTTACGATAATACAGGAAATGAGTCCTCAGTGTGCGAGTACACCGAAAACAAGTAGTCACTTCGCTCATTTTTCAGCGGATGGCTTTATTTTTGGCGTTTATGTGAGCGCGCGCAACGCCGCCCGGCCCAAGCGAGTTGGAAGGCGTGACGTCATGACACCCCCGTCGGATAGCCAGCCGGCCGGCCACGGTCATTCGAGGCGCGCCACCGCCGCAATCGCGAGCATGGATTCGGGTTCTGGTGCCTCTACCAGCGATGAGTACACGTCTGCAGACGAGGACCGTTCCAACTTAGCAAGAAATATAACCGCTTACGGTTACGAGCCTTCCGCGTCAAGCGGCGAAGAAGAGCAGGCGGCCTTGAACGTGCCGGTCAGGCAGTCCGGGCCAGGAACATGGTAATTTCTTTTTCTAGTAAACTTGAAGTGCAGCAGCAGCAGTTCGTAAAGTTATGTTACGTAGGATGCAAAATGCCTAGTTTCGTGACCCGCGGTGAGGCAGAAAGGGAGCTATTAGGTTGAATCGTAGGTAGCGTAGCTCGTCGCTTTGTGCTTACCTACGCTGTCGGCTTTCGATCGCTGCACACTTCGTTTTTATGCGACGAGGCACGGCATGTGTAGAATTTTCCAGCCGTTTCATAGCCCTGTGTTTACGGCTGCTTTCACATTCACGCCATTAGACGCCATCTACTGGTTGAACTCGTTGAGATGGGCGGCTGCGCTAGGGACCCGTCGACCAGATCACTTTGCTACATCGATTCTGTGGCCATAGACAAAGGAAAAATCTTTGGCTGTGACATTTACTAGGGAAATGCTGCGCGAACAACCAAGTCATGAAACCCGATGCATGATTATGCAGATGCCTATGAAAATCCGTAATTTTTTGCTTGAGGTTGAAAAGCAACGTGTGAAACGGCAATGTAGATAAATGTGCTGCGCATTTTAGATTACTACACATGTATGCTGTTGTCTGACTGTGTTTTGTATATTTGATCAATTGAAAGAGCGCTCGTATGCTGTCGTTCAATATTAGACGCAGCGAGAGTGTACACAACATGACTATTTTGTTTTGTGATAAACACATGCATCCGCAGGGTAAACAATTTCTGTCACAACCCGACAATATCTGTTCTTGCACAGCCAATGAAAGGGTAATTTCCCTTCTTTCAACAGGCACTCCTGCGGTCACCGCTGCGGCTACATGCATACAGAAAGAGAGAGGGTCGTTTGCCAGAACAACAAAAGTTGGTGAACACAGCTAACAGTTACGAATCCATCACTAAGCACCCGCTCTTTGAATTGTATTGCCTCAACAGGAGCCTTTTGAGCGGCATGCCAAGGCTTTTGAGCACAGCCGGGCTGGTGGCATAAGCATCGTTGACGAAGCGGTCCACGCAAATGAAGCCATTTTTTTAGAAGTCTCCATGCTGGGTGTGGTGGCTGACAGGCACGTATGCAAAGTTCACGCACCTTCTTGTCTCTGGGAAACGTGCGCGACGGCGTGCCACGACCGATAATGCTGTTATAACAGCCGTGGGCGCAGTAATGTCTGGGCATTTTCTTCCGCCGCGATGGATGCTTCAATACCGATCGACGACCGTGCGAACACGCGTGTAAGATGCACCACCTGCATGGAGCGCTGACGGGGATAATGTTTCAGACAGACCACATGCGAGCATAGCCGACGGCGATAAACAAACGCTGCAAGGGACCGACACTCCGGAGAGACTGCGCCGGCGGTGGCTGACCTTGGCCGCGCGCGCGGGCACGCGGGGGTGTCATGACGTCAAGTTTCAGCTTCTCCCGGCGGCCGCTTGGAGGCAAGGCGCAACAGAAAATCGCAAAAGAAAGGTGTTTCTCGTTCTTTTTTTCTAAGCCGCTCGTTGTATTCGTCATTTTTAACAGTTCAACTTTTGTTCTGACGCAGAAAACCACCCACCAATTTTTGTGTCCGTATCCCTTTAAATGAAGCGGGTGAGATAGTCCGTCGCCACGACGATCCACTTATTTACGGATGTTGACGTCGGAAACGGTCCCGTAGCGTCGGAAACGGTCCCAACAAATCCATCCCGATCTGCTGAAGTGGTCAGCGCTGACGGAACAACAAGAAGTAGTGGGCGCGGACTGGGGAGAAGTTTTACTTCCCTAGCAGGTTGTTTTGCAGCGTGAACGAAGACAAACCGCGCTTAAATGCCCTAGGGACAACGTCGGTGTTCCCTTCCAAATACTCGACGAGGCTTTTTAGCTCCGGGTCGGCTCGTTGCTGTTTAGCGAAGTCTTCCGCGCTTACTATTTCAAGGAAGGCATCGTCGTCCTCGTCGTCTTGCGGCGGGGGATCGATAGGGGCGTGTGATAGGCAATCGGCATCTGAGTGTTTTCGCCCGGACTTGTAGGTTACAGTGATGTCGTATTCTTGTAGTCTGAGGCTGCACCGCGTCAGCCGTCCTGAAGGGTCCTTTAAGTCAGGTAGCCAACACAACGCGTGATGGTCGCTGACTACTTTGAATGACCTGCCATATAGGTAAGGGCGGCATTTTGTTGCAGGCCAAATGATGGAGAGGCATTTCTTTTCAGTCGCAGAATAATTGCCTTTCGCTTTTCACAGCGACTGGCTAGCATAAGATATCACCCATTCAAGTCCGTCTTTCCTCTGGACTAGGACGGCACCGAGGCCTAGGCTACTGGCGTCAGTGTGGATTTCGCTATCCGCGTCGTCGTCGAAGTGCGCAAGTACCGGCTGCGACTGCATGCGTCGTTTGAGTTCTTGGAATGCGTCGGCCTCCGGCGTTTCCCACTTGAACTCGACATCACATTTAGTAAGATGCTTTAGCGGCTCCGTGATGCGTGAAATGTCCTTGACAAAGCGCCTATAGTAGGCACATATGCCAAGGAATTTACGCACTGCCTTCTTGTCGATGGGTTGCGGGAACTTTGCTATGGCAGCTGTTTCCTGCGGGTCGGGTGGACTCCAGATTTGTTGATTACGGGGCCTAGGAACGGAAGCTCATCGTAAGCGAAGCGGCTCTTTTCCGGCTTGAGAGTGAGCCCTGATGACTTGATGGCATCCAGTACTGTCGCAAGCCACCTAAGGTGATCGTCGACATTTTCGGCGAAGACGACAAAGTCATCCGAATAAACAAGACAGATCTGCATCTTCAATCCTGCTAAAACCGTGTCCATGACGCGCTGGAATGTCAGGCACCAAGCACAGTCCGAATGGCATGACCTTGAACCCGTAGAGGACGTCTGGCGTGATGAAGGCGGTCATTTCGCGATCTCTTCGTCGACTTCTATTTACCAGTAGCCAGACTTGAGATCCATCGACGAGAAATATTTAGCGTTGCAAAGCCGATCCAATGCATCGCCTATCCGTGGGAGAAGGTATGCGTCCTTCTTCAGGGGTGGGGGGGGGGGGGTGATCTTGTTAAGTCGACGGTAATCGACGCAGAAACGTAGGGTTCCGTTCTTTTTCTCCACCAAGATTACAGGAGATGCCCACCGGCTTTTCGACGGCTGGATGATGTCGTCGCGCAGCATTTCGTTGACTTTCTCTCTTATAGCTTCACTTTCTCGCGTCGAAACTCGGTAAGGGCTCTGGCGTAGTGTTCGAGCGCACTCTTCGCTCATTATGCGATGCTTTGCGACTGGTGTTTGTCGAATCCTCGATGAGATCGAAAAGCAGTCTTTGTATTGCCGTAGAAGACTTCTGACCTGTTGCTGCTTACTCATGGGGAGACTTGGATTTATGTCGAAGTCTGTTTCGGGGACTATGATCGTCAGGGTAGATGCGGCAGAATCAAAGAGGACAAACGCATTGCTGGTCCCCACAGTTGCCTCGATGTACGCGATTGTCATGTCTTTGTTGACGTGCTTGAACTCCTGGGTGAAGTTTGTCAGCAACACCTTCGTTTTTCCTCCGTGCAGTTCAGCGATCCCTCTTGCGACACAAATTTCACGGTCGAGTAGTAGAAGTTGGTCACCATCGATGACGCCGTCTACGTCAGCGGGTGTTTCGGTGCCGACGGAAATGATGATGCTGGAGCGCGGTGGGATGCTCACTTGATCTTCGAGCACGCAGAAGGCGTTGTTACCACGTGAGCTCTCCGGCGGTAAGGCTTTATCTTCCGACAGCGTTATTAATTTCGACTTCAGGTCGATGACTGCGCCGTGTTGGTTCAGGATGTCCACGCCGAGAATGACGTCTCGTGAATATTGTTGGAGGATAACGAAGGTGGCAGGGTAAGTCCGGTCATGAACGGTAATTCTTGCCGGTTCCAGTCGGCGTTATGAGGTGTCCTCCAGCTGTCCGAATTTGAGGGCCTTCCCATGCAGTGTTAACTTTCGTCAACTGGACCACGATGGGTCCACTCATGACGGAGTTATTGGCTCCTGTGTCTACTAAGGCGGTGACTGCGTGGCCGTCGAGAAGCACGTCGAGGTCAGTGGTTCTTTGTCTGCGTTACACGAGGGTTGCAATGTGGGCTTGTTGGTAATGCGTCTTCAAGGGGAGTATGGTAGCGCGATTCAAAGACGGGACTTGTTATGTCGTCGAGATAGTCTTCGGCGTCTTCGTCGGCGGCGGAGGATTTTCGTCAGTTCGACGAACAGCAACCGCACCTCTATCGGTTGCTGCTTTGAGTTTTCAGGATATGGGCTGACGGACCGGCACCGGGCTGGGACAGTGTATGGTCGTTGTTGTGGCGACAGGTAGCGGCCTGGTGATGGTGAACTGGACGGTCGTCGAGAGTTCCACTGAGTGGCAGCTAGGTAATCGGCAATGTAACGTGGGCGCTCTCTAAACTGTGGATGCGGCGCGTTGACGGTGAACCCTCTCAGTCCCAAGTCACGGTATGGGCATCGGCGGTACACATGGCCGGCTTCTCCGCAGTTATAGCAGAGCGGGTGGTGGTCGGGGGATCGCGAAATGTCCGTCTTCCTCACGTAGGTCCGCTGGGCGACGGGTGGGCGTGCTGGCGACGGCGGCGGCAGACGACGGAATTGCGGCGTTACAGGGCCCTGGCGCGGTCGCGGACGGCGTGTGACAGCGGCGTAGGTCATCGCTTCTGGCTGGGGCTGCGGTAATTGAGGTTGCACCTCAGGAACTCCAAGCGATCGCTGAACCTCATCTTTCACGATGTTGGCGATCGAGGCTACTTGAGGCTGCGACGAAGGCAACACCTTGCGCAGTTCCTCGCGCACAATGGCCCTGATGGTCTCTTTAAGGTCGTCGGAACCCAGTCCTTGAATGGCGCACTGCGGCGTGAGCACCTGGCGGTTATATTGCCGGGTGGGCATTTTCAGAGTTTTATCGATCGTCGATGCCTATGCAGAAAACTCCGCTAGTCTTCGGCGGGTTGCGAATCAGTCCGGCGAAAAGTTCTTGCTTGACGCCCCGCATCGGGAAGAGGAATTTTTCTCCTCCGACATTTCTGGGTTGGCGTGCCGGAAAATACGGACCATCTCCTCCGTGATGATCGCTATGGTCTCATTGGGAAGCTGTACTCGGGTTTACAGTAACGCTTGGGCGCGTTCTTTACGCACGACGCTTGTGAATGTTTGCAGGAAGCCGGTTCGGAATAGGTCCCATGTCGTTTATTTATTTATTTATTTATTTATTTATTTATTTATTTAGTTATTTATTTATTATACCCTCAAGGTACGGTTGTACATTGCAGAGGGGAGGGGCAAGTTAAATACAGAGGCAAATCACGCAATAGTTGATTAAAGAAAAAAATTATAAGTACTAAGCAAAAACTTTCGAAGAAAGCTTCAAAGCTAAATACGTGGAAGTCAGTAATTATTAAAGAACAAGGAAAAATGAGGAAGGAAGGCAACAACAGGGCAAGAACATCGCAGAACATGGTATACAAAATAATAAGAATGGTAGATAGAAACTTGTAAGCGTGGCAAAAATGCATGGCGTAACAAAAAAAGAAAGGAAAGAAAGAAAAGAACCTACCATATAAAAATACAAGCCATAAATTAAAATTATGGCATAAGAGCAGTTAATATACAGAACAAGAAACCGCAGCATTAATTTATAACATGAAACTATGAAATGTGGTTTTAAAGTTATTGGTGTCAGTTATGCTTCTAAGTAATGCGGGTAAGTTATTCCACTCTTTGCTCTTTTGGGGAATAAATGAATATGAAAAGCCGACGGTGTTGCAGTGCGGAATGTTTACCTTTCGGCGGTGGTCAATGCGAGATGAAAAGTATGGTGGCGGTTGAACAACGATAGAACGTAAATATGCGTTGTGGTAGTAGAGTTTATGGAAAAGACATAGGCGGAGATAGTTTTCTGCGGGCTGATAACAGCGGGAGGTGTAGTAGAGATTTCATGTTAGTGACACTCGCAATTGTTTGGTAGCTGGTGAGAATGAAACGCGCTGAGCGATTCTGTATTGCCTCTAGAGACTGTATGAGGGTGTCATGACTAGGGTCCAATACTGATGATGCGTACTCTAGCTGTGGACGAATATAAGTTGTGTACAATAAGAATTTTAGCGATGATGGTGCTAGAGAAAATTTCCGACGAAAGTATCCCAGTGTACGAGTGGCCTTAGAGGTTATGTTATCAATATGAGTTTTCCAGGACAGATTGCTGGCAATGTGAACCCCCAAGTATCGATATGACGTTAACCATTCTAGTGGGATGTTATTTAGCGTATAGGTGGGGCAGATCGCGTTAGTACAAGAAATCCACATAGTCTTACACTTTTTAATGTTTAATTCCATGCGCCACGTACGACACCACTCATTTATGTTATTGAGATCCTCCTGAATTACTAGAATATCCGAGGAATTAGATATTTTACGGTATAAGACGCCGTCATCCACGAATAGAAAAATGTTCGAGGAAACGTGAGTGGGCAAGTCATTTATATAAATTAGGAATAATAAAGGACCGAGCACGGACCCTTGCGGGACAAGGTGGCTACACAGCCACCTTGACTGTTAAGGTGGCTTCTCGATTCTCGAACCACGTCCTGGCCGCATCTTCCATTGCGAAATAGACATGTCGCAGCTTGTCGTCGCTGTTTCAGCTGTTAAACGTACCGACCCTCTCATACGTCTCCAGCCAGATTTCCGGGTCCTCAAATGTGGAACCGCGGAACGTCGGTGGCTCCCTGAGCTGCTGCAGAACTATTGGGGCCGCTGCGGCTGCCATTGGGGCTGTCTTCTCGGTCGTGTCTGGACGAGCTTCTTGGACGATCTTCTTGGTCGTCTGTGGTAGAAGTGCGTGTTCCGGGGGCAGCTGTTGTAGCCAGTGGCATGCTCGATGTTCCGGAACGACGTTGCTGTTGTCTTTGCGGTCCGGGCTTGGATTACGTCTTGTCGGGGGCGTCCGGTACGTGAACGTAAAACATCTCCACCAGACGTCACGTGGTAGTGACGTATAAAGAACACAGTAGCAATACTGTGGAAGACGAAAAGTAACTTTCATTGGGCGAACCTGTGCTCACAAAAACAGGATACACTTAAAGGACAGCGATTGCGGCGAACACACGGCGATACTCAAAATCTGATCAGCGGGTCAAGGGCGTCGGCTTTTATACATCAGTCGTCGAATGTTCCAGAGTAATTGCTGGGACCCGCGTGCCTTCCACAAAGTTTTACATTATTCGCGTCGCGTACACATACGATCAGATCAGAACCCTCGATAAGATTACACAAGGTTCGGTCACAGACAGCGGATGGAACCATCGATAACATTCCAGAAACTTTCGATACACGGAGGCGCGTCCTGCGCTGTGCGATAACATTTGTTAGGCGGTGAAACGTGTCGCCCGATAAAGACAAACAAGTACACGTGCCAATATAGAGTACATTGAGACGCGTAGGCAATATCAGCGTCGATGACGTCTGTAGTAGTCCGTTGTCGGCTGTATGTAGCAGTCGGTTTACTGACGTTGGCACAGGAGTTTGCACTGTGTTGTGCTGTGTTCTTGGCATTCCAAAATAAAGTGAAGTTACTGTTCCCCTTAGCGATCTCTCACGACGCGGTGTAACACTATGTTAGCCGTATTCGGCGACGCATTGCATTACAGCGAAATTATATTTTCCCTTAAGCTTAAGACGCAGTGTCCTGGCTTGGCGTGCATAATCGCTATGTTCCTACCCGTAATTGAAAGATTGCTTCTGGAATTGAAAGTTTGCTTTTGTATGACGACCTCATAGAGCATGTTGGATGCGATGCCCCTACATCGAAATGAAAGGTCGGTGTAGCGTGCTTGCTGCCGTAACCTCGTGCGATCTGCAGTGTTAGGTAACACTGGTGTCTCACGGTGCCCATTACTTTGGGATCGAGTCTGAGCAATCATGCGTGATCGCAATTGAAAGTGTCCGCGTGATACCCATTAAGTGTCGCTGCAGAAGAAATGGATTATTTTGCGAGCTGGTAATCGGCATCCTAGATGACAAATCCCGTCACATGAAGACGATCTTGGGTCTCGATCTCGAGCGCGCCTTCGATAACATCAGGCCCTCCACCATCCTCGAACGCATATCCTTGCTTAACCTTGGAGAACGCACTTACAACTACGTAAGAGACTTTCTATCCAAACGGAAGGCCTTCCTGTCGGTCGGAGACATTCGATCGGAGGAGCTCTCCCGCGGCAGCACGGGCACACCGCAAGGCTCTACCATTTCCCCAATACTGTTTAATTTGGTTATGCTCGGAATAGCACAAGAACTACAAAAACTCGACGGCATTGACCACACCATATACGCCGACATTACAATCTGGGCTGCAAAGGGCAGTGACGGCCAAATCGAAACTGCCCTACAAGACGCCATTGACGTCGTAGAAAATTATCTTGAAGGCACGGGACTCCACTGTTCCCCTAAAAAGTGGGAGCTTCTCCTATACCGCCCCACTTTCCGTGGACTTCCCCCACGGGGCTCCACGAATAAGTGCCAATGCGAGGAAATCGAACTCCACCTGAGGGATGGCAGACCCATACCCGTGGTCCCTATCCGCGTTCTTGGTATGACCATAGAAGCCAACAGAGCTATCTCTACGGCTATCTCCAAGATCCTTCGACAGACTGCTAATACATCCAGACTGCTGAAACGAGTGGCTATGAAGGAAGAAAGCCTCATCCGCCTTGTCCAATATTTTATCATCTGTCACATTACTTACGTTGCGCCCTTTCTCAACTGGTACAAAGCAGAAAAGACTAAACTGGACATCATCATCAGAGGAGCACCTCAGGGACTCCAAGCGATCGCTGAACCTCTTCTTTGACGATTTCAGCGATTGGATCCACTTGGGACTGCGTCTTTGGGTACAACTTCTGCAGCTCCTCCCTTACGACCGCTCTGATAGTCTCGCGTAGATCGTCGGTAGCCAGTGATTGAACCCCGGCGTAGTTTGTAGAGTTCGTGCGGCGATCGAATTGCCGGTTTCGGATCTCGAGTGTATTCTCAATGTTCGTCACCTCACGAAGAAACTCTTCGACGGTCTTCGGTGGGCTTCTTACCATTCCGGCGAAAAGTTCCTCCTTTACACCACGCATCAGTAGGCGGACTTTCTTCTCCTCGGCCATATCCGGGTCGGCGTGGCGGAACAAACGGCTCATTTCTTCCGTAAAGATGGCAACGTTCTCGTTTGGTAGCTGCACTCGGGCGTCCAGCATAGCTTCGGCCCTTTCGTTGCGCACGGCGCTTGTAAAGGTGCGCAGGAAGCCGCTACGGAACAGTTCCCACGTTTTCAAGGTCGACTCCCTGTTTTCAAACCACGTTCTGGCGGCGTCTTCTAAGGCGAAGTAGACATGCCACAGCTTGTCGTCGGAGTCCCAGTTGTTGAATGTCGCGATTCGTTTGTAGGTCTCCAGCCATGATTCCGGGTCTTCAGTCGCTGCTTCATGGAAGGTTGGTGGGTCCCGAGGTTGTTGTAGGATAACGGGGGACGCTGGGGCAGCCATTGGGGTTGTCTTGACCACGGTCTTCTTTGTCTTCTCAGGTAGAGAAGTCCGTGCTCTGGGGGCAGTCCTTGCAGTCTGCGGCTAGCACGCTGGTCTTAGGCGATGTTGGTTCTGTCCTCGGGCTTCGGGCTTGGTTCGCGGCTTTGCGGGGGCGTTTGGTACATGAACGCACAAGCACCTCCACCAGATGTCACGTGGTAGTGACTGTGAAGAAAGCAGCACTACGGCGGAATACAAAACTAGCTTTTATTGGGCGAACCTGTGCCCACAAAAACAGGCTACACTTATAGCACAACGACAGCGGCGAACACGGTCGGCGATCGTCGGAAAATCTGATCAGCGGGTCAAGCGCGTCGGCTTTTATACAGCAGTCGTCGAATGTTCCAGACTAATCGTTCGGACCCGCGTATCTTCCACAAAGTTCTACACCATTCGCGTCACGCGATGAAATCAGATAACACAAGGTTCGACGACAACAGACAGCCGGGTAGAAGCATCGATAACTTTCCAGAAACTTCGGATACATGCAGGTGCGTCCCGCGCTGTGCGATTACATTTGTTAGGCGGCGAAACGTGGTCGCCCGATAAAGGTAAGTACGCGTGTCAATATCGCGACGGAGACTGGTTCTAATGAATATTCGCGAATACAGAGAGAGTGATCACCCACATGCCTAGCCAAAAGCCCCTACTTTTGCCAAAATTTACACTAGCTCCTGCAGTCTCACAGAAACGCAGGGTAGCATTTATTGCCTTGGTAATGCTTGGCTTATCGATGTAAAAGAAGGCAATGTCATCTGCATAAGCTAGCACTTTAATTTCCTCATCTGTACACTTGATCTTTTAATGCTTGAGTTGCAAAGCACGCTTAAGCAAAGTGATTCTAAGCATATAGCGAAGAGTAAAGGCGAGAGTGGACAAACCTGACGAACTGATGACTGTACCTGTATTATATCTGAGAGGGTACGGTTGACATTTAACTTTGTAGTGCAATGTTTATAGCAAACTTGTTTACCATTGTACAATACATCCCCTAACCAAAGATGTCCCAGCAGTTGGAAGGAAAAGTCATACTGAACCTTATCAAAGGCTTTGGCGAGGTCGATCTACCAGTTCAAGACCTTTGCAGCAGTGCTTTGGAAATCACTGCTTTACAAGTGCGGCCTCCGTGCGGCCAGCGTGGCCTCCGTATATGTGAGCTCTCGTCTGAAGGTCTCGATGGGAGAAATTATAAAGGACCTCTGCAGCCGCTGCCCAGCTCCGAGGATTATATGTGGGGACTTTAACGCGCATCATACTCTCTGGGGCGACAAGGCGATTGGTGCACGTGGGAAGCAAATTGTCAGTGCTTTAGACACCGAGGGCATCGGCGTGGCAAATGAAAAACAGCCAACATTCTTTCGACCACCGGCCTCTTACAGTGTCATTGACTTGACATTAGACTCATCGGACATCCTCGCATCGTCAACGACGAGTAAAGATAGAATGAGCAGCGACCATTTTCCTGTCTCCGTTAACATTGCTGGATATAGAACCAACGGCCGAAGATCCTGTCCTGCGACGCATTGGGATACGTACAGGGACGGCCTAAGCGAATCATCTGGAGACCTGTTCGCGGACATGCTACGTAGCAAGAGATTAGCTACCGCTGAGCTGAAGCTACCCGACCACTTCCCCGCTCCGGATCTAAACCTCAAAAATCTATGCGCTGCCCGTAGAAGAGCAGAACGGAGGCTGATGAGGATGAAGGGCGACCCAGCAATGAAGACTATTATTATTATTATTATTTGTTTTGAACACATATACATATATACACAGGTATCAGGAAAGGGAAAGCGAGGAGCAGGCTGGCAACTGCCACCGGAAGGGGCACAACGCCTGCCTACTCTTCTGAAGGGAGGTGACAGCAACACAGAAATGGAAGATAGGAAGCAGGGGAGGAAAAAGGAAAGAGGAAAGGAGAGCAACAGGACAAATCTAAAGACCAAAGTAGAACACTGCAACAGGACAAATCTAAAGACTAAAGTAGAACTCTGCAGCCGGAATTAAAGTGACGCCGCGTCGAACAGCCTCAACAATTATCAACCACATCCATGGCTAGTTCGCTATGCGGCTAATTGTGTTCTCCATGATGAGACGCCAAGTAAAGCTGCACGTAATCACCGTTTCACCGGTAGTCGGTTCACAATGTACACTATAAGGTGTTTGAACCCGCCACCTCCCATCTTCGAAGGAAGAAGCGTTAGGGTACAGTACTGATCACACACAGTAGGGCCGGTCACTGAAGGACACGCTACTACGGAATGTCGAATGTTCATGCTACAAACGTGAACCTAAGTTAGTTAGTTCTATAAAGGTTAGTAGGGCGCGATGGGCCTGATCACGCTTAGATGCACAGCCACTGGGGTATAAACATTCCTCGAGTGTCGCACACCGCAGGCCAAGGAGATGATAGTTTCTCACTAGCGACATGCGCTGCGCACTGAAAGCGGGACACTCAAATATAAGGTGCTGAAGTGTATCGTAGCAGCCACAAGACGTACACAAAGGACTTGCCACACGCCCTTGTCTGTATAAACGTTCGTGCACGTTCACGCAACCAACCCTCAGCTTGAGCAGTTGTGCTCTAGCGCGACGATGCAAGCCTCGACCACGAACACGGGGCGGGAACGTTCCATTTGCGACGCGCTGATCTGGATGCCGCTTGAGTAGGTGGCGACAAATCAGCAGACGAGCGTCATCAAGCTTGCACAAAATTTCTGGGCAGTCACAGTTGTTATGATCGCAACTTGAAGTGAGCCGATCAGCCTCTTCATTTCCGGCGATTCCTACGTGTGAAGGTATCCATTGAGCAACGAGAGATACCCCACGTGATCGTATTTTGCTCGCAGAGTCATTAATGCTGCGCACAAGTGGACAATCAAGCTCACTGCGTTGTAACCTGCTAAGGGCAGCACGGGAGTCCGTAAAGATGAAGACTATATATAACAGAATTAACGCAGTGATTCGACGTTACACAAGGAAACTAAGAAGAGATCAATGGGCAACATTTTGTGCAAGCCTATCGGTCTTCATGCCAGTTACAAGGAGATGGCGGTTCGTTAATAACCTTGCGGGAGATTTACGACCAAACAAGCCATTTGAAGCCCTAGCATTGAAGTTAGGCAAGATGCTCGCTTGTCTTGCGAATGCCTTTACTGAAGTATACTCTTTCGGCAGGTCAGCCGGCACAACCAACCCGCCTCCGCCGCTATCGTCGTCTCTAATGGATGCTCCTTTCACACTCAGAGAGTTGGAACTAGCTATGAGCAGCCTCCGACGTCAATGTGCGGTGGGACTTGACCTTATCAGTAATCAGATGGTGACTAACCTATCGGTTGAAAGACGACGTGATTTGTGGCATTTTTTAACCAAGTGTGGGCCAGCGGGGGATATCCCACATTTATGGAAGGTAGCATGGGTGGTACCTGTTCCGAAGCCTGGAAAGAATCCTGCAGCTCTGGACTCATACAGACCGGTATCGCTGACCTCCTGTGCAGCGAAGCTAATGGAGAAGATGGCGTGCACAAGGCTCACTTGGTATGTCGAGCAGGGTAGAAAACTACCATCGTGCATGACTGGGTTTCGGCAGCGTCTAAGCGCTCAAGACAATGTGCTGGACCTGCTAAGCCACATATAACATTACAGTGCGAATGGCCTGTCGACACTTGCTGTTTTCATGGATGTTTCCAAGGCTTACGACTACGTGTCTCAAATAGTCATCATCAGCCAGTTACAGGTTATAGGCGTCACGGGTCATCTCTTGCACTTCATACACACGTTCCTCAATGATCGTCGCATCAGAGATCGTCTTGGCGACACTTTGAGCGATGAAATACGTGCATTTCGCGGCGTGCCACAGGGGAATGTTTTATCTCCCTTATTATTTAACATTGTCATGACTAGCCTCCCAATAGTACTAAACCATCGAACACCAGTTAGGATATCTATATATGCCGACGATATCTGCATATGGGTCTCCGGCTACCAGCACCGCCGCCTCGCACGAATAGCCCAGGGACCAGTAAATGCCATTCAGGGCCACTTGGCAACGATCAGATTATCACTACCAGCAGAGAAATCATTATTCGTACTATTTCTTGGAGTGAAAAGAAAATCTACACGGTTTACGCTGAATTTGGACGGATACCAGATTCGACAAGTCACCAACGTCCGATTTCTTGGTGTTACCTTAGACCACAGGCTACTATGGCGCCGCGGTGTTGACCACGTTTTGGCGTCATTGTCACCCAGGCTACATGTGCTCAAGCGAGTCTCTGGCATACGCTGGGGCAACCACCCGACGTTGATGCTACGGCTACATACAGCGTTGGCTACCAGTGGGATCCTGTATCAGCTACCTCAGATGTCACCCTCAGATAGCCAATACGAGCGCTTAGAAGCCATCCACAGAAAAGGTATTCGACTTTGCCTTGGAGTCCCTCAGCCAGCATCAAACAAGAAAGTGCTCTACGAAGCTGAGTCAGGCCCTCTGCGACTTCAGGCTTCCCAAGCTCTCATGATCCAGCTACTACGATTGAGTGAGTCTACGCCCGGCAAAGCCCTATTATGACGTATAGGTAACATGCCACACTCACATTTTTATGCAGCACTGAACACGCTTCGCGTCTTAGTATTGCGCTGCTCGAGACAGAGGGAAAGGATAGAACCACCCTGGACATTCGAGGACATCACATGCAACTCAAGTGTACCACGATTGCAGTCAAAGAGCTGCATTCCATCTGCAGAAGCCAAGTCCCTAGTCCTGGAACATTTGAACACGACTTACCCGCATCACCTACAAGTATACACAGATGGCTCTGTCAAAGCAGACGAAGACCGCTGCGCAGCTGCATTCTATATCCCCTCTCTAAGATATACGTGGTCTGGCCGTCTGGACTGTATAGCCTCGTCGACAGTTGTGGAAGGCGTAGCAATAGCTTATGCTCTGCGCAAACTAAAGACTGTGCCTCCGCAGAATGTGGTTGTCCTTACGGACTCAAAGGCCGCGTTACAACAATTATACCGTGGTCTGCCATCCGTCAAGTTCCCACGCAAATCACTAGCCATCGTGAAAGAACTCAACTACAAAGGCTTTACAGTAATGTTTCAGTGGATTTCCCCCCACATTGGTATTTCTGGCAACGAAAAAGCTGATGCGCTTGCATAAGCAGCGCTCTATCATCCTCCCAAAGTGAAGGCTCCAAAGACTAATCAGGTGAAAAAATCTGACATTTGAAATCACTTTGGGTCGCTTTGGGTTCCACCGCATATGCCCTGCGTAACCAAGAAATTTCACCGAGAGGAAGCCTCACTTCTATACCGAATAAGGACAGGATCTGCTAGTACACCAGCCTGGTTATTTAAGACGGGGAGAATCATTTCTCCGAACTGTACGGCATGCAACGAGACAGGAGACAATGAGCCCTTGCTATGGTCCTGCCAGAAATTCCAAGATGAAATGGACGCTCTCCTGAAGAATCTGCAAAAAAAAAAAAAGGAGGACCTTCCGCATGCGTGCCTGCACCACCTTATGTTTCCCGGGGGATCATTTATAGCCCGCAAAGAAACTTCACGTTTCCTGATCGAATTCTTAAGAGAGACTGGTTTGATGAACATATGGTGAAACCCTTCAGCGGTATTGTAAGAGACGCTCGGGTGGAGCAATTGCCGGCCTTGATCGCCAGGCTAAGCCCACCCGTTGCTACAATTCACCACCACCACCACCACCACCACCACCACCACCACCACCACCACCCATGAAACAGCTACTATACAGTGGTCTGTGAAAAATATAGGTTTCACGGCGTAGTTGAGAATGTGCACGAGACCGTCGTCGAAACGTACACACGATCAAGTCGAGCATGAGAGACGCCTTGAACACGCGTAAACCGCACTCAAGAAGGTGTGTAGGCTCCCACGTCTATTAGATCGTGATCTTCCTTTAACGGATGTAGGAAAGTAGCACTTGTATCATAACGATTAGTTAGATATAAGTGACCTCTGGAACGACAAAAACAGTTGAAGTCTCCGAACACTACCAAATCTCTGTCAGCATCTAGAAATGGAGCAAGAGAGAGGAATAAAGACTTCCTGGTCACTCACTTTTGAGGGAGCATAAATGCAAATAAACCGCCAATTGTGGGAAAGAAAAGAGAGGTCACAGCGTATAAGGCGGCCTTCCCCATCAACACATAGCGACAATGAAGAGTGATTTAACTGCTTTTTAACTAAAAAAAGGCATCCAGCACAAGCACCACATGCTTGGCTAATACACATCTCGTAATCTGGTTGAAAAGTTTGCAGCGCAAGGTAGACATCACTAGCAGACAAAATCTTGGTCTCTTGCACTGCACGAACATCAGTTTCATGCTGCCAAAGCACGTGAAGTAATTGCTGCTGACGCCTTATGTTCCGTAGCCCACGTACGTTGAGTATCGCTACACATACGGGGAGGGTGAAGGCGGTAGCCATTTTGCTCACCTAAAGCTGTTGTTTTTCGTCGCCCTTGGCCACAGGTAAATATGCGGTCTTGCTCCCTTTGGACATCTTCGGGGCACTCTCCTGACTAGGCTGATAAAACCGGCGCGGCACATTATCACCAGAAGAGGGAGTTCGTTGAGCACTAGAAGACCCTTTCTCCCGCGCCTGTACTGCACTTTCTGCTGCCTCGTCGTCGCCTGACTGCTGTCAATCGCCGCTTCTTCCTTGTCATCAGGGGGCTTTTCTTTAAGGTTTTTTAGGCCACGTGGGCAAACCGAGTTATCCTCACCTGTAGCTTCGCTGGTGTTACTTGAGCTGCTGTGGCTCCTCGGCATTGGCTTTGTGGACTCCTGTTCTTCGTCCTTGATGCCAACTGTAGTCTCCCCAGTGGCATCTACTACCTCTGTAGAACCCATGATATGGTGCAGTTGGGCCTCGTCTACCCTATATTGCCCAGAAAGAAGCTTATTGGCGTAGGTCGACACGCAGACGCCCACCGAGTGACCAAATCGGTGGCACTGCAAGCATCACGGTGTTATGCATTGTCGACGGACGTGTCCCACACGCTTGCAACGAAAGCATAGCGGAGGCCTGCCGGGAATAAGTACCAGGCACTGGTGTTCATAAATGGACATAATTTGCGGTATTGAGCTTACGGTGACACTGTTTTTGAGCACGAAGGAAACTTCCCAGTTTGTTGTCACCCACTGTTCCATACCATCGCACCTCCATACTTCTCTCTCCACCGACTTCACCTGGCCATACCCCTGAAACGCCTCTTCAACGCGTCGAGGTTCAATGTGAGGTGGAAGCCATAGTAACTTGAGCTTGATGTTTTTGAGTCTCCAGATCTATCACCATGCACTTCAGCCCTTCAGCACGCAGCTCACCACAGGCGACGAGAGTGTTTTGCCGCACTACTAGCGTAACTAACCATTCATACGTGGCTCATTTGATACTGTCCGACACCTATAATATCTGAAGTGTTCACTACTTCAAGCAGAGCGTCTCGGAAGTCAGGAGCACGGTATGGTCTGCCACTCAAGTCCGCATGAAAAAAATGGAATTTAAAATATCGTTACCGGTTGATATAGACGCAGGAGGACAACTTTGTAACTTGCATATTCCTTCAGAAACGGGGTCGATGGTCCTAGGCCTGGGGCCGATACGCTGTTTTCAGCAGAGAGCATTTCCGAGCCCACCGTTCCTCACGGCTTCTTCTACCACTTCTTCTACATCATGCCAGCAGATAGACATGTATGAATAATTGCCATGTCAAAATCGAGAAGCAGTTTTAGTTTCGCAGAGATAGGTCTCGCACAGACATGGTAGATGCGCTATCGCCCAGGAACTAAAACTTACGCCTGTACCAGAGAGAAAAAGTTGCTTTTCTTATTCAGTAGTATGCTTGGAAGTGCCACAACATCGATTTTCACTTGCGATTGGTATTTTAACTTCGAAAAAAGTCCTAAATGAACCGCCGACCCGGGACGCTGTAAGGGCTGTTACTACCGATTTCGATAGCCATTTCTTGTTCTTCGCGCAAGGGATATGCAACGCTTTCTTAGTTCATTGATGCTGTTCAATCAACCACGTCTGTCTTGTCATATATCTTCGTCAGAGAAGAGCAGGCTGGTGCTGGCAGCCTTCGGCAACAGCACATATACCTGTGTTTATGGCGCGTCACATCGGCGTTCATCGCTTCTTGTACTGGCACTGTAGACACAAAAAAAAAGGTTTATGTAAGAACACCGATGCGAAAGCTGAAATATGGAGTGATTTATCCTTGATAGACTTGTTGATTCCTGAGCCCAGACGCGCCGATAGCGTGCAGACGGACTCGGCGGATACGCTAGGAGCTTCGGTGGGGACCAATCTCTGCGCTGGTAGCTGGCGAAAGCTAAAATGTGTGTATTTGAGCCTCAGAACCTCTTTTTAGTACAATAGGGAAAGTGGAAGCACACGAATCGCCTCAGCTTCGTTATCGGTGCGATAATATGAATCAGCGGTAGGCTTCGAAATTGGGGTCCGTTCGAGCGGGTCTGAATAACTTCTGGATTTCATGTCCGCTCCACAACACTGCAGCAACAGCGACAACTCCCAGTGCGCGTCTGAACAACTTCTGGATTTCATGTCCACTCCACAACACGGCGACAACGGCGACAACTCCCAGTCATATGTTACGTGCAAACTACTAAGAAACACGGCGTCCTCTGCGTTTGCTTGATTTCGTTCAATAATTTAGTAGCTATCCGCCCATTCAAAAGGGAAAAGGCGAAAAACGAAAGTGATCTTCGGTGTCAAATGTGCATGCATAAACAGGGCAGCTCACGCACCTTTATTCCAAGCTGCGACACGAAATAGAGTGTTACGACCCCAAGATATAACGTTATTTAGCACAAGAGACTAGTATCAAGCGATGAAATTGTATGAAGCACTTAATATTCAGCAGCGCTCGTCCTCGCGTAATGCAACCAGCACGGCACAAACACAACCAGCGCAGTTTCCAGTGCGAACCAGCGAACTGCAGCGAGAACCAGCGCCTGTACAGCACAAAGCAGTGCGCTCCAGCGTCATGGCAGTGGAACCAGCGTCTCGTCTCGTCCCAGTGAGTCCCAGGGAGCGCCAGCGTCCCCAGTGCGATGCAGTGACAAAAAACGCGCTGGTTTCACACTGGAAGACACTGGAAGATGCTGGGTTTTGCAATAGGGCAGTGATGTCGGATGCGATGGCACTTCCCATTCTGCTGCGAGGGGCGATGTAATCCAAGGCCGAGTGTATCGTTGTTTCGAAGACGGGTAAAACGATGGCAGTGGCTCGTTGACGGGCGCCTGGCATATCCACGCTGAGAAGGGTTGGAAGACTTGAAGGCGCGGTCAGTGGCGTAGTCGCCAGTCCAGGAAGGAAAAGACACGGGATGAGTGAACCGAGCACCTGCATTACGAAGACGAAAGAATTAGTGGCCTGCGCAGTGGCAAGGCCGTCAAGCCCAGAAGGTGCCACTGGTGGCTGCTCCTGTTTTATAGCTGGCCCTAGCAGTGATGTCGGACGCGATGGCGCTTCCCATCACGTTGCGAGGCGCGAGTAATCCAGGGCAGAGTGTATCGTTGTTTCAAAGACGAGTAAAACGTTGGCAGTGGCTGGTTGACAGGCGCCTGACATATCCACGCTGAGAAGGGTTGGCAGACTTGAAGGTGCGGTCGGTGGCGTAGTCGCCAGTCCAGGAAGGAAAAGACACGGGATGAGTGGACCGGAGCGCCTGCATCACGAAGACGAAAAAATTAGCGGCCTGCGCAGTGGCAGAGCCGCCAAGCCCACATGGCGAGCGGGCTCGTCGCGGCATCTCGTGGAAGCCACAGAATCTACGGAGCGCGTTTATTTCAATTCCGAAACTTCATGGGTTTAATGTTGTTATAAACACATGACGCCAAACGTGCATTGACATTTCTAAAGTTGTACATAGGACCATACAACGAGACAAGCCAAATCAACACACTAGCAGACAAGTTGACTAGTGTACTACTACTCTAAAGTTGACAAAGCACGCAGCGAGGTCTGATTAGACGAAGCGTTGTGGTGGTTCATTTGTGCCATCATGTCACATAAAAGAATATCACCATTTTTTTCACCTGCGCCAAAGCATCCATGTGAAGACATTAAAGCCAGCAAAGGTAACTACGTTCTTATTTCTTTTTCTACTTTGACTTTTATTCGCGTGGACACATTGAGCCTCTTCCATTTTCTTGTTCTCGCTACCCGCGGACTGCCAGAGACAGCCATAGGACATGCGTTTCTCTCGTGCTGCTCCGACCACCGCGCGGCGCACTTCGGTGCGCGTTAGTTTTTGTCTGGCCGAGTGAATTTTCACCTGGCAGAGTTTTGGACGCTTTCTGGTTAGCAAACGAGGAAAAGAAACAATTCGCTCACCGCCATCACTGTGGGGACTCGACGGATGGCAACGCGTCGCTTGAGCTCAACCTTTCCGGAACGTCTATTCTCGCCGGTGTAGGATACCGAGCAGTAAGAGTATGGTTCTCTGTGGACGAAGCGTCTCACGTTTTCTTCGATATTCCTTCAGTAGGTGCCCAAAGTAGGCTTCTGATTGTGGCGAACATACTTTCCTTCACATATTTTTTCTTTTTCATTTCGGTGCCCTTGCCCCACAAAAAAAAAACAGACATTGTTGTGGCGCAGCGAATTGTCGCATGGTGAAAGTTCGATTTTGTTACTTCTTTTGCGGAAATGGATGAGCCGCGGGGCGCTTCAGTTGCCGATACTCTTATTATAGTATTGCGATAGCAATATGTGGACACTTCAGGCGCATTTCTGCCGTCGCCGTCTCCCTCATATCCCATATAAAATCCAAGGCGATAACATCGTGACTGTGCGCCGCTTGCTGTATGTGCGAGTGAAAGCGTGGGGGGGGGGGGGGGGGCGAATGGGTGAGCCGACGATTGTGGCTCAGTCTTGTGTGCGCAAGGAAGAAAAGCGGGGAGGAAGTGCGCCACCTCGCGTCGTGCGCGATTATCAAGGGGTGAAGGGAAGGGGGTGGGCCTTAGGATTCCGTGATCTGTGGATCTCTGATTTTTTAACATGTTTATTCTTGTTGTTTAACGCATAATACATAGGGACTTTTTCTTAGATACCTACATTTCTTGGCGACTTATACGTATATTAAATTTTGTTGTTCCGAGGATCTGTGTATACGTACAGTGAACTTTGTTTTTAATGACTCTCTTGCCCTTTATCAAGCTGTATCTTCGCATTTCTAATATACGAGGGCGAGTCAAACGAAATTGAGTCAATCCACCCTACGCAGTAATGGTTCGGTTAATTATCTGCGAGGCATGCGCGTAGCACACAGTCACCTCTTATTTACAAATATGACACGCAGGTGTGAGGATAAATGTTCTTTAATGCTCCCACACGCTTGGTTGAACATGGTTACGTGGCACATGGTTACGTGAACATGGTTACAGACGCTACAAAAGTTGCACAGCGTAGTGTCGTGAGGTTTTTGACAGCTGGAGGTCTTTCCCAAAAAGACATTAGTAGCATTATGGCTGCCTTTTACGTTGAAGATTGCATTTAATTTGCCACTGTGAAGCGTTGGAGCACACGATTCAAAGAAGCACGTGAAAGTTGCAAAGACGATCCAAGACCGAACCAAAGCCACCGTGCAATCACCCCCAACACAACTGCAAAGGTTGATGAGCTGATTAGACAAGAACGGAGGATAAGCATCGATGAAATGGCAGAAAGTGAACATCAGTCATGGCTCGGTTCACACCATAATTAATGAACATCTCAGTTATGGGCTCTTGTGTGCGCAATGGATGCCCAAGATATTGAACCATCGCCAGAAGACGGAGTTTCGGCGCTGTCTTGACTCATCTGATCCGGTATCACAGTGAGGGTGACGACTTCCTGTTTGCAATTGTGACCGGGATGAATCATGGTACCACTATTATGAGCCTGAAACACGATGGCAAAGCTTATACAGTGGAAACATTCGAATTCACCCCCCTCCCCCCCCCCCCCCCAAAGTTAGCAAAGGCCGTCGTTTCCACCGGAAAGCTGTTGCCGACTTTTTTTGATCGTCAGGGACTATTACTGATCGAATTTGCTAAACCTGGCGATACTGTCAATCGTTTCCGGTATTGTGAAACGCCGGATCAGCTGCGTGTCGCAATCCAGAACAAACGATGTGGAAAATTGACGAATGGAGTCATTTTGCTCCACGACAATGCCCGTCCGCACGTCGCTGATGGGGTTAACACAAAACTGGCAAAGTTCAAGTAGAAAACCCTGAAACATCCGCCATACAGCCCAGACCTGTCGCCTTGGGACTTGCACATATTGGGCCAATTGAAGAAACAGCCCAAGGGAGCCAGATCGGTGTTTGACAATGACATGAAAGAGTTAGACTTTTTGAAGCAGCAACCCAAGGAGTTTTAGTCATATATTGACATTGGCTTACTTTCATGTGCCTCTCCCTCGTATATTTTGCAGAACTGCTGCTTTTTATATATGCTGTCTGTGGAGACTATAATTTCGGTGCAATTACTCGCAATATACGACAGGTGACAGCTGCTTCGGAGCAATACACTAGAACCAAGGACAGCGTCATTGAAATTTTCCCCTGGCAGTTGCATATCTACAAAAATATTTACAAGGTTCTTGAATGACAAAGTTTCATTAAAATATATGTCCTCAACTTGTTCACTTCGTCGCCTCTAAATTTTGCATATCAGGCCCACGTGAACGATATAACTAACCAAACCGGTTGCAATCCTAACGAGCAGGCCAATTGCCTGGCGCGTGAATTCACGAACCGCGCCCGTGCTAATGGTCCGGCTCTCCCACAGGATTGCCCCTTCAAACAACCTCTTACCACCTATCACGAAATTACGTCGAAATACAGAAAAAGCAGGAGGAAATTCCCTCCCCCAGTCCGAAATTGAACAGAGCTCAGGCCGTTACTTTGAGGCTCTTACAGACGCGATCGCACCTCACCACCAGAGCGCTTAGTTGGACAGACTCCAACTTCCCGCAGTCGTGCTCCAAGTGCTCTCACGCATGCTGCTCCTACGACCACATGCTCCGGCTGTGCCCGCACAACGCGGGCTCTGAACTTCAATACAAGTCCAAGTGGGACGCCTTGCTGAAGAGCTCGGAATTCACGCACCAACTACAGGCCGTCCAGAGTGCCCGCGACGTCGGAGAGTGTCGCCACCTCCCGGTCCCGTCGTGGGCGGAGCCGCTAACTTGACTGGGGAGCCGAAGATGTTCCTCAGGACACTTCAATAAAGTTCTTGTCAATTGTGAACCGCATGCACTGCTTTGCTGGTTTCGTGTATACATAGTACTAAATTCTTGTATAAAAAATACATATTTTACTTGCCCTGGCAGTGCGTAGCGTTCAGTAATTCGTTTCCAGCACCTTTGGCAATGGTAATGCAGTTATTATTCCTGTATTTGATCCCTTGACAAATTCTATAAGGAAGAGGCCGAGCTGCAACGTGAGCCCCCACCCAAATTTCTGGCTACGCCACTACCTAGCGACGATATCGGTGGCGCAAGATTAGCGGCGGTGAGGTCGCCAGCGACACCAGAGTTTAGCCGTGACGGCTCCTCTGTCGCTGAATGGCCACATCACGGTGCCGCAGGGAGACCTCGAAGGGAGTTCCGGTGTGTGACAGGCAGATCTCGTCCTTTGCGGCCGTTGGCCGGTGGTCCGCGAACTGCAAACGGCGTGCGGCGAGTTGCCGTGAATTCCGGCGCCGTGGATACCTCAAGGGGCTCTAGGAAATCAACGTCACTCTGCTTACGAATTAACTCACTATTTGCGTCTGGAACATGCAGAAATGGAACAAGTGATCGCTCATTTCAGCTCCGACTGCGCTTATAGCTTCTTTTCACTCCTAACTTGCATTTCGCTGAAACCCTGAACCGTGTCGTTGTCAGGTATGGTTTTATCAGCCTAGAAAACAATTTACTGTAGGCAATCCTCGCCTTCTTAAGTTATTTTGTATCAAGGAGCTCTTACAATAGCGGATTCTTTTGAAAGCGTACCGCAACACGATTAGCGGTATACGCTTGCAGCCGCATGGCTCTCATGGAGTTTTCTGCGCAAGACACTTCTAGAGAGAGAGAGGGGGGTTTCTCCAATCGGGCTCTCTTCGCTATCGCCGTATTTCATCACCCGCTGCGCTCAGCGTTCGCTCTTTCACCTTTGGCTGTTCGATCGGTTACGAGGGGCACGCCGACGCTCAACGCAGGAACGGGTGCCTAAGAGCTGCGATCTAAAACGGGCAAACCTCGCTGAGGTTACAGTTTCGTAAAATGTTAAAACTATACGTGTTCCATGTGGCCCGGCATTCGTTTTAGAGACTAAAGGTTGCGGCGCTTCCTCACTCACGGCGGGCCCTTTTTCACGGAAGCCCCCTGGACAGCGTTGGTTTCGCATACGCTGGCCACGGTGCCCTGCTGTAACTCTCCTGCAAACTCGACATTCTAAAGTCACCTCACACTTAGATTAAAACTAGCCATTGTGGGTACTGATACGTTCTAGACCGGGTGAGGTGGGTCATCAGCGCAAGAATCAGGAAACGACGACGAAGGCGGGTATTGCGATGATGAAAAAAAAGTAGAAAAGAATGTATTCCCTTTATTGGTACATGAATGTGACTCTATCCGAGTCTCGAGCGGTTCTGCCTAACGTGCGGACGCCAGGAGGGCCTTAAATAACCCCTCGTGGTCTTCTGGTCGTCGATGTCTTCTTGGAAAACTCAGGGAACTTGTGGAAGCGTCAGTGCCTTTGTCACGTTGTCAAGTCGACCAGCTCGTCGCCTTCGTGTCTTCTTTGGGTCCTCTCCTTCGTGTCTGCTCAGGGTGTAGAGGGGTGACGCTTTTTCGGGGAAGAGGGCAATTATCCTGACATGTGAACGCCCGCTTGGATGTTTCCCACACTTCAGAGATCTAAGCCCAGGCTGACCATAACCGCCTTTTTGGGGATTAGGGAAATCATCTCGACATGGGAATGCCCGCTTGAATCTTTCTCACATTTCAGAGGTCCAAGCCCAGGCTGATCGCAACAGTCTTTTCTGGGAGGAGGCAAATCATCTCGACATGGGAACGCTCGCTTGAACCTTTCCCACATTTGAGAGGTGGAACATAGCAGTATGCACGTACAGTCTGTGTCAAAAGCTTACGCGGCGGGATCCGAGAAAAACCTGAATACTTCCGAAGCCCCCAGAAGAACAGCAGTTGCTGGACTAGTCGGTGCTTGCTTAATCGTCAGTATAGCGTCAGTGACGCGTTTTGTGCGTCTCTGTGTGTTTGTGGTCTTGCGCTTGGTGAGGCCATCATACAACTGAACCCGCAGCCTACATTTCAGATTTGCTACCACGCATACTTGCGTGCGCGACCAACATAATTACATAAATTCATTTATTTCGTTATTTTTTATACTGCCATCTCCTACAAGATCTTGGAAGCGTGGTATACATGTAAGTACACAAAAGGCCGCGAAATGGGGGAACTACAGTCAGTATAGCACAAGTTAGCGTGCAAATATAGGATTACGAAAAAATAAAAGAAAAACGATATGACAGGTAGCGTGTTGTGCCGTTTCACTGACTACAAGCTTAGGGTTGCCGACCCTCTCTCATTCAGTGACCGAATCCCCGTCGGGACGACGAAATGTCCCAACTCTTGCGTTCTTTCTACCGAAAAACAATCAATAAACGACAGTTCCTTTCTAAAATGCATGACAGTTCGGTTGTGCAATCTTCTGTCTTCTGTTGCATGGTCAAAGAGACGGTCTCGTTCACGTCGTGGTTTTAGTTCTGTTCGAGGCCGTAATAATTCACAGTGTATCTGCATTGGTAGCCTCTTGAAGCAGGCAACTACTGCAGCGCTAATCGCGACATGGTAGGACTAAAAAATGTTTTCCAGCTCTGTTGCATGTACAGTGGTCGCCAACTGCCGTGCCGTTGTCGGAAAATAAATCACCCCTCGCTGCCGCAACTCGTCGGGCCGGATGCTTTTGCGTTGCGGCTTTTATTTTTTCACGGCTTGGTTTAAACATGTCGTTTCACCTCGTTTTTCTTAAGTTATTTCTCATTTGCTTTAACTAATATATCTCGGTTATTTATGCATCGTGTCAGCCAGGTATGTTCATGTACATACGCGCCGAGGCCATTCTGAGCATCAACGACACTGCCACAAGACCGAATGACCTGCGGAAAGGACACAGCAAGCCATCGTGTTGTAAATTTTGGTAACACTTAGAAGGCGCACACGCGAATCGAGAACAGCTAAAGCTATGGTCACACATCACTCATGCAGTCATCCCCAACTCATGCTTGTAGGAGACCATTTTTCTGTCATCGTTTTGTTGTTGTGACCGGGAAAAGGGAAACACGTGCTTTTCTGGACGTAGACATTGCAGCAGAGCTCATTTGATGTGGAACTGCGTCTCCAGACGCCTCGCCAAGCCCTCCCACACGCAGGCGCCGGACGCATTCCGTGGAAACCAGTGAAACGCGCACACTGTGATGTAGGTCAGGCGAGAAGCGTCATTCCACGGCTCGCGTGAGCATCGCCAACGGGCTGCGTGGGAACAAAGCAGAAAAAAAGGCAAAGCAAAGGCGATAACAGAAGTGGGGGAGGGGGCGTACATAATGGACTCGCGCTGCAACAAATTTTTTCGTCTGCGTCGGCAAAAGTGGAGCAACAATCTTAGCGCGCGAACAACTGCATACCGCATGCTGAACGGCATCACTCAACGCAGCGCCACCCTTCCATAGAAAGGCTGCTTACGCGCGCAGGTCTCGGAGCTTCCTACACGAGTCTCCGGGGCAAGGCACGGTTTGTCACTCGCTGACACAGCGCGTTATTCGCCCAAGGTGGACGAGCTGCAGATGGGACACGAAACAGACAGGACGCCACGAGTGAAATGGTTTGGTTGTTCAGCCAGGGATGTACAACTCAAAACCAGCGAGGGCCTAACCCGTTCCCCTGGGACCCGCACTTTAGTGTGAAACGTTGCAAGTTTTGCTTGTACAGTGGCACTGTGTTTGGTGGCACCACACTTCTTGATGTCCCCAGCGTGTCTTGTAATGTGACGTCCGTCAAAGATCACAGACGGCGCCTCTTGTTCGAAGTTGCAAAACAACGTCTGCACACAGAGCAACTCGGTTCCGTAGTGAGTCTCGCGACGTTGTTAGCTACGTTTCCATATTTGTTTTCATAGAACCGAAGGCTGCTCGGCAGCTGCGCCCCTTTTCGATCCATCGAAAACTGCAGGCCTGCACTGTATAATGGCTATTTCGGCGCCATCGAGAAAAGGCCGCGAAAGAAACGCTTGCTCACGTTGGAATGACTTGAGGCGCTTGGAACTCTGTCAAAATGTCCTCGGCATGTTCCTTAGTTCTGCGTTGCATTTCCTCCACTTACGTGCATATTTATTTATCTTGAAACCTAAATGTGTTAGCGGCTGCCAGAAACAAACGAAGAAAAATAAAAGTCCATTACCATTTCAGTTTTTGCTATATGAGACAAACAAAAACATCGTACTTTTTGCCGTTGGAAGGGATCATGAAATGGCTATATCTGCAATCGAAACGCAATGTTGCAGGCATCGAGGAAGAAAAAGAATTCACCGACGATTACGATACTCCCTAATGCGAAATTTGAGCTCAGCTCCATACGTACGTGTCTTCATTTCGCGATATATTAGAGAGCTTTAGAATGGGGCTTTGCGGTTGTAAGCGTTGCTGCACGGAGGAGTTTTCGAATAGGTCTTTGCGTTTCCGGATATGGTCTTGCGCTGACAGCGCCACTACGGCGCCAAAGAAAAACTTTTAGAAATAATTAAATAAGATATACAATTTCCGGATACGAATAGTAATTTTTACTTCTGTGTATTCGCGTTTAATTACAGTTTAGAGATTA
The DNA here is from genome assembly GCF_023375885.2 of Dermacentor andersoni. Taxonomy (NCBI): domain Eukaryota; kingdom Metazoa; phylum Arthropoda; class Arachnida; order Ixodida; family Ixodidae; genus Dermacentor; species Dermacentor andersoni. The sequence continues at coordinate 1,818,981 of NC_092822.1, forward strand.
TTCTGTAAGCAGCAAGCAATGTAACAACAATGGTGGTAAGTGTGGCACCCTTGCTGCGGTGTCGAGCCACAAGTGGATCGTTACCGACTGGCGCTTTTTACTGCTGTGGTTGCACCAGGCGAGGCAAAGCTACGCTCCGGTTGCCAGACTAGAAAGACGGTTTCTTCCAAAAATCGCTCCAGGTAATCCGTAGTTAAATTAGCCCAAGAGATGGTACTGGAAAACTGCCGGCATTGATGCGGTGTTGAGTCCCCTGTCTGGATGTGTACGCATTGCATAGAGCTCATTAAAGCTATAATTACTTGCCGGTTTCTTATGTTTCTGTACTGACTTTAGAGCTTTAACTACGCTTAACATAACTGCCTTCTGAAGAATCCAATTCTTGGTGTGCCAAAAACAGTTCATAGGCCTCAGCCGTTTGCAGCGAAACTGACCGACTGCTGCATGAGACACTCTGGCATGATGCAGCACTAGCACATTTTCCATTTGGATGTGTTTGCTTCTATAAAATGCATGTTGCGCAATCTGCGAGCTGTCACAGGGGTTTATCGTTTAGCCGGCGCCATTATGTGACGCTCAAGGAGGAGTGGGACACCCATTTCGTTTCTTAGGTTGCTCACGTGCAGAGAGCAGGTTGGTCGCGGAACATGGTGGCGCTGGTCATATCGTTCACGGTTGAATAAGTGGGATGTTCACGGTTTGCATGTTCTGTCAAAAATACACGAAACTTGAGTAGTACGACTTGAAAATGGAGTGGTCATTAATTAGGTTCGACGTAGACATCGACTTTTTACTGGACTTCTCCTGAAGGCACCGGCAGCCGGGCGGATATGTAGATGGCGAGCAGGTTACATCATCTTTAGGCGCTCGGATTAGCAGGTTGATACACTGACCCAGAATAATTTCAGCGCGCATGTACGAGGTTTTTGTAGTGGTTCATGAGGTACTTGTCACTACTCCACGTTGTGTGCGACAATTAATGACGTTCATTGTTTTCAAGCACTTGCTCCTAACATATTCATAACATATGACATAACATGTGACGAAGAGGCCAGCGTTGTGAAGACGACGGCCAAGTGAAGCGTCTCCATTTTGTAAATATAATTGTATATAGCTTCTCGTCTGCCAGCGAAACAATATTTTATGTGTGATATACACGTTAGAGCTGTGTCCAGAATTATGGCTAAAACTGTGTTTTTATTTACAGGTAAGTGCTGTCCATGTAGCTCAATGTCTGGGTCTGGGGTGAAGCCTCTCAACAAAACAGACTGGTGGGCTAGTTGGTATTGCCTGATAATATGTTTAGCGCAAAGAAACGCACGACACGAGGGAAGGCGCACAGGACACAGCGATGTGCCCAGTGTGCCTTCTCTCGTGTCGTGCGTTTCCTTGCGCTGAAAATATTAACATGAAGCCTCTCTTTCTTGAGGAAAGGATGCAGGAGCTTTTGTTGACCTTCAGCTAAAAAAGAGAATATTCAGCGGCGCATTTAGGGACCTTGTACAGGCCAAGCTGAACTTGTTGCTGACATGTCCCGAGGTTACATGGCCTAAATCCTAACTGCCAGCTATCTATGTACGTATACAGAGTAAGGCGTACTTCGAGGAATAGAGGGGCGTAAGGAGTTCATCTTTACAATGAAGAGAATACAACTCAGTACTCCGTCCTGCCGTACCCAAGTTTGCTAGATAAATGGCCCACACAAAGCATTGCTAACTCTAACACGGAACGTGCGAGGAGGTAAGCAACTTTCGATTATATTAAGCACGTTGCCATTGACACCTATTTCTTAGAGGCCATAAAGGCCGCGTGTTGATAAAACTGTATAAACAGGTCTGGAGTGCGGTCTGATCGCGGTGACCAGAACCGGTAACGCACTCCCTCACCAGAGCAGGATTGGCCACCCTGGTGCAGTACTTGACCACAACCTTTTATATGACTACAACAATCAAGCCCCGGCCCTCAGTCCCCAGCAGCTGCGAAGCAACTGACCACGGCGACGGTCAGACCTGTGACGCAGCAGAGGGTGCTAAGAATCGCTGGATCCGGACAGGTCGCTATTGAAATCTAAACCTGGCGACGTTTAAAGCTAGAACGTTATCTAGTGAGGCGAGTCTAGCAGTGCTATTGGATGAATTAGAGGGCAGTAAAGCGGATATAATAGGGCTCAGTGAAGTTAGGAGGACAAAAGAAGCATATACAGTGCTAAAAAGCGGGCACGTCCTGTGCTACTGCGGCTTAGCGGAGAGACGAAAACTAGGAGTCGCATTCCTGAATAATAAGGATATAGCTGTTAACATACAGGAATTCTATAGCATTAACGAGCGGGTGGCAGGTCTTGTTGTGATACTTAAGAGGTACAAATTGAAGGTCGCACAGGTCTACGGCCCTACATCCAGTCATGATGACCAGGAAGTCGAAAGCTTCTATGAAGACGTGGAATCGGCGATGGGTAAAGTCAAAACAAAATACACTATACTGATGGGCGACTTCAATGCCAAGCTAGGCAAGAAGCAGGCTGGAGACAAGTCAGTGGGGGAATATGGCATAGGCTCTAGAAATAGCAGGGGAGAGTTATTAGTAGAGTTCGCAGAACAGAATAATATGCGGATAATGAATACCTTCTACCTCAAGCGGGATAGCCGAAAGTGGACGTGGAGGAGCCCGAATGGCGAGACTAGAAATGAAATAGTCTTTATAGTCTGCGCTAACCCTGGGCATCATAAAGGATGTGGACGTGCTAGGCAAGGTGCGATGCAGTGACCATAGGATGGTAAGAACTCGAATTAGCCTAGACTTGAGGAGGGAATGGAAGAAACTGGTCCATAAAAAGCCGATCGATGAGTTAGCGGCAAGAGGGAAAATAGAGGAATTCCAGATCAAGCTACAGAACAGGTATTCGGCTTTAACTCAGGAAGAGGACGTTAGTATTAAGCAATGAACGACAATCTTGTGGGCATCATTAAGGAGTGTGCAATAGAAGTCGGTGATAACTCCGTTAGACAGGACACCAGTAAGGTATTGCAGGAGCCGAAAGATCTGATCAAGAAACGCCAATGTCTGAAAGCCTCTAACCCTATAGCTAGAATAGAACTGGCAGAACATTCGAAGTTATTCAACAAGCGTAAGACAGCTGACATAAGGAAGTATAATATGGATATAATTGAATATGCTCTCAGGAACGGAGGAAGCCTAAAGGAAGTGAAGAAGAAACTAGGAATTGGCAAGAATCGTATGTATGCGTTAAGAACAAAGCCGGCAATATCACTACTAATACGGATGAGATAGTTCAAGTGCCTGAGGAATTCTATAGAGATTTATACAGTACCAGCGGCACTCACGACGATAACGGAAGAGAGAATATCCTAGAGGAATTTGAAATCCCACAAGTAACGCCAGAAGAAGCACAGAAAGCATTGGGAGCTATGTAATGGGGTTAGGCCGCTGGCGAGGATCAGGTCAGAGCAGATTTGTTGAAGGATGGTGGGCAGATTACGCTAGAAAAACTGGTCACCCTGTATACACAATGCCTCATGACCTCGAGCGTACCGGAATCTTGGAAGAACGCTTACATAATCCCAATCCATAAGAAAGGGGACGCCAACGACTTGAAAAATTATAGACGAATCAGCTTACTGTCTGTTGCCTACAAAGTATTTACTAAGGTAATCGCAAATACAATTAGGAACACCTTAGACTTCTGTCAAGCAAAGGACCAGGCAGGATTCCGTAAAGGCTACTCAACAATAGACCATATTCGCACTGTCAATCAGGTGATAGAGAAATGAGCGGAATATAACCAATATATAGCTTTCATTGATTACGAGAAAGCATTTAATTCATTCAAAACCTCAGCAGCCGTGGAGGCATTACGGAATCAGAGTGTAGGCGAGCCGCATGTAAAAATACTGAAAGACATATATAACGGCTCCACAGCCACCGTAGCCCTCCATAAAGAAAGCAACAAAATCCCAATAAAGAAGGGCGTCAGGCAGGGAGATACGATCTCTCCAATGCTATTCACAGCGTGTTTACAGAAGGTATTCAGAGAGCTGGATAGGGAAGAATTGGGGATAAGAGTTAATGGAGAATTTTTTAGTAACTTACGATTCGCTGATGATATTGCCTCGCTTAGTAACTCAGGGGACCAATTGCAATGCATGGTCACTGACCTGGAGAGGCATAGAAGAAGGGTGGGTCTAAAAATTAATCTGCAGAAAACTAAAGCAATGTTTAACAGTCTCGGAAGAGAACAGCAGTTTACGATAAGTAGCGAGGCACTGGAAGTGGCAAGGGAATACATCTACTTAGGGCAGGTAGTGACCGCGGATCCGGATCATGAGACTGAAATAATCAGAAGATTAAGAATGGGCTGGGGTGCGCTTGGCAGGCATTCTCAGATCATGAACAGCAGGTTGCCATTATCCCGCAAGAGAAAAGTGTATAACAGCTGTGTCTTAACAGTACTCACGTACGGGGCAGAAACCTGGAGGCTTACGAAAAGGGTTCTACTTAAACTGAGGACGACGCAACAAGCTATGGAAAGAAGAATGATGGGTGTAACTCAAGGGATAAGAAAAGAACAGATTAGGTGAGGGAACAAACGCGAATTAATGACATTTTAGTTGAAATGAAGAAAAAGAAATGGGCATGGGCAGGGTACGTAATGAGGAGAAAAGATAACCGATGGTCATTAAGGATTACGGAGTGGATTCCAAGGGAAGGGAAGCGTAGCAGGGGGCGGCATAAAGTTCGGAGGGCGGATGAGATTAAGAAGTTTGCAGGGACAACATGGTCACAATTAGTACATGACCGGGGTAGTTGGAGAAGTTAGGGAGAGGGCTGTGCCCTGCAGTGGGCGTAGCCAGGATGATGATGATGATGATGATGATGATGATGATGATAAAATTGCAAGACGCCAAGTAATGTCATGGGATTTTTCCATGTCAAGGAACACGGACAGAAAGAATTGTCTGCGAACTAAAGCCTTACGAATGCATGCCTCCATCCGGCCGAGGTTGTGGATCGACCTTTTCTAAAATTGCATCGATATGAGCCCAATAATTTGTTTAACTTGAGGGCAACAGCCAGCAATTTAAAATCTTTGAAAATAATTTGCAGAAGCAACTTATTAGTGCTATAGGCCGATAGCTTGTCACGGAGGATAGATATTTACCCTGTTTCAAAACAGGACCTCTTTCCATGCCAATGAAATGTACCCTGTTGCCCAGATATTATTGAAAAGGTATAATACAATGTCTGTGTAAGCATGAACATGTTTTATATTTACATACATTGTTCTACCGTTTCCCGGTGCAGACATCTCACCTGTATTCAAAGATGCTCTTAACTCGGCCATACCAAAGGGAAGGCTGTATATGGTTCATTTACACTACACCTGCGATTGAGTGCCTTGCTTTCTGATATTTTGTTGTGCTATAGGAAAGTTTCAGAATAATGTAGTTAGCTAGACACACGCTCGAAATGTTGATCTTCGAAATGCTGACCAAGGCCTGGTCTTCAAGGCCTTGATCATTGACGCAAGGCAAGAGGTAAGGCTGTCGAGCTATTAATCTTGTTAACCTGTTCTATATGCCTCTTATGTATGAGAATTTGTGCTCAAAATGCGTTTTCCCCAGCTCTCTCTATTGGCAATACGCCGTGTTCTTCCTCCTTGCGATTTGATATGTTTCAAGTTTGTTAGATTCTCTGCCATTGGAGACTGGCGTAGCAAGCCCCGAGCTTCGTTCTGTTTTCTCACGCGCATCTCTGCATTCTTCGTTCCACTGGGGCACGCGTCTTTTCTTTGGAGATTCATTCATTTGTAGAATACATTATAATCCGACGTCCGATAAGAAAGCGGTAAAATAGTCGACCACATTGTTCAGAGCGTTTCGAGGCATCTAAGCGTCATTTGCTCGAATTTCTCCCAGTATGCAGATAGTGTACTTTCTAGCGAGGGGCGTGAGGGGGATCATGTTTTCTCTAAGGTAGATATCCTAACGACGTTCCTTACTAAATAGGGCATTAATGTCGGGGACGCTATGCTCAAGTCTATTGAACTGTATGTGTTAGGTGCAAGGGCTGTGATATGTTGACTTTTTCTTATTTCTTGAGCAGGCTACTGAAGAGACAAGAAATTGCTCTATTAACCGGACTCTTGCATCGAATCAGGTAACTCATTAATCAAGCTCTGGAATTCTGTTCTATGGAGTCGATAATTAGGTGGTGTGAACAGAGATGAGATCGTAATCAGTATTACAAACAGTAAGGCTCGAACTAAACAGCCTCAAGAGTCGTTGGAATTCTGATGCGTGACATGCTGCTGTTAGATATGGGGCTGTTTCCTGAGCCTACTTCAAATTCCCCAGACCAATTCGAATCGCGCCACTTCTAAGTAAGGGATGCAGAAACACGGGTGACACATTCCAGAGGATCGCTCGAGCCAACAAGTTCACGTGCCAACAAGTTCGTACGCCGCGGTAGCTATTCAATGCTTGAGTTTTCCAGAAAACGAAGGGATCACCCGGCATTGTTGCAAGGAAAGTAGGTCCCGAAAGAAGACGGCTGTGATGTACCGGGAAGGCCTGGCAGCGTCGCACCGGTCGCCTTTGAAGAAGGCATTTGCCACCACAGCGGGGCCGTACCACCGGGAGCAGGTGGGCCCTCGGACAATGGAGCCCAATCATCGCCCCTTCGCCGCCTTTGAAGAGAGCATTGCACCACAGCAAGGCAAGACCGCGGGGAGCCGCCGGGTGTGACTTCACCGCACGGGTGCCTACCATTGGCCGAAGGTGGCGTCATCGGAGCGGACTCTCCCATTGGCCGAACTTGACGCGACTTCCAGTCCTCGAAGGGTTTAAAAGAAGCACTGCAGAGAGACCAGAGCATTCCCTGATTCACCTCTCTCGAACTTCTTGCCGCGGGCCGCAGCGTCCGAGTTGCTGCCGGCTCGTAATGACTATACGACTGTTACTTGACTCTCACCTCTCTGTATATAATGTAAAATAAACCTCCCAAGTTTGGTTTTCATCCCGAAGTCCGTCCCTCAACCCCTACATCTGGTTGGCAGCGGTGAGATCGCCTCCGAATGCAACAGCTGGTGGCAGCGCTACGGATCAACCTTCGTCGAGAGAGATCCTAAGGAACCGGGAAGAGCGAAGAAGAGAGAGCCTTCGTCGAAAGAGGTCCGAAGAAACTGGGAGTAGCGAAGAAGAGCGAGCCTTCGACCCAGGGAGTCCGGAGGAACCGAGAACAGCGGACAAATGAACCGGATGGCAGAGTGCTGCAACCGTAAGTGAGCGCGTGGTTTTTTTCCTTTTGATTCGCCAGACTCAAATGTTGTGTGTTCATTTTGATAGTTCTGGGAATCGGGAGTTTGTTGCATTGTGTGTTTGCACAAATTATTTAAGGAAAACAGTTCTAACCACCTGTCGGGGCAGCTGCCATGGATCTTAGAAGGCTGACGAGGTTAGACTTGTTGTTGGTGTGCGACGATTTGGGAGTTGAGGCGGACGAACGGATGAAAACGCCAGCTATCATAAAGGCGATTAACGATAGTGGCAATGATGACAAAAGCATTGAGCTTGCTTGGGAGGTGATACAGGAACCACGGGAGCGTGAGCGTCGTGAACGTAAGAGTGAGCGTAAGCGTCAAGAACGCGAGAATGAACGGAAGCGTGAGCTTCAAGAACTTACTCTTAAGTGTGAGCGTCACGAACGTGAGAAGGAACGCGAACGTGAGTATCAGGAACGTAAGCGTGAGCGTGAGCAAAAGTATGAGAGAGAGAAGGCAGCACTGATCAAAGAGATAGAGTATTGTGATCAGTTAATGGCACAGAGACAACGGCTGTCTGAGAATTCTGTAGGTAGTACAGAGCGAAAGAATGAGGCAGCATCGAGCGGATTTTCGCCAAAAGCCGACGAGAAGAGTAGTGCCTGTGAGATTGGCTGCAGATTCATAAGTGAAGGGAAAAGGCTAGCTGCTAACGATGCCTTAGTGGCAACAGAGGCCGTTAAAGGCCGCAAGGAGAGCGACGAGGTGCTGTGCCAACAGATGACTGTAGAGACAGCTAGGCCAGCTGTGAACAAATTGGCACAGTTACCGCGCGTGTGCGTCGCTGGTAATGTTAGCGAGGTTGCTAGCGAAGAAAAGGGTACTGCTGACCCGACAGACGCGAGCACCAATGTAGAGCCAGATGTGCGTGCAGAAGTGAAGTGCGAACTGGACGATGTAGTTGAGAGTAGTTCTCGGGATGGCGAGCTCCGTAGTTCACGAGAGAACAACTGCATTGTTCAGGGATCGGTGCGGCTCTCCGCCAGTCTAGATAGCCTAGATAGGGATGATTCCGTTATTAATCATTCGGACTGTGCGCGTGAGACAGCGATCGATACCGACGGACTGTGTGTCGATGCACAGCGTGAGCTGGGCAATGTAGTAGAGGGCAGTTCGCAAGAGTGCGAGTTGTCTAACTCGAGTAAAGCCTGCTGCATTGTTCCAGAGTCGGTTGGGCTGTCCGCCAGTCGAGGCAAAGTGAGAGTAGATTTAAATGTAAATCACTCAGACTGTGCGGGTAAGAGACCGATCCGGGCCGACGAAATGTGTACCGGCCAGCACGAGAAGGCGACATGAAAGTGAGTGCGAAGAGAAAGCGCCGTAAAAAGAAGCGCGGTAAAGACCGAGAGACGGTAACTAATGTAGCGCCGCCAAAGATGGCGAGAGACCCAAGAGGGCAGGGCGCGAGGAAAAAGGTGCGGTCGTCACTGACGATGTTGACGCATCGAAAACGTTCAAGCCACCGGTCAAAAGGAGACCGAGAAGCATGTTCTGCACGGACGCGGACAAAGGGCACGGGGCTGTTAAACTCCTCGTCGTTCCGTAGTTCTTTTCATAGCTCAGCGTGCAGTTCAAAGAAGCGCATGGTGGCAGGACGAGACCAGGTGGGGAGTAGCGACGCGGTCAATCGAGTTTGTGAGGAAAGCGGGGCGCCAGGACGCAAATTGGCAGGAGACCGTAACGTCTTGGGGGAGCTGATAGTGAGTCAGCCCTTTTGTTGTTGCTCGGCAGCCAAAGTAGCTTTCAAACCGCGACCACCTCGGGTTCGGCTCAAAGTATGAGTCAGACATAAGCGTTTGGAAAGGGAGGCCAAGAGCGCTTCCGTAGAAATGAAGTGTTTTGTTCTTTATTTTGAGCATCGGAAAGTTTTCACGAATTGAGACTAGGATTTCTTTCAATGTGTAAGGTTTGAGCTTTGTTTGTGTTTTCGTTTGAGAAGCTCCGAGATTTGAAAGATGCGTTTTATGTAAACCTGTAGTCTCGTGAGATGTTCATTAATAAGTACATAGGCTTTCTTTTGTGTGTGTGTGAGTAACCTGAAAGTCAAGGTTATCGTTGAGAGGCCTATCGTAACGCGCGTGTGTGTTATTTAACCTTCTTTCTTTTTAAGTGTTTTTGAATTTTCTAAGGTTAAGCGCGTAGATTTTCAGTAAGTGCGTGATTTGCACGGAGAAGCGTTTTTAGTTCCATTAGCGCGTGTCCTGTGTGGACGGAAGGAAGCAGATTTATGACTGGGTTGCTCGTGTGTGTTGAGGGCAGCCGTATTCTGACTTCTTTAGTGAGCGTGCCTGGAACTAGTTATTAGAAGACGCATTATTTTAAGAGTTCTGCGGAGTGTGTAAGTCCCGCAAGTTTAATTGTTCGTTTAAGTCACGTGTCCTGTAGGACTTTCAGGAAAAAAACGTGAGTAAGCGTAAATGAAAAGTTTGCCTACAACGCAAGTACGCGTTCTGTTTAGTGACCACAAGGCTAGTGCTCTTGTGATTACGTACTTGTGAGGTTGACCAGATTGTTCAGTGGCACCATTACGTGCGATAAGTACGCCACTGCGATAGATTGGAAACATGCTGTTCGTGTAGTTAGGCCACTTAAGTTATGTTCGGCTGTTTTCATTTGTTGTTTGCAACGTCAACGACCCTTTGTTTTGCAACAACAATAGTACTCTGGTCTTGTCGGCATTCAAGGAGAAATGGATAGCGGTTTGGAAAGGTGGTTGGAACTGTTTAGTCAAAATTGGGGAAATAAAAGATCAGGGTTCATTTTGACTCAAGAATAGCCTGGCGAGTCAGGGGTGAAGAGCCTGCGCTTGCACGTGGTGCAGTGCTGTGTTGTTTTGTTTGTTTGACGTATGTTCTCCAGGGCCCAGGATCCCGAAGTTCGTCAAACGAGGCTCGACACCAATACCCTGCAGGTTCTTTCGGCGTTCCTCATGGCCAGCGAATTGAGTTCACCGGCCATTCAGAACATCCGGGGCGAGGACGAGCTGTTAGATATGGGGCTGTTTCCTGAGCCTACTTCAAATTCCGCAGACCACTTCGAATCGCGCCACTTCTAAGTGAGGGATGCAGAAACACGGGTGACACATTCCAGAGGATCGCTCGAGCCAACAAGTTCACGTGCCAACAAGTTCACGTGCCAACAAGTTCGTACGCCGCGGTAGCTATTCAATGCTTGAGTTTTCCAGAAAACGAAGGGATCGCCCGGCATTGTTGCAAGGAAAGTGGGTCCCGAAACAAGACGGCTGTGATGTACCGGGAAGGCCTGGCAGCGTCGCACCGGTCGCCTTTGAAGAAGGCATTTGCCACCACAGCGGGGCCGTACCACCGGGAGCAGGTGGGCCCTCGGACAATGGAGCCCAATCATCGCCCCTTCGCCGCCTTTGAAGAGAGCATTGCACCACAGCAAGGCAAGACCGCGGGGAGCCGCCGGGTGTGACTTCACCGCACGGGTGCCTACCATTGGCCGAAGGTGGCGTCATCGGAGCGGACTCTCCCATTGGCCGAACTTGACGCGACTTCCAGTCCTCGAAGGGTTTAAAAGAAGCATTCCAGAGAGACCAGAGCATTCCCTGATTCACCTCTCTCGAACTTCTTGCCGCGGGCCGCAGCGTCCGAGTTGCTGCCGGCCCGTAATGACTATACGACTGTTACTTGACTCTCACCTCTCTGTATATAATGTAAAATAAACCTTCCCAAGTTATTTCATCCCGAAGTCCGTCCCTCAACCCCTTCACTGCTCACTTATCAGTTGTAATAGCCACACCGCCAGACGAGGCGTTAGCGTTGTCATGGTCCTTGCGGAAAATAAAGTACTGCGGAAGAAAGTTTGTTTCTCCATGTTTTAAATGTGTTTCCTCAACACAGCGCCTTCGGATCATATTTCTGCAGCAGTTCTTTGATATAATCGAGGTTATGAAGGAGTCCTCTGATATTTTATTGTAATATTTTTGTCTCGATCCTTATTAGTCACAGAAATGTTGAAATATGGGCTTGTGGACACATTTTGAAACTTATTTTGAGGATCGCTCAACGACAGGACAAGGACTGCACCCTTGTGTTGTCTTTCCTTTTCCCGTCGTTTAGCGTTCCTCAAAATAAATGTAATAATGGTTCTGGTGCTGTGTGCTGGAGAAAAAAAATTGCTGACGAATTGCACGGTACTGGTGCCCAGGCGGAGTACTCGACGGCGGAGGCCACCGGACCGTTACTCGACTGGATAGCAGGCACTGTCGACCCAGCTAGGGTGGAGGCAGAGCCTCGTATTCAAAACATCGACGTTTTTTTTTTCTTTAGCAAACAAACTGGGGGTAAGGGGGTGTAGCAAGTATGTGACGCCCCCTCGGGCATAATTGTGCTTCGCCCGCCAAGCTCGGTGGCCTGCTAAAGCTCGGCAGGCAACATTGGTCACCGCACCACAATAAACACCGACGAGCACGGCTGCTCGCCGGTCAGTCATCGTTCAGCACCACCACGCTGCGGAGCGTCCGTCTATCGGAGGGTGCCAGAAGCCCTCCCTTGTTCACGACTCGGGCTGCATCGTGACAAAGCCCTTTCCGGGCGCCATGATGCGAGGTTTGTATTTTCTGGAGCACTCGAAAGGCTCGCGCCGTTCCTTGGGCGCTAGCTGTGCCATCAAGTTGTGTCCATTGTTTCTTGCGAGGCGCTGGACACACGAGGCGCTGGATACACGCTGTTTGCTTTGAAGGCCTCGATTCGAGAAACGAAACCGTGGAGGCCACCAGCCCAGAAGTGAAACAGCGTTGGATGCTATCACCAAGGGCACGGCACTCCTTGTGGGGGCGGGGCAGACGCCGAAGTCTGATGCCCTTTATCAGCATACGCTGCGGTATGAAGAAGTTCACGCGCTTCTTGGAAGGACATTTTTTTTTTTTTGCTTTCAGAGTGATGATATCCACGCGAGACAAAACAGAGAGTAGGTTGGGTGCCCACCGTCGCAGTTGTCTGCAGGGTTTTCATGCGCAGGTGAGATGGCCTCTGAGAGCCGTGAGCGAATCTTTGACAAGCAAAGCAGCGGCGTCGGTTGGGCATGTACGGACAGACGTCTGTTTTCACGTAGCCTGTTTCAAGGTTCTGCGGCTGATGAGGCATTTCGTTGGGACTTCTTTATCACCTCCTCTAAGTTCAATTCTCTGTACGTTTGTCACATTGTTTTTTGCAGCCCTAAAGGAGCTCCGTTTTATTTAAATATAGCAAGTCCACTTGTGAAACTACTTCTCGTGAGCCGTTCATTGATTGATGGCAGCTAACCGAGATTTCAGTGTTAACAAGTGCAACATGTTCAGGCCGTTTTGCATGCTGGTGTTTGTCGCGAATTTCAAGGAGATCCCCGCTGGCCATTATTGTTACTCTTTAAATGCGACCAAGAGCGTCAGTGAGATAACTGGCTACAAGAAAGGGTATAAGTGTCGTGGCGGTCTTTTCATAAGTATTGATGTGAATCACGTGAAAATGCGGGAAGGTTTCTTTTTGTTTGACAAAAGACTTCCTAAATTCATCAGTGCGCCGTCTTTTTTGAGAGGACGATCAATCAGTTGAGGAAATGAGCTCGAAGCTACAGAAATGTATATAATTCCGGCAGTAATGCCAGGCTCCCGCCAACAAGGGGGCTCCACGAGACCGAAAGAGACGCCACCTGTACAACGCTGCTGTTTCCTTATAACCAAGGTAGAATAGATTGCACCATACTTGCACATGGAAAAAATGGAAGGAAAGGAACAGAGCAAAGTAAAGATTTGAAGTGACAGGAGAAAGACGAAGATCGGAGAAATAGGAAAAGGCGAGCGCCGATTCCCCTCGTGTGGGTCAGTCCGAGGATGCCATCTGCGTGAAGCTGAATGGGTGTCCGCTGAAAGGCCTTCAAACACTCAGCGTAGATTCAAACCCTAGGATGTCCTTTTCTCCAGAGACGGCTAAGCCGCGCACGCTTAAACATAGGAGGGCCGGAGCCCCATGTGCCCGGTTCCGCAAACATCTGCACACGCAGGCGCTCCTGCGGAGTGCCAATACAGTTCATTGCCAGTCGTGTTTTGCGACAACGTTTGTGTGTTCATTCGCTCGTTGCAGCGCCGCAGACGTGTGAATTCGGTAAAGCAGTGATTTGGGCTTGTTGGTAAGACATCGTGAGGCTTATAGCGCGTTAAGAAGACAAGGACGTAAGTGAGACGTGACAGACACAGGCGCTAACTTGCAACAATCTTTATTTCGAGCAAGGGACCCATACATATATACAACTTTTTCGCGTACATCATACATGCGCTGTTTGCAAAAAAAAAAAAAAAAAAACCTTACACACTATTGCGCAGGTACGATAACTCTTTGCGGGAAAGGGCAATTGATGGTTTAGACACACAGTTATCGCCAAGCCTATCAATCTTTTCTGCTTCCATAATTTCGCGAGTTATCCTACCTCGGGCTTTTCCCACAATGGAGCAGTCTTTGTATGCTGGAGCACACGTCGAGTGGTCGCCATCATCCACCCCGGCGACAGTGTAGCTGCAATGCTGCAGTGGGCGTCAAGGAACCCACCCCGCTTTTCTGCTACATTATACCGGTGTTCCTTTAAACGCTCGTTGAGGCACCTTCCGCTTTGCCCCACGTAGTTCTTCCCACACTTTAAAGGAAGGTGTGGAATGTGTGGAAAGTTGTATATATGTATGGGTCCCTTGCTCGAAATAAAGATTGTTGCAAGTTAGCGCCTGTGTGTGTCACGTCTCACTTTCGTCCTTGTCTTTTTAACGCGCTATAAGCCTCACGGTGTGAATTGGGGTCGTTAAAGAATCTACTCGCAGGCCGTACATATGCTGTGCAGTCCTGTTCCAAACGAACTCTCAGGCGGGAAAATCTAATGAAGCCGCGCACAGTGTATATATCGTTCAGACGGGAAATAATTATGGCTACGAAAAAAAAGGAATAAAAACTAAGCAGATCCAACACACATGTTGCAATCAATGTGAAGTGAATCATTCACGAAGCAGGCAAGTAAATGCTAGAGAACTGAATGCTTGTCTTTATTTTCATCCTATGCAACGAGTAATTTTATGCAATGTTTATGCACTATGTACCGTTCATAAGCTATGGCGAAATTCAAGCCGCCCTCTGACGCACGCTGTGAGACGTCGACGCAGTGACGGCGCGGACGAAGGTACGGCTTTGGGTTTGTCGACGGAAGAATGGCGAGGAGCTGTGCACGTAGAGCGAAGCATGGCGCAACAGACAGATTTGGTAAAGCTTACTATTAAAGGGAAGCTGAAGAGTCTTCCAGAAAAAATGAGTGAAGAGCTGTACGTAATGGTTTTCAACCCTCCGAATTCGAATATCGCATCGAAATTGAGCGAGAGAAAGCGCAAACGAATTTTATTTCGACGAAAAGTGCAGCAGCAGACTCAGGCAGCTCGCGCGCCTCGTTTCCGCCTGTGATTGGCAGAGAGCCTCGTGACGTCAACATCGGTGTTCGGACCGTCCGGACCGGCCGCCACACATGAAGCACGGTGCAAGGTGGTTTGACGCTGTGGTTTGGTGAGACGGTAATGGTAAATTTCGAGAGTTTGCGTTCCTCCTAGGAGTTGGGCGTTGCTCCCTACATGTATACGTAGCCGGCGTCTCGAAGGAGCGAAAGATGCTGGTAGCAAGCAGTACTTTCGACGCGAACGAAAGCGAAGTGTTAGCATCTCCTCGTGTTAGAAATGTTCTTTGGTGAGTATGTTTTCGGCAAAGCTGTATTCGGCGATCCAGTGAGTTCGTTTCCAGGCAAACTGTACTGTTATCTTCCTGCATGCCTTCTCGTGGAACGTAAGGAGGGATGCGATCGTCGGCATTTGTGCGCTGCCCCAAAGCTGTCGGTGATCTACACAGACGGTTTACAAGCGGGAAAAGTTTTCCGGCTCTTGTAGCACGTGTAGTGGCCTTCATCAGCGTGCCAATCCGCACGCTACTCGTAACCGGAGCCGTAAAGGCGGCGAATTCCGTCGGCTACGCGAGACAGCCGGTTTCTCTCTGTGCGCGAGGAGGAGCGCAGCGTCCTGGCGTGCGCCGGCTTTCAAACATATGAAAACTTTACACTTGCACTGCGTTGTGGTAGCTACATGTTGGCTGTCTGACAACATACGTGCGAATAGAAAAGTAACGGCGGTTTGCGACGAAACCTGCGTCAAGGGTGGGAGATGAACATGTACCTTCCGTTCAGCGAGCTAACACGAAGGAGCTAGCAATAAATCAAAATCCCGGCTTGGACGAGTTCGTGCATTCATAAGGTCTTCGTAGACAAGTTACCATCCGTCCGCCCGCACCCGACCTTTTCGAGCTGCGTTTAGAAAGCCTGCTAGCAGAAAGTCGTACTCTCACTCATTCACGCATTATTAATAAACACGTAGTAATCGTCGTCACGGAAGTGGTTAGCGCACAGCACTGTTGTTCTTGAGCGCTTAAAATTCTTTCGATTCACAGCAGCCTCCCACTTAGCTGCAAGCTTCTTGTCTTGCGGGGAGTAATGGAACATCGTCGCGGCCGCTGGTGTTCGTGCAACCGTAGGCTGCACAGAACGCCGGCATGATCGGCCCAGCATATCAATTGATGCTGCGCACGTCAACTACCACTCTACGTACACACAAACAAAGGAAGGCAGGCTCGAGCGAGGCAGATTATGACGGCACGCACGCAAAAACAAGCGCGGTCAGGCACGGTCGCGGAGACTGCGAAGGAGCGGAACACCAGTGCTGACGTCACTACGCCACGGTTTCCGGTCTCCGCTCGCATCGTCAGCGTCAGCAGCAGCGCGCGGCGCTCGACGGGGGGCGGAGCGACAGCGAAATTTTAACTGGCGATTACGTCATTCCTAAGAGAAAAATTAAGCCCAAAATTTCACGTGCACGGTTTATACGGTTCCCGCATCCGTACATGAGCGTCTTATTGAATTCGACAGACTTTTCAGCTTCCCTTTAAGCACCCATCTCGTTCCAGGGTCTGCACCTTACACCATAAAATAATTTAGCCCTTAAAAGTGATCAAGAGTGTAAGTTATTTTGCAGTGTTATGGAAACCAGCGCGCTAGCATGTGCTTTTGCCCGCTCGTGCTCTCGTACGCGCTACACCACGTGACGGATGCGCCAGTCGGTTCAAAGATCTAGTTGGCGGCGTCACAAGAGAAGCACACGTGACTGTGGCCCAGTTATTGTACAAAAATTACACAGATCATGCGCGCCTTTAGAATCGGTGTTATGACAAGCATTTTGCAGGCGGACAGGTCCAGCCAGCACCATTGTGCAAAGCGTCACCAGATGGACCAACGTTGCCGGTCGATCAACTGTATGCGTGTGACGCGAGCATCACAAATGAGCAGCAAGATAACTGCGAACACGTCAGCACGAAGGCGTGACAACAGATTTTCGCGCTTCGGCGAAAAGGCGTTTCTGCCTTTTGTGACTTGGGCCGATCTCGAAGGCGGTGTCACAGTGCTCTCAGCCGAGCAACACGCTCCCGCTGCGATAAGCAGCCTGCATCGACGTGACGCACGCCAGACTGCTGGCGCATTCGCGGGAATGGCTCGTGCGCTGTCGCGTCGCACGAAGAGCGAAAGTGCGCATGCGTGCCATGTAGTTGCACCGCGTTTGTCTGTAGCCGAACGGAACAAGATGCGAGATATGTCTTGAAGAAGTTGCCGTGGCAGTTAATACATTGCAAAGGAGCAAATCACCCGGTCCAAACCGCCTGAGAAGGACCGGCTAGTTGGTCTAAAATTGCACATTCCAAACACAGCGCAAAAAATACACATACACACAAAGAAGACACGACAGACGCGGACGAGCGCTACTGCTATACTAACTGTTTATTCCAATTGACAAACCCTCCGATTTTATCAAGAGCCACGCACAAGTACAGCTGAGTTTTATAAGCGCTTTCAAGAGAAGTCATGTCCAGCACACTCGAAAGTTTTCAACTGTGCTCTTCAAGTTGGCATGTTGCCGCCCACCTTTCACCACGGTCGTACAGTTCTCGCTCCGAAAAGTGATAGATAATTGGCAAGGAGACGGGTATCGACCAACATCGTTATGTAACATAGATTACAAGATTTTTGCGAGAAAATACAATAGCAAATAGACTACAAACTGTCATTTGTGATCTAGTCGGAGAACATCAGACATGTGGCATGTTTGGTCGTAGCATACAGAAACATTGTCCGTTCTATATCCTTCACTTTGTGCCAAACAGGTAGCTCTTATCCAAGTTGATTTGCTAAAGCATTCGATAAAGTGAGTCGCGATATCCTTTTCTAGCTGCTGAGACATCTCAATATCGGGGAAATTTATACTTAACGGAAGCACGGTGTGCTGGAGTGGTGGAACAACTCGATTAATTATAAGTGGCACCCTTTCGGCTCCTATCTACGTTCGCGATCTTCCGTAAGAAAAGGGTTGCCACTTGCGCCCCTACTTAACTCGTTCTTTATCTAAAAACTTTCTGTCCTGAGAATGCGGTGACGCGCTTTAACTATGGCACTTCACTAGTCAGAGTCATCGCGTACGCGGACGATCTCGCCTTTATATGCTCAGACAATTAGGAAAAGTCGAAAAAGTAATGTGCCTAAAGCAATCGTTTTGTTCAGACACAGGTGCGTCTGTTATTGTCATAAGACCTGAGAACTCCGATTTGCTCAATGGGCAGTGACTGGTGCTGCCCAGACTGGGTCAATACTGGTGCGGTGTTACCTTGGTGTACCCCTTGATCAATTTTGTAACAGTACCTTATTGTGGTCTGAGTGGTACAAAACTTGGGCATGCAGCTGAGGCCTGGAGTCCATGTTTGCAAGAACAGCAGTCTGCAAAAGGTTTAAGCTGCCAAATCGATTTATGTACTTCTAGCCATCCATTGCGTGCGAAAAAATAGTAAACTATTCCGCAGGATCTTCGCCCGCTTTGTCTGGCGCTTTGGGTGGGAGCCAATGCGACGCGACTTGTTTCTCCCGCTCGAAAGGGTTGGCCTTGCACATTTGTTTGCGTGGCATTGTATATAGACTCGTGTTTACAGCGTACATTACACACCCGTTTCTACGCGAGATGCTCCAGTACCGTATTTCATTTGCTTTCCCTTGTTGTACCCTGATGTGTTGAAAATTGTTGTCTGTATGGGTTCCAAAAGGAAATAGTTCAGTCTGTTTTATTTCTTCAGACTAGATATTCAACAGACTATTTATTTAGCGCAAGTCGTAAGACGTTGGTTAGGCATGTTATTGACGCGTGCTTTCCCATGCCAAAATACCGTTCTACATTTGGTAGAAATTAATCGTCTGATGTGTTAAAATATGTGTTTCTCCGGGAGCAAAGATTTCTTCAAACTTCATACATCGACGCTTCCTGTGAAGGAGTGGCAGAAGACTAAGGAATTCTTTGTTTCCTGGGACACAAATTGCAGTTTGTGTGAAAAGCCAGAAACCATTCATCATTGCTTCATTGATTGTTGTCGCGCTGTATTTTTTTATATTCTACTGATAACATTGAAGAAAGAACTAGAAATTAATCCTATCTCTATCAGATTCCTTGATGGGACAAAAGACATAACCTTGCCATATGATTTCATTTTCCTTGTTGAATTGCATGGTTTCTGGAGAACAAGAACAACAGATAGACATGCTGAACCATCCAGAGCAACGAAGAACATATTCCAGGAAGAAATAATTCAAATAAGCGAGATATACGGGCGTTCTAGTGAAGCTTGATTGGTTTCACCTCCTTATTTGTGTTTAAATTTGCCTGATTATTGACTTGTGGTGTGGTTAATGTAAGCACCATGGCTTTGCTTCATTTTAATAAAGGAATTAAAGAAGCGCTATCGTGGCCTAGTGGTTAGAGCATCGGGCTGTAGTGCCGGGGGGCCAAGGCTCTGTCCCACCATAGGAGCAGCTATAAAGTCCCGCAGGGACAGCACGGGAAAATTCGCTAAATGATGCTTTTGTGTGTTTGTGTGCGTGTGTGTGTGAGAGAGACAAAGAGAAAGTGAGAGAGAGAGAGAGAGCATTCACTTGCCGCCCGTGCATTCGGTGCACGTAACGCAGTGTACTCCACGACAAGATAGCTTACGACAACAAGGAAGCGAAACCCACTGTCTGGGACTAGTATTCGACATACACTGCGTTAAGGCTACATATCTTCAAGTTAAATTTTCTGAAAGAACATGCGAGGGAGAACAATGATGTTGGGAGAACAATGATGTCTTAAGAATGCAATGCAACTATAAACATACTCTGGAGGAAACGTGCTGCACCACTTTTTGAACGCCTCACTTTCTACAGCACTTGTTAAGGGACGCTAAAGGCAAACACTAAGCCTGCGTGACCTGTTTAAATACCATTCCAGAAACCTCGCAATGCTTGTTTCAAGCCGAAAAGACTTAGTTTACAAGGAAATTCAATCTGAAGTGTCCGAATATCGTTTTTGAAATTCAAATCTCTGGCCCCCCCAATCGGAGAAGTGATGACGTTGCATACGCCATCACCACCACCCTTTGCTGCCGTCGATAAGTAAAACGGCGCCCGGTGGATTCGCCGCTGCAGCTGCTTTTTGGTCAACTGGCGTGGACCGTTCGGGCATCCCGCGACATCACATGGAAGTTGAATGGACTGTTTACAAAAATACTGTTGAGCATGTGCGAACACGCCTGTCACGAGCGCCCTCTACATGGTTAGGTACGAGAAGCAGACGAACAACCAACGCAGCCTTGGCGCGCCTTGAGACGCCGGTTTGTGGTGGTTTTGATCGCGCTATTTCCGCGAAAAGGCCGGCTAGCGGTGTTGCATGTTGTGTGCACATTGCTTCGCTGGCAAACGGAGCAGGAGTTTGCATCGGTTTCGGTCCGAGAAGAGCTATCCGGAGAGGAAAGCAGCATGGATGACGCGACGGCCGGAGATGCCATCACAGCACACAACTGGCTCGCGCCTATCAGAGCCGGTTCTCATCGCGCTACTTGCGGCTGCTGAATCGCCATATGCCAGCGCCGCGAGCTTATTTCGGCCTGCGAGCTTCGAGACGCCCTTGAACGCAGCCGCATTTTGCCGGAATGTGGAAAGATGGACGAGGAAGGACAGTGCTTGCGAAAACGCAGTGGTGTCACTCCGTTGTCGCTGACATGTAATTATAATAAATATTATAAAGTGATGTCGAAAGTGTGCCCCATATGACAATCAGCGCCCAGTAATACGCCACTGAAGTGAGCAAAACACACCATCCGAGGGTGTCGCCGACGGGTAGCGCGGAGCGACCACCGTGCGACAGAGTTCGCCTTGTTTGCTCTTTTCTGCCGACGGTGTACAGATATCAATATGTATTCTTCATTTGGCCTCTTAATATTCATGCATGCATTAAAGAGTTCGCAAAAAACTATGCGTTCAATAGCTAGCAGAAGCTAATTCGTAACCGGCGACACCCAAGGCCTGCGAGCAAGGCCTACCGTCTTTAAAAATTGGTGGCCGTTAGTGCGTACAGTCGAGAGAACGGCTCGCCTGTTTGAGACTTTCCCGTATTTGCCGTACGCGAAAATGGACCGTCGTAATAAGACAAACCGCCCCGTGACACTGCTTTGTTGCAGATGGGCCATATTAGTACGGTGAACCGAGGGTGCCGTTGCAGTCTTTGACTTTGGGACCCTCGTCTGTATATTGTATCTTACCAATGCATTGTATTTAAAGAATAATAAATTGAAACTGAACTCTCCTAAGCGGAGCATCACGCTCGGCGCGCTGACTTTGTCGGCAGCCGCCTATCGCTCGAGTGGGTAGGCCAATAGCTCCCGGTTGTCGAAGCAGCAGCCGACGGCACTTGCAATGAAAACGCCGCGAGTCATAAAGCGTTTATTTTCGCGAGCATTTTAGCGTCTAGACAATTATGTCGCGGTTATATGAACACAGAGTTAGTTCTCTCTATACTATGTCAGCAGCAATGAGCAAATAACGCGAGCTGCCTTGCACGGTGGTCGCTGTGCGCGAAAGGTCTGCGAAACCAAGTGTGCAGACAGCGACACATGGGCAGCGTGTTCCGACAACGTGCACTCCGCTCTTTGTTGAAGGAGTCGCTCGCATCCGTCCCGCGCTGGCAGCAGCAGCCTCCGAATATATGTCTTTGACGCAATCTTCCTTCAGTGCCGAGCCTCGATGAGCCTGGCGGATACTGGCAGCTGTAGAAAACATATCACACGCGATCAGCTTGAATGGTACGCTTCGAGAAGTCGTGGAGGTCAGGTACGAAAACTGGAACGGAGTGACGGTGTCTTCAATTATTTTTGCCGCAGTGAACATACGCGGTTGCCGCGGCAAAGGCCAGGCAGAAGCCGATAAACGAAACTCGCTTTCTAGCTACATAATCTCGCACGCAAAGCGCTGCAGCTTTGGATGTTGTGCGCCAGATGGCGCTCACTATATTGCAAGAGGAAAAAACGAAATCTGGAAAGAAACCATTTATGATAACTCAAAGGGAAGCTCCTTACTTTTCGAAGCGAGATCGGAATGCCTTAGAACACGCAGCTATAAAGCGAGATATAAGAAGGAACAAGAAGCATGTGCTTGCTGAGGTAAAGCTAGGGAAACGACGGAGCATGTTTTATTAGAAGGTGAAAACGTCTGCCCAGCGGCCGATTTAGGCACCACTGGCCACCTTGAAGCCCTTGGGTTCAGCGGGAGCAGTGGTAAAGCAAACATGTCCGCAATAGACATTAGCAAGAGGCGATTGGAGGACTGGAGCGAGCTAAAGAAAAGCTCGCGGAAAATGCCCACGCGCGCAACCTTGTCACAGTAGCAGGTGGGCTAAATGACGTCCTAAATAGGAAAGTGACAGGACTACCCCAGCGCTTGCGAAGGGGATGGATGACTTGCGCGTTCTATCCCCTCAGGTGCAGATCGTGGTGTGCACGGTGCCGGAGGTGCCTGTACATGAAAGTCACGTACAAAGAGCCGTAGTGGCTGCTAATGCGGCGATATGGAAAATGAGCCGACAGAAAGGCTTCGAGGTTGTCGAAGTAAACAGGGAAGTGAGAAGGTGTGGAGGTTTTAAACGATCCACTTCAATCCGCCTCTTTCACGGCTCCACGGCGCATGCGCCCTGCCCTAGCGGATTAGTCGCGAAACGTTTTGGAAGGGTCGCGCGCGTGGCCGCGCGCCGGAAAGTCCCCCGAAAATAAAAAAAAAAAGCGCTCGGACGCGCGCTGCTGCAAGCACTCGTGCCGTGTACCGCATTGAAACTCTACTGGCTCGACGTCGATGCGGTGTCGAAAACGTGCGTAGCGTAAGACCACAACTCCACTTTAAGAGAGAAAGTTGTCCGGACTGCACCATGAGCCTGGTAGTTGCCGCCTTTCACGAATGGCTCGCTAGTTTAACGAAAACACCGTGCGTTACACCTGGGCGACACTTAAGTACACCGCGTTGCTGACGTCTTTTTGCAGCGTCGGTCCTCACTTGCTGGTGGTAGCAGCGCGTTCCTGACTGCACTTACTCGTAGGACGCGGCAACACTGGGTCGATACGAGACCGACAACACGCTCACTCCAATGACTGACTGACTATTGTGCGTCCCTGAAACTTTTTATCATACCAGGTAGACAACGACGCAACCGACGAGCGCGAATTGTACTGCGGCAGGCTTTTATGTTAGGCTTTTATGCCTACCAAGTTGAAATGCACGAGCTTTAACCCTCTCAAGCCGTGCCCACGAAGTTTGAGCCAATGTCGATCCTGTTCAGCAAAGGTTAAACTGGCGCCGTCGAGATCGTGCACTCGCTACTGGCGGACCTGAACTGAAATGTAAGCAGTTAGGTCGACCGAAACTGCTTCTATAGTTCAATTCTGGCCTTAGCGATTGAAATCGGCTACACTTCACTTCGCACGGGGCGTACACAATAAGCGGAAAGCGGCGACACAGCGCTGTGCCAACGTCTGTGCGTCACCGTACCTGTAGGCTGTCGGCCGCATTCGCTACGTATATGGGTGGGCCTGCACGTGTTGCTTTACCGACACATTTCTCAATTTCGGAGACGCACTGTTTGCCTCTGCGTCAAGCAGCAAACAAGAGACGGTGTATTCGGTATACAGCAGCATAAAGAACCGCCTCCCTCATTTATACCAACGCCGTGTGAGCGATGGCATCCGCGCGTTTTCGTTAGAGAACATAGTTTACAAATGAGCACTTATGCGAGCACAGTTTTCTCTAATAATGCTCTATGTTACGCTAAAACTGTAAGTATAATGGAGTAAAAGAAAAGCGAGAATGAGTTAACAGCCCGTAATATATGTATCTGGATATATGTATCTGGATACACAGTTGCCGTTGATTAAGTGGTTCGGCCGCTCATATTGACTCGTCTCAGTGTGTAACAACATGGCACATATGTGCAGATATGCATGTTTTGATACATTTTGACACAATTTCATATCAGCGATGGACCTCTTCCACAATATTTGACGATAACAACCACCTGCGGCTGTAGATGTCGATGTAATCCGACGCAGAAGGCTGCGCTCGAAGACTTTTTGAATATGCGAAACGTCTAAATAATATGCAAGAAGAATACAAAAAGTGATGTCCAAGTGCAGAAATCAGTGACAAATTCCAAGGCAGCCGTGCCGCCAAACGGAACTTCAGCCTGCCTTTATCGGCCACACTGTTTGCAGAACAGCGCACTCAGGCCTGCTCACCAAGTAGTCATTGAGTGCTACCTGGCTTCAGGAACGACATGCTGTCCCGAAGAAGCCATTAATAAATGATTTGCGACCCACGAAAAGCACAAATCGCGCGCACTCAACGTGGGCGCAGGCACATAAATCAACCGGCGAAAGCCGCGGGACCCTTCCAAAACGTTTTCAGCCGCGGCAGAGGGCAGCACAGGAAAATGAAAGAGGCGGATTACAGGCTGGCACGAGAAGTGGGTTGGCGACTTGGTGGTCGCGCTGTTGCTTTCTTGGGGGCCCACGGGCGCTCAGGAGGCCAGAGTAAGTAGTAATGAAGAAGGTCCCCTAGGGGAACCTCAGAAGAGTATCGCCGTCGATAACAGAAAAAGGAACAAAGCAAGAAAGAGAGCTCACCATGCAATAGGCTACATAAACATACAGAGCGGCAGCAGAAAGAAAAAATGGGCAGAGATTGAGGAGCAGTTAAATAGAGAACAAATAGGAGTGTATGCGGTTACAGAAACGCACCTTACAGACTCGAAAGAGCCGCCAGTGATTGAGAATTATGTTTGGGAGGGGTGCAACAGAACTAAGTCGGAAAGAAAGGGAGGGGGAGTCGGATTGCTCATCCATCAGTGAGCCAAATGGAAGAGTAAATTCAAAATGTCAAGACCATCTTTGATTATCAGGTACAACGAGTGGGAAAAAAACTTGGCTGGGCGTTACGTATTTGTGGACCGGAAATAATTGCACAGAGAAGAATAAAGAGTTAGTGGAATGCATAAGCGCTGATATTAAGGGTTTCTGGAATGGTGCTGAAATTATCCTATTAGGCGACATGAATTCATGATGAGTTGAGAGAAATGGTCATCGATCAGGAAGGGTTTAGCAGCATAGGGAGTGATCATAAACGCATCATTGTGAAAATGGGATATGTAGTTGGGAAAGAGAGCAAGGAGTGCAAGATGGCCAGTACGAATTTGAACGTTGAACAATTAACAAACATAGTCACTAGAGTCGAGGAAGAACATGGCAAATGGCCAAATAAAGAGTGCGAATATAGTGAGCTTCTAAGTGTGATAACGACAGAAATACGGAAAGAGAAACAACACGTTCGTCGGAAAGGAAAAAAGAAACCGCAAAGCTGGTGGAACGGGGAGATACCAGAAGCGGTCGCCAAACGACATAGAGCATCCCAAGAGCAGGTAAAGAAAGCGGAGTTGCCGCAGGATGAAGTGGCCAGTAAACGGGAAATACACCGGGAGAGAACGTCTATGGTTCAAATACTGGTGCAAGCAAAATTAAAAGGTGAAAGTGAACGTTGGTTGTCAGAAATACGTGAGAAACGGAAGGCCGCACCTAGAATATTTTGAAACCACATAAAATTATTAGGCAGGAAGTCAACAACAATACAACAACATATCCTAGACGAAGATGAAAACAGGCTGGAAGGAGAAGCGGCAATAAATTACATCCGAAAAATAACAACCGAATCTTTCCAAGGCAATGCCGAGGTTGGATTTGAAGAAAGAAAGAGCATCAAAGAGACCCAGATGGAAAAGGAGCTGGTGCTGACAAATTTCAACTGGAAGAAAGCCGAAGAGAAAATTCCTAAGCGCACAGCAACCGGGCTAGACGAGGTTCCCGTTAGGCTGATTAATGAACTAGGACAAAAAAAGTAAGGAAACTCTGGTGAAGGCAGTGGCAAAAACTTTAAAAGATAGACAAATACCAGACAGTTGGTGACAAAATAGAATGAATTTAATTTATAAAGGTAATTGGGGAGAAAGAATTCACTCACATAGACCGTTGATAATTACATCGGTAATATACAGGCTAGCGATGCATGCAATCAAATTAAAGCTTCAAGCATGGGCAGAGAATAAGGGCATTTTTGGAGAACTTCAGTATGGCTTTCGAATAGTTAGATGATAACTTATTTATTCTTACCCGGTGTATTGAAATATCAAGAGTAGAAAGCAGACTGTTATATGTGGCCTTTTTAGACATTACAGGAGCATATGACAACGTAGACCGAAACGTTTTGTGGGATATTCTGGAAGGGGAAGGCTTAGGTGACGATTGTCTACAGCTTTTGAGAAAGATTTACCTAGAAAATACCGTTTGCGTTGAATGGGAAGGGATGAGGAGCGAGGAGGAAGTTCATATCAACAAGGGACTGAGGCAGGGGTGCCCTTTATCCCCACTGCTGTTTATGACGTACCTGGTGAGGATGGAGAGGGCGCTAGAAGGAAGTAATATCAGTTTTAATCTCTCATACAAACAGGCGGGTACAGTAATAGAGCAGCAGCTTCCAGGTTTATATTATGCGGACGATATTGTGTTGCTAGCTAACAAGCAAAGCGACTTGCACCGTCTGGGTAATATCTGTGGAAAGGAAGGCAACAATTTAGGTTTTAAATTTAGTGTTAGAAAATCACTTGTTATGGTATTCAATGAAAACAGTGAACGGACAGTGGCGACACAGGGCCAGGAAATACCTCGGGTAACAGAATATAAATACGTTGGTATATGGATAAACGATCGAAGGCCATAGATATATAGAAACACAGGAAAAAACAATAACAGTGAAGGGGAGCCGAAATGCAGCCATAATGAAGCATAATGTCGATGCAATACGCACGAGGTGCTCCGAGGTATGTGGTAGTGTGTAAAGGTCTTACTTTTGGAAATGCGGTTGTTTGCTTTAAATCAGGACTCGATGTGAGCAGAAGGTCAGTGGGTCGCCCCGCATTGGGCGCTCACGGGAAGACTACAAATGAAGCTGTGCAGGGTGATATCCCTGTTGCAAAAACCAGCGTCTTCCAATGTGAAACCAGCGCGTTTTTTGGCACTGGATCGCACTGGGTACGCAGGCGCTCGCTGGGACTCACTGAGACACCAGTGAGAACGCTGGATAAGAGCTGGGTCACACTGGAAGAGACGCTGGTTCCACTGCCATGACGCTGGGGTGCACTGGTTTGTGCCGTACAGGCACTGGCTCTCGCTACAGTTGGCTGGTTCGCACTGGAAACTGCACTGGTTGTGTTTGTGCCGTGCTGGTTGCATTACGCGAGGACGAGCGCTGCTGAATATTAAGTGCTTCATACAATTTCATCGCTTGATACTAGTCTCTTGTGCTAAATAACGTTATATCTTGGGGTCGTAACACTCTATTTCGTGTCGCAGCTTGGAATAAAGGTGCGTGAGCTGCCCTGTTTATGCATGCACATTTGACACTGAAGATCACTTTCGTTTTTCGCCTTTTCCCTTTTGAATGGGCGGATAGCTACTAAATTATTGAACGAAATCAAGCAAACGCAGAGGACGCCGTGTTTCTTAGTAGTTCGCACGTAACATATGACTGGGAGTTGTCGCCGTTGTCGCCGTGTTGTGGAGTGGACATGAAATCCAGAAGTTGTTCAGACGCGCACTGGGAGTTGTCGCTGTTGCTGCAGTGTTGTGGAGCGGACATGAAATCCAGAAGTTATTCAGACCCGCTCGAACGGACCCCAATTTCGAAGCCTACCGCTGATTGATATTATCGCACCGATAACGAAGCTGAGGCGATTCGTGTGCTTCCACTTTCCCTATTGTACTAAAAAGAGGTTCTGAGGCTCAAATACACACATTTTAGCTTTCGCCAGCTACCAGCGCAGAGATTGGTCCCCACCGAAGCTCCTAGCGTATCCGCCGAGTCCGTCTGCACGCTATCGGCGCGTCTGGGCTCAGGAATCAACAAGTCTATCAAGGATAAATCACTCCATATTTCAGCTTTCGCATCGGTGTTCTTAAAAAGACAATTTTTTCATGTGTACAGTGCCAGCACAAGAAGCGATGACCGCCGATGTGACGTGTCATAAACACAGGTATATGTGCTATCGCCGAAGGCTCCCAGCACTAGGTTGCGCTTCTCTGACGAATATATATGGCTAAACAGACGTGTTGACTGAAAGGCATCACTGAACTAAGAAAACGTTGCATATCCATCGCGTGAAGAACAAGAAATGGCTATCGAAATCGGCAGCAACAGCCCATACAGCGTCCCGGGTCGGCGGTTTATTTAGGACTTTTTTCGAAGTTAAAATACCAATCGCAAGTGAAAATCGATCTGGTGGCACTACCGAGCGTGCTACTGAATACGGACAGCAAATTTTTCTTTGTGGTACAGGCGTGAGTTTTAGTTGCTGGGCGATGGCGCATCTACCGTGTCTGTGTGAGACGTAGATCTGCGAAACTAAAACTGCTTCTCGATTTTGGCATGGCAAATTATCCATTTATATTCGACTGCTGGCGCGAAAGTGCCGGGCTTGGGATCTGTAGGTCGGACGTTCGAATCCTGGTCGGAGCAGTTTTATTTCTACGTTCTTTTGTTCTTTTTTTATTGCACCAAAACGCTCTTTGTTGCTTTCTGTATTCAGCAAAGTATATCCGGTGTCCAGACACCGCATATTTCACGCGCTAGAGCTGTTTTTCGGACAAGTAGCCAGCGCCTCCCAGTACGCCGCGCCTGCCCAGCGCCGCAGCATCCAGCGCGCGGCACTGGACCCATAATCCGGCGCACTGGGTCCCAGTGGCACTGGGTTTTGCAATAGGGATGGGCTGGACTAGTTTTGAAGTGAGGGAAGCTCGCAGTAAAATTGAGTATGAAGAACGACTGAGCACTATGGAAGAAAGTAAATGGGCTGGGAGAGTGTTGAGGTATCTGTACAGGAAAAACATTGATTCACAGTGGAGGAAAAGAACTAAGAAGCTTACCAGCAAGTATGCGGCCTGTAGGGTGGGCAACACAGCAACAAAGAACGTCAAGCGGAAAGTCAGAGAGGCCGAAATAATCTCATGGGTGGCGGCAATGGAAAATAAACCTGCCATGGGTAACTACTTAAGAGGAAAAAACGAAATCAGGAAAGAAACAATTTATGATAACTCAAAGGAAAGCTGATTACTTTTCGAAGCGAGATCGGGATACCTTAGAACACGCACCTATAAAGCGAGAAGCATGTGCTTGCTGCGGTAGAGCTAGGGAAACTGTGGAGCATGTTTTATTAGAATGTGAAGACGTCTATCGAGCGGTAGATTTAGGCACCACTGGCCTCCTTGAAGCCCTTGGGTTCAGAGGGAGCAGTGCAAAAGTAAACATGTCCGCAATAGGGATTAGTAAGGGGCGATTGGAGGATTGGTGGAATAAAAGTAGGGAAACGACAAAAAACGGAGACCTACAAAAGCACAGTTCGCAATAGGGGATAAGAAAATTTGGTTGTGGGAATTCATAGTGTTTTTTTTTTCTTTTTTATTGTTTAACCTAGGTAGGACATTATGCAGTATAATAGCAATCGCTTGGTGGCGCAACCCACCGTCCCGTTCCAAAGGGGACGCTGATAACATCCATCCATCCATCGACCGTCCATTCTGTGCTACTTGCAGTTTGTGCGAGTTTCGCGAGCCAGCAAAACCAGCGTAGCACTACGCGATAACGAAACTAGTGAAACGCGAAAGCGTGGGCGGCACGGAGTCGAGCGAAAGCGAAACCTTGCGACCACCCGCGTCGTTGTCAAGGGTAACTTCAGTGAGTTCTTTTATTTAAATGAAATAGAAATGGACAAGTAGCATCTTATTTCGTCTTATAATACAATACAAGGATGTTTTTCTCAAGCGGTTTAACCTTGCGACCACCCGCGTCGTTGTGAAGGGCAGTGGCGTAGCTAGGTCGTCTGGCACCCGGGGCCCATAGGTCTTCTGTCACCCCTCCCCCCCCCGGGTTTAGCCGGTGGAAAGAGGGGTGTCTTCAGACGTATATGACCCCCCCCCCCCCCCCCCACTGGCGCCTTGTGGACAAGTAGGACAAGTAGCATCTCATTGCAAGTAGCAGGACAAGGACAATGGACAAGTAGCATCTTATTTCGTCTTATAATACAATACAAGGATGTTTTTTGCAAGTGGTTTAGTGCTAATGACAGAACTTAACTGAGGAGTGCTTTCGTCATCGGGCAAGTACTTTAATGTCTCGGGGGAGTCTATAATCATGTCCTTATTGTTTGCCTTTAGTGTCCATTTAAAGTAGATTGTGTTTTAGAAACAAAGGAAGATGTGAAGGAAGCCAATAAAATAACGTTTATAAAGATATCAGTAAGTGTTAGCAGCAGAAACGAGTGCGCACGACTGAAAACCGCGCAGCAGACGACGCTCATCAAACCCGACTGTCGAGAAAAGAGATCGCTTTTAATGAAAGTGTTCTGTCATTCGCAGCAGCACTTATTATGCCGTATGGTTGCTTATTCACAAATCGGAATGGAGAGGCTGCACTCTACCACAGACGAAAAGAGGGAAATAATTGCCGTCTTTGATGAGCCGAAGTAGTTAGGGGTTCGATGAGTAGCTAACGGTTGCGTTGTAGACGATGAGAAGCAGAGGACGACCGACGGGAACATGCCAGCAATTTGAGGAACGCGCGGCAGACGAAGGGAAGGAGGAGCAGACGGCGGAATCTTCGTTCGGCAGAGCGAACATGGCGGCGCATGTGCTCTGGCGCTCAGCGTGAATGAAAGGATACCGACCCCTTCGCTCGGCGCGGGCGGCCGAGGTCTTTGAACGACCGCGGCAATGCAGGAGCAGCAGCACCACCATCAGTCGGCGACGGCCCTCCGAGACAGAGGAGGAGGAGAAGCGGCTTCTCTGCGGGGTGAAGGGACGTCTCCGCCTCTGTGCGGCGCGGATTGCTCTCTCCACCGTCGCATCCCCCTTTTACGATTCGGTTCGAGACGCCCCCTCCTCTCTGGATGCCTGTATCCTTTGTTTGTACTAGGAGACGTGTGGTGGCGCAGCAGGAGCGGCATTTCTGGGCATCTCCGTCTCCCAAGAATTCCTGGACGGCCGGACTTGCGCCGCTGTCGCCCTCTCTCGCACCCCTCCGCCAATTTGTGAGCGTGCCACCGGACAAGCTCGTCCACCAGTCGGGCCGTATTTTCCCACTTCGAGAGTTCTTTTACCTTCCGAGCCATACACTTCGCGATTGCTTCGTTCTTGGTAAAGCCACCGGCGTCCGGCGTAGGTGCGGTATAGCGCTCATCTGCCGAAGCAGCCGTCTGCTGCTGCCTCTGTGCCTCCGCGCTTTAGTACATTTTTGCTTCGCTCGATGCGCTCGCTCAGCAACGGAAGAAAAGAGCCTCGAAGAGAGGTTCCCGCCTTTTCTGGGTCCCCGTTTTTCGGCCGTGTGCACGCAGACACGCGAGCGAGCGCAGGCAGTTCTCGCTGGCCGTGCGTTTACATGCGGCCTGCTTGCCGAGCTCTTTCCGACCCAAATGTGATCCCCAATGTCAAGGCCCAGAACCCTGCCAATATGTCTAGGAGCATTCATCGCCCGCTGATGTATATGTGACGCGACCATGAAAGAAAAATAAAATGCGTGCGTATTTTATAAGAAGCCCAAGAAAAAAAAAGCATACCAAGGAGCCCGTTAGACAATTGCTCATGAAGATGGGCTTTGGCCCCGATAATGAGGTTATCATGATCTCAACGTCGGAGGAGATAAGCGCAACAAGACCCTCGCACTTGCTGAGGGGACGTCGAATAAGACACACGATAAAATCTGAAATCCCGAGTGGTGCAGTGGAATGCCGAAATATATATATTTATTTAATTCGACGTTCTTTGTTGCCGAGCACAGCAATGGTGGCTGTATTGTCTTATTGAAACCTTCATTGCTGATTCTCAGTTGAGTAGGAAAACAAAAGCTAATTAGTTGGCACAAAATTAACCCGGAGAAAATAACAAAATTGGATGCGCATCAACTGTACGAGTACTCCTACATCCCGTATTTCATTTGCCCTCTCAGAGGACGTGTGAGCGGTGTTAAACAAATCTTGTTTCGATTTGTACAGGGACAACCGATGAGCAGTCATCGTGTCGCAGTGGCGACGAATTCTAAGCCAGCACCCAAGAGAGAACCCCACTATGGACTCGCTCCGTCGATCTCCGGCCACAGCACGTGACCTCGGAATAGAGCGAGAGGGCACGGCTCTTCGCATACGAGGGTCTGCGCGGTAGTCCGTTCAACACCGCCCCCTTTTTATATTGCCCTCTCTAGCCCTCTCGCATTCCGAGCGCCACTGTGTCAGAAGACGCAACGCGCATCAACAGAACGGTCCGGGCTCTCCCCTCTTTTCGCCGATCGTGAAGGAGGAGGCACGCATACCGGACACACTCCGTCTTGCCTCGTGCATCAGGATTTCTTGTTCGCGACGTGTTCTTGTGGCTTTTTGAGCAACGCTCTAAATAGTCCGCGTGCAACTCTCTGTGGAGACGCCCTCAAGCATGTAGTAATTAACTACTCGGCGATGCTGGTTGCGCTTGCCACAACGATTTCATTGCTGCTGAGAATGATGTCCCTGTGGTCATGCGTCCTTGCATTACCGCGAGAAATCTGACCTTCATGATCGGTGTCCACAGCCATGGGAATGTGACAACTCCCATATAATGTCGCAGACATGCTGCCAGGTGGAAAGATTGGCGAGTTAGTGCTAACAACACGGGCGGTGGTCCACAAAGTCACTTCATATATGTACAAGGGTTGCGTACAGAAGATGGTTCACGTCTAAACGGTTGAAATCCAGATACGATGCTCAGTTTGCTTTCAGGTGGTTTACTGTAATCGGACACCAATGAACCCAAAAGGAATGTGGTAACATCCGTTGTTTGGTTTACTTAAGGACTACTCCATAAAAGGTGTGCTACATGAGTTCTATCTGCAAAGTGTATGTGTACACCTTGCAAGTAGCACTGACTTCGTACTTTAAAAAAACAGGGGGATAAATAAAGCACGCAGTACAGACCTTCTCTCGCTTCATATGAAGCATTGTGCTAGGACTCCGCTCCTTCCTACGCTCAGTCACGCAAGCAACCGTTCATCAAGAAAACCGCGGGGAATATTCGGAGGAAAGCAACAGACAGCAGTTAACATGTTCTTCGCTCGCATTCGTCTGGTTAGGGTGAGTGCATGAATGCGCGGCTCTAGTAGGCAAGACGGAAATGCAACCACGCATGCCACTGAAGCCTTCGCATTTCGCCAATGAACTCTAGGCAAGGACACCACAGCGGGAGCGACAGTTCAGCGGAAGCCCGGACGTGTGGCTCACGGCTTCAGCCGCTGTGCTGAATGCGCGACCTTCCCGCTTCCCCGCGCACACCCTCTACCGACGTTTCCTTGGAAAAAACAGCTGTCAGGGGAAGTGGCTAAGCCGAAACAGGCAAAACTACGCGAATAGTCCCTCGTTCTGAAGCTGACACGACGCCCTCGATGGAGGCCAAGAATGCGAAGATGGCGGGAAAAGAGATGATCACGCCCCTTTTCCCCGCCAATTCTTGCCCGGCGGCGGAGGGCCCAAAGACCTTGCGCAGCAGGATCATCGGCCTCTGAAAAGCGGCGGGCGACCACGTGTGAGTGACCGACAGAACACAAACAGTGCATCGTCCCGGGCTTCGACAACAGCCTTTTCCCTCGCGCGCTCTCCTCTGGGTCTGCAGAGAGAGAGAGAGGAAACGCCGGGAAGCGCGCGCACTTTTTTCCCGCGCTTTTCGGTCTCTCCGTAAAAGGCGCCAAAAGAAGTGGCTGAGAGTGATTCTTAAGTGAGGTTGTGAAGGTTTGGGTAAAGTGCAGCGCAGTAACTGTCTCTCAATAGAGGACACCTAAACCGCGCTGCACTAGGGGATGAGGGTTGGAATGAGGAGAAGGAGCAGCAGCTAGCCGCAACGCCGCAGGCGTGGGGAGGTGTGCTGCGGCGCGTGTGCGACGTTGGAGCACTTCGAGTGCCCCGCCATCGCGTCCGCGCGCGGAGCATTCGCTGAAGTTTACCGTGCCTTCCTTGCACAACGGTGGACAACCTCCTGCAACTCATCTCACAGGATGCTTTTCCGCGCGCTCCTGGCCTTCGGCCGATCGTCTCGGACCGCAGCTCTCCCAAAGCCTGTAGCTTTCCGGCTGCTGCTGCTCCGTCCCCTTCTCTCTCTCCTCTTTCCAATACCCATCCACCTAGTGCAGCGCGGCTAAAGTGTCCTTTATTGAGGGACAGTTACTGCGCTGCGCTTTACCCAACCTTTCACCCCTCACAACTCAAGAATCTCTCTATGCGGATAGAAACGGTCTGAAAGGCGGACGCCTTCGGCGAAGCTCAGGAGCGCGCGGAAAAGCAGCCCGCGTAAGGAGCGCGCGGACGAGAAAGCGGGCCACTCGCCGCCGTTTCCTTGGCGGCGGCGGCAGGGATGCAGCGGCGCGCGAACCGACAGGAGCCGAGGTGGGGTGACGCGACCCGCGTGGGCGCGGACACGTTAACTCGATCACGTGTTCGAACAAGAGCTGCACCTGCTCAGGAGTCCCTCGTGCGCTCAACTGTTCCGCAATTTTGAATTCCTCGACTGGAAAAACGCTACAGAACGTCTCTTTAATTAGAGGTTGGCTGCCTGAGGCATAGTAGTAATATTGTTTAAAAAGAAAAAAGCGATAAACAGCGCCGCATCTTGCGGACACCAAGACGTGCTCACGTCGGAAGTGAAGACAAGCGAGGCGCTCGTTCAAAGCTGCGAGTTTAAAAGCGCAAGCCGCTCGGCGAGTCGCACGGCTGCCCGGCTCGTTGTCGGAGTGTAAATAAAGCAAGCTCGATGCGTTCCGTCCCGAGGCAGGAAGGGCGACCATTGAAAGGAAGCGAACTTGCGAGTGAAATGACCTCGGTGTGAATGTGGGCGCGGCGAACGGTGGTTTCTCGCAGTTGGCGCAGAAAAATGGGCAGTTTGAGGGCGCTGTGCGATAGAACAAAGATTTCGTAATGAACGTAATTATTCGAGCACGCAACTTTCACAAAGGCCATATGCCACCGCGATGAAAAGCGAGAACACTCAATGAGACGATGGCAGAGCCGATCGTTCAGGCATGCTAACTTACAGGACGTTCGTAAAAATTGATGAAAACTGCAAAATTTAAATCAAGTGCTCATTGCGGATCGTGGGCAACAACCGGGGAGGCCCTCCTCCCGCGGTGGCGTTCGCCGGGGCGCAAACCGCCGAGAGGTTCTCCCAGAAACGAATAGAGCGGCGCCGAGAACGCTGCGGGGAGCCTGGCCACTAAGGTGTCGCCCTTTTTGTGCAGTTTGCGTGTGGCGACACCGTCTACATCACTTAGAGGTTACTCCCGAGATATCGACCACTACTCGCATCGCTCTTCCTGTCTTAATGCATTAACATTAGGAGTGGGAAGCCGGTCACGTGGTAGAAGTAGACAGGGCATGGGAGAGCTTCAAGAGCATGCGTGTGTGTATATATTACATATGCGGACCACCGTCAGCGTGCACTTGGCGTCTCGAAGTTGCAGGACTTTGTTGAGTGAGATCTTGAACCCTTTGCACTGTAGTGAACGCGGTTTAAATCACGGAATGAATGAATGTGTATTGTTTAGTGGCGCAAGGGCCAGGGATGGCCAAAGAGCGCCATGACTGATAATGTTTTGTTAAGCGCTGATTTGTGAGTTTCGATGGAGGGATGTAACATGGCTGTAAAGTGGCCTAAAATCAATGCGTATCATAGAAGCGTAAAATTATATATAGTATAAAATTATGATAGTGATATATGTAGTTGTCTATGGATATAGTACGCTTGATAAGTGATCATGACCCTAAAATGCAAGAATATGGAAATAGCTCCTATGCCTCCGGAAGGCCTTTGAGCCCAAAGGCTGGGAGGCAGGTGCTTTCTGTTAATGCAGTTACCGCAGCAGAAACCTCAGTTAAGAGGCTGTGCTACGGATTTCCTGGTGATATAACATGAAAACTACGTAGATCTTTTAAAAATTCGAACAACGATTGATATTTAAAGAGAGGTTCTATACCTATGAACATTTGAGGATGGAGTGGAATTCGCTGCCGATGTAGTAGTGGAAAATGCTTTTTCCTATTTGTGTCTAATTCCCTGCATTGCATCAGGATGTGAAGCACGGTTAGTGGCTCACCACATTTATCACACGTGGGTGGATCGCCGCCGGACAAGAGGTATGCGTGTGTGCTGTATGTGTGTCCTATCCTCAGTCTGCAAAGTGTTACTTCTGTATGGCGGTTCTTTGATACCGGGGGCCAGTTGCCAAGATACGGCTTGATAACATGTAGTTTATTTTCTGTTTCCTTGTCCCACAAGCGCTGCCAGAAAGCTCTTAGCTTTTTTCTTATTGAGGGCTTGAGGTCCATTACAGGGACAGTCGCGGAAGTGTTGGAAGCGTTCGTGTGAGCGGATGTGGCTAGATGGTCAGCCAACACGTTTCCCTCTATCTCTCGGTGCCCCGGCACCCAGCATAGGACGATATGCTGCTTGGACGCATAGGTGGTTAGTAATGCTGAGTAAAGAGATACAATGACAGGGTTTTGATATTTCTTGACACTTTTCAAAGCGTTTACGACGCTCAAAGAATCTGTGTATATAACTGCCTTTTGGATATTAAATTCTTTAATGTGTTTAACGGCGGCCAATATCGCGTAGGCCTCTGCTGTGAAAATGCTTGTGCTAGGATTCAATACACCGGAATCCGAAAAGGATGGACCGACCGCTGCGTAAGACACGCCAGAATAACACTTCCATGCGTCTGTGAAAAATTCAGGAGAGCAGTATTTGTGCTGTAATTCGAGGAAGTGCATTCAGATATGCGCGACAGGCGCGCGCTTTGTAACATCTACGAAAGATGTATCACAGCGTATAGGTTGCCACTGCCAGGGCGGGGGCCGTATAACCGGGGGCATAAGGTGGTATTCAAGCAGTGGAACCCTTGTTTCTTCAGCTATGTCTCTAACACGTAGTGAGAAAGGCTTTGCCACTGTGGGCCGGTTGCGGAAAAGTTGAGAACTGAACAAATCATTTATAGTGGAATACGCGGGGTGCTCACTGTTTGCGTTCACTCTCAGAAAATACATAAAAGACGAATATGTTCTCTGCAGTTGAAGTGACCATTCATCCGATTCAACGTACAGGCTTTCCACTGGGCTCGTTCTGAAGGCACCTGTGGACAGGCGAATTCCTAGGTGATGGACAGGATCTAGCATCTTCAGAGCAGTTGGAGTAGCCTACTGGTAAACTATGGCTCCATAGTCTAGCCGTGTGCGTATGAGGCTTTTATATAAGTTCATAAGACATTTTCTATCACTGCCCCATGTTGTGCGGGACAGCACCTTTAAGACATTCATTGTTTTCATACATTTGTTTTTAAGCTACTTTATGTGCTGTATAAAGGTTAATTTCGCGTCTAAGATTATGCCTAAAAATTTATGTTCCCTATCTACAGGCAGATGCTCACCATGCAACACAATTTCAGGATCAGGGTGCAGTCCTCTTTTTCTAGAGAAAACGACACATGTGCTCTTTTGTGGGTTCAGTCTGAACCCGTTCTCATCCGCCCATTTGGAGACATTGTTAAGAGCAAGCTGGACCTGTCGTTCACAGATTGCGAGAGAACTTGATCGAAATCCTATCTGCATATCGTCAACATATGTTGAATAGAAGATGTTACGTGGTATGTGTAGACGAAGAGAATTCATTTTTACTATAAAGAGCGTGCAGCTGAGCACCCCGCCCTGCGGCACTCCAGTTTCCTGTACAAATTTTCGTGACAGAACGTTGCCCACTCGAACACGGAATGTGCGATTAGACAAATAACTTTCGATAACATTTAACATATTACCGTGTATACCTAACTGTGAGAGGTCTCTCAATATCCCAAACCGCCACGTAGTATCATATGCTTTCTCCATATCTAGGAATATTGATACGAAAAACTGCTTATGAACAAAAGCTTCACGGATACGTGACTCGATACGTATGAGATGGTCATTGGTGGATCGACCCTCCCGAAACCCGCACTGGTATGGGTCGAGCAATTTCTTTGACTCGAGGAAGTGTAGTAGGCGACAGTTAATCATTTTTTCGAATACTTTGCAGAGACAACTTGTTAGTGCTATAGGTCTGTAACTTGTTACAGAGGAAGGATCCTTTCCGTGCTTCAGAATGGTTATTATTATAGCCTCCTTCCAAGCAGAGGGGATCTCGCCGGAAAACCATATAACATTGTAAAGGGAAAGGAGGGTTTTCTGTGTTTCGGATGGTAGTTGTTTTAACATCTCATATATTACGCGGTCTGAACCTGGGGCGGATATATTACAACATTTCAAAGCTGCCTGCAGTTCTGCTATGCAGAATGGTTCGTTGTACGCCGCACTTTTTGCACATTTTCTTTCTAATTTTTGCTTCTCTATTCGTGTTTTGTAATTCAGGAATGTTTCGGAGTAGTGTGACGAGCTGGATATGTGTTCAAAGTGTGTACCAAGAAAGTTGGCTTGATCTTCCAGGCTTTCTCCGTGGCTATTTACTAAAGGCAGGGAATATGTTTGTTGCCCATTGACTTTTTTCACTCTATTCCATACTTTCCTCTCATCTGTGTACGAGTTGATGCTTGATATATACTTCGCCCAACTCTCTCGTCTTGCTTGTCGGCGCTTTCTCCTCGCCTGGGATTTGACGTGTTTGAAGTTTTCCAGGTTTTCTGCTGTTGGAGAAACGCGAAGCATCGCCCACGCTTTGTTCTGGTTCCTGCGTGCTTGCCTATATGCATCGTTCCACCAGGGAACACGCCGTTTGGAACCAATGCCACTCGCTTGAGTAATACATTTACATGCGGCATCAGGTATAAAAGCTGTAAAATATGCAACAGCATCATCTATGGTTATACCGGACATCTCAGACCAGGTCATGTGTGTAAGAGTTCAGTACTGTTCCCAATCGGCTGAGTCAACCTTCCACCGAGGGACCTGCGGGGGAAGTTGATCTTGTTTCGGCGTAGTTAGGATTATTGGGAAGTGGTCACTCCCATACGGGTTGTTAAGCACATTCCATTTAAAATACGGTAAAAGCGTCGGCGATAAAATGCTAAGATCTATGGCAGAGTATGACTTGTTGGCCAGGTTAAGATATGTGGGCTCCTTCGTGTTTAAGAGACATGTTCCAGAGGAAAAAAGCACCTGTTCAATGACGCGACCTCGCGCATCACAGCGTGAATCACCCCACAAACTACTGTGTGCATTAAAATCACCGAGAATCATATAGGGCTCTGGGAGCTCATCTATTAATGATTCTAAGTCGCGTCTGTGAAGCTGATAATGTGG
This sequence comes from Dermacentor andersoni, assembly GCF_023375885.2. NCBI lineage: Eukaryota > Metazoa > Arthropoda > Arachnida > Ixodida > Ixodidae > Dermacentor > Dermacentor andersoni. Next base: position 1,858,157 of record NC_092822.1, read on the forward strand.
TGGTATGTACAAAGAGCAGATGGTAATGAGTTTATTTAAAAGTACGGCTCGAACGGCCACGGCCTCAAGGGCCGTTTGGAGCTTCAGATGCTGACACGCTACACTTCTATCAGCAATGATGGCTACACCGCCAGATGATGCGACAGCATCCTCGCGGTCTTTCCTGAAAGTCATGTATTGCCGGAGGAAGTTAGTGTGTTTGGAAGTTAGGTGGGTTTCTTGAACACACAGCACTTTAGGTTTAAACTTACAGAGCATTTCTTGGACATCATCTAGGTTTCTTAATAGTCCTCTAACATTCCACTGTATGACGTCATCCATGTTTAAAAAGAAATTGTGCTGTGTGTCTCAAAAGTGACATTACTTTACAGAGCCTTTGTTAGGCCCTGTAATTGGTGTTTTGTCTTTTTTGGAGCGGTCAAGAGAACCTCGCCGCTCCTGCGACGCTACTTGCGCCATTTGGCTTGGACCGGTGTCCATAGCCTCTTGCGAGGCACTGGACACCCGCTCCAGAGAGCGATGTGTGCGTCGCGTAGACTTCATCTCAAGCGATGAAGTCTTCGTCCCTACCGGGGCAGAGGTCGACAAGACCCCTGTGGCCTCTGCGGTGCCCTGGCTTCTGCCGGAGCTTGAAGAGGCCACTGGTGTGGACAGTTTGAGAGCTGGCAGGGCAGCGCTGGCTGCTCCCACCGCAGGGGCGGGTGGCGCTAGCCTCGGCACGCTAGGCGTGGTCCGGGCTGCCGCCAGAGGCTGTTGTGGTGCCGCCCCCCGTTGCACCACTTCAGCGAAAGTTGTTTTTAGTGAAAATAACGAGGAAACCCTTTGTCGTGCTTCACGGAATGTTATGTTCTCCTTAAATTTTACAGTAATTATTTCCTTTTCTTTCTTCCAGGCTGGACAAGCTCTGGAGTATGCAGGGTGACAGCCGTCGCAGTTCGCACAATGTACCTCGTTATTGCAGTCGTCAGCAGAGTGACCGGTTGTGGCGCACTTTGCACACATAAGTTGTCCTCGGCAGCTCTGGGATGCGTGACCAAATCTCTGACATTTGAAGCAACGTCGCGGGTTCGGAATGTAGGGTCGAACATTAAGTTTTACATAGCCGGTTTCAAGTGTTTCGGGTAGAGTAGTTGAGCTGAAAGTGAGTATTAAATGCTTTGTTGGAATTTCATTGTCATTTCGTCTGATTTTGATGCGCTGCACATGGATTACGCCTTGGTCCTTCCATCCATCCAGGAGTTCTTCTTCATTCAATGTCATTAGGTCTTCATGTGATACTACGCCTTTTACTGTATTCATGGTTCGATGTGCGCTCACAGAAACAGGGATGTTACCAAAGGCTACGAGGTGTGCGAGTTTGTTGTACTGTTCCTTGTCTTTTAGCTCGAGGAGCAAATCCCCACTTGCCATCTTTGTTACCTTATAGCCAGCTCCAATGGTCTCTTTTAGGCACTTGGCCACAAGAAATGGTGAAATTGTTCTTGCTTTTGTAGATAATTGTTCGCAGTGAAGTACGTGGAATTTCGGGAAAGTTTCTTTGCTTTTTGGAATGAATAGAGAGGTTGCATCGGTGCGTACCCTTTTCGAGGCACGATCGGGTGAAAACGGGTTCGAGGATCCCATAGAAAAAGTGTTCGGCAACGGCGTCTGCCACCCACCACGGAGCCCAACAAGGGGACGTGGCAGAACATGTAAACAAGTCTGCACAGCGCCAGCAGTATGCCGTTACTATAACCCAATATGGTATACCCAAGGTAGGACAGCCACACCAGGTTAACCCTTGCCGCCAGGAAAAATTTGAATTGAATGGAAAAGATGAGAGGACAGGAAAGATTAAAAGTAGAAGAGAAAGACGAAGATGAGGGTAGAGAGAGACAGGAAAAGGCGACTGCCGATTTCCCCCGGGTGGGTCAGCCCGGGGGTGCCGTCTACGTGAAGCAGAGGCCAAAGAGGCGTGTTGCCTCCGCCGGGGGGCCTTAAAGGTCCGAACACCCGGCATCGGCTCAACCCCCAGGATTCCCCTTTCCCCGGACACGGCTAAGCCGCGCACGGCTACACGCGGGAGGGTCCAACCCTCGTGTGCTCGGGTCCGTGGTGTCGCAACACACCAAACGCCTGCTCACGCAGACGCCCCTGCTGGGAAAAAATCACGGAACCGGGACGTTGAAGAGGCGCGACGTAATGCTAACGCATTTCTCTCATATTTAGCGCTAAATCGCCACTGAAGTGTTCGATAAAGGAACTGCGTGCCTTCGTAGTCGCCGGACAACCTTCGAATCGGATGTAGTCGCCCCTTAGGCGATTATCTGCTTCGAAAGGAGCGTGCCTACAATGGACCGCTCGGTGTTTGCGAACAGCGTGACGTCACCGCGAGTGCCTCTCCCATCAGCCGGACCTGCGCTGGTTGGCAAAAAACGCCCTGTTTTGCGACGGCAATTCCGACATATGGCTATTTTTTTTTAGCGAGAGCATCCACGAACTTTCTTAGGATGCACAATCGTCCCCGTTCTGCTGGCCCAACAACGTGGCCTTAATGCCGACTGCATGGTTCTTTTAATCAGCATGTAGTGATTTTGTAAGAGTATGCCGTAGATGAAACAGTCGCAAAAGTGTATTGCTCTTTGAAAGCGAACATTTTATTGCAGATGATGCACATTTTCACGGTGCCGAAATGATACTTCGTTTAAATGAATGGTCTGTACAAAAATTGCATTGCCGTAACGGTACTCATTATTTACACTGTAGCTTGGGAAGATATACAAGATGCAACGATCAGCCACACGCATTACGGCGGCGCCAAAATTCAGAAGAGGGAGGAATGCACTTGCTATCATGCTTGAGGAGCACGAAACGATAACCCAAGTGGTCAAGACTAACCCGGAGCCTCTCCTCACCCTGTCCCCATAAGCCACTGTGCAGCTTAGGTATGTTAAACGCCATAATATAATTTTAATCATTAGTCATGGTCATGTGAATCCTCAAAGCAGGCACGTACCAAGGATATTTTTTCGGGGGGGGGGGGTGGCAACCCAAGGCAACGTTTTTATGCAAGTGAGAGGAGGGGGGTACTGTTACTAGTACAACTGTGAATAATGCCTACCAATCGTTATAACGACGCGTAAATCCACAAAATAGAAATGAAATAAGGTGTATTTCACAGGTACGCCTGTGAGATACACCTCTCCTTTACTTGGCAAACAAGGAACCACATCAAATGGATTCGCGCAGGAAAAACCGCAACAACAACACTGCCAAGAACCAGTAAACAAGCGAAAGTGTAACATAAAGATTTCTAGTAGCATTTCTTGAATTAGCTCTAGAAGAATTGTAGAGGAATATATATTTGCGGAACAATCACGGTTATTTTGGATCCCTTGTTTACTGCTCTACCAAGTTAAGTGCCAAAACTGACTCGTATTGTTATTTGGGAAGTTGCGTAACGATGCGTGGCCGCCAGTCCCGTACAACAGCGTAGAGCGCAGGACGCTGAGGTTCTAAATGCATTGCGCCCACCGCAGAAAGTTACAAAAACACCTACATAAGCCAGGCACGTACCCAGGATGTTCTTTCGAGGGGGGGGGGGGGGGGGTGTGCTCAACCCAAGGTAACTTTTCTATGCAAAAGAGGGGGTGGGAGGTACCTTAACTAGTGCAGATATGAATAACGCCCACCATTCGCCATAAATGCGTGTAAACCCGCAAAAGAGAAATGAAATAAGGTGTGTCTCACAGGTATGCCCAACGTTACTAGATAGGTAGGCCTGCTAGATACACTTCTCCTTTACTTGGCAAACAAGGAACCAGATCAAATGGACTTGTGCACTAGACATGGCGAAAGTGTATGGAGTCTGTGCATTTCGCTCTTCAAAAGTCGGCGGTACAGTTCATTTCACTGCTGAGCCCGTTTTACTCATGAAACTTCACAGCCAACTGAAGTGAAACTTGACGATAGTTGCAGCGAAGCAAGCATTTTATTTCAGTTGAATAAAGAATTGGGCTTTCGCCATTCCACTACAATAGGCGCGGAAAAACGTATAAAATTACGCACTAATAATTTTATTTTTGGTGTGCGTGTGTGTGAAAACATTTATTGTAATTAGGTCCGGAGCCTCGGCTTCAAAAGCCAAGGCGGGCCACTCCCACGTTGGCACTGTCAGGCCAAGCCTTTCAGCGACATCATGGGCCCTCTGGACAGCCCTTAGTTGGTCCTGAAACAATGGGCTTTGAATCCTTTTCTCCCACTGTGTCCATTCTTCAACGAGGTTGGGGAGGGTCGCGGGACACCCCGCGAGCTTATGTCTGATTCCAATGATGCCATTACAATTGTTGCAGTCCATCTTAATCTCCCTCTCTGGATATATTTTATTAATGGTGTACGGTGTGGGATATGTACCTGTTTGCAATAAGCGCAGTGAGACTGCCTGAGCCCTGTTCAGTGTTGAATGTGGCAATGGGAATTGCCTGCGTCATAAATAGTAGTGTTTGGTAATGTCATCGTATGTTATTAAACGATCTCTAGATTCCCTGGCTTGATGGTGAACGGCTCGATTGTGACTGTCACGGTTGGCAAGTCCTCGTGCCAAGTCATGAGCAACCTCATTGAGGTTTATCCGAGTCTCGTCCACTTTTCCCATATGCGCAGGAAACCATCGGACATCAGTTCTCATAATCCCAATGTTTTCAAAAAGTTTAGCTGCAACACCAGCTACGTACCCTTTATCAAAACACTTTATAGCGGATTTCGAATCACTGTAAATGCAGGCCCACTTATTACTCCTGATGGCTAGAGCAATTGCCACTTGTTCCGCCACCATGGGGTCCTTGGTAAAAATAGTGATAGCATCTTGCACCTTCCCTTGATAATTTGAGACAATGGCCGTATATGCTTCTTTACCTTTCACCCAGGCTGCATCAACTATAGCTGCCAATCGGTTCTGCTGTTCTATTTCCTGCAAGAGTGCTTTAGCTCTTGCATTTCTGCTTTCGACATTATATTCTGGATGCATGTTTCTGGGGAGAGGGTTGGTTCTGATCTTGCTCCTAACGTCAGTCCTTAATTCTACTTCAGCATCTATTGGGCTCCTTGATGTATTCAGTTCTGCACCTTTTGCCTGCAATATGTTCCTGCCAGCTCGTGATTTTGTCAATCTTTCGTGTTGCGCTAGCTGTTGGGCCTCCGCAATTTCTTCCATTGTGTTGTGCACCCCAAGACTCATGAGTTTGTCAGTTGCAGCGTTACTCGGTATCCCTAGGGCTACTTTAACGAGCTTCCTGAGTATCACATTAAGTTTGTTAAGTTCTGCCTGCTTCCATTTGAATAATGCAGCCACATAAGTGAAATGACAGAGAGCAAAGGCGTGTGTTAGCCTCAAAGCGCTGTCTTCTCCTAAGCCTCTGTGTCTATTGGTAATTCTCCTTAGTAATTTCTCCATATGGATATGTCGTCGGCATATGCCACAAATGTATACCCTCAATTTTCTCCAGATTTCTTGCAACCTTGGACATTGCTAAATTAAATAGCATGGGTGAGAGCACAGCCCCTTGTGGAGTGCCCCTATTTCCCAAAATTCTTACCTTCTGATTTAAGCTCACCCAGCACGAGTTGCGCAGTTCGATTTCTAAGAAAGTCCTTAATCATGTTAAAAAGTCTCTTACCTAACCCTATCTCCGAGAGGACGCCAAGTATTGCCTTATGCTTTATACGATCAAAAGCTTTTTCCACATCCAATCCCAAAAGAGCTTTCGTATGCGCTGGGCTGGCCTGTATAATTTGGTGTTTTATCAGCAGCATAGCATCCTGAGTTGACAGCCCGGGACGAAATCCAATCGAGTTGTATGGGAGGATGTCGTTCTGCTCAACGTATTTAGTGAGTCGATTTAGGATGACATGTTCCATAGCTTTGGCTAGACATGACGTTAAGGAAATAGGACGGAGGTTGTCCAGAGTGAGTTGTTTTCCTGGCTTCGGTATGAGGATAGTATTGGCCACCCTCCATTCCTCTGAGTATACCCCTTTTCTCCAACATTCATTGAAATGTTCGGTTAGATAAGAAATTGATTCATCCTCCAGATTTATTAATACCTTGTTAGTTATTCCGTCAGGTCCAGCTGCCGATCTACTATTAAGACTGTGAAGAGCCACCCTCACTTCACTCTCAGTGAAGTCCCGGTCAAGTTCTTCACATATGCCTCCCGTATATTCGGGGCTCTCATCTTCTTCGTTTGGTTGTTTAAGTGGGAGATATTTGGCTGCGAGACTATCCATGATATCCTTCTGTGTTTTATCTTGGCTTTCCTGATGAACCAACTTAGATATAGCTGTTCTCTTGCTTGTCCTTATTTCATTCTCGTTGAGCAAGTGCTTGAGGAGGTTCCAGCTACCTCCATGTTTGAGTCTACCATCAGCTGAATTGCAGATCTCATCCCACTGTTGCTTCACGAGGGTCTTCGAGTGATCATCAATTTCTCTGTTTAATTGCGCTATTTCTTCCCTTAGCCTTCTGTTAAGTCTCTGCGTTTTCCATCTCTGTAATATAGACTGTTTGGCCTCAATCAGATGCGCCAGCCTGCTGTCCATCGCCTCAATATTTTCCTTTCTCTTGATTTCTTTATTGGCCTCTTTGACGTCCTCTCTGAGCTGGATGACCAACGTCTGAAGGGGATCCTGCTCGGCATTTAGAGGCCCCACTTTCCTTCTGTTCGCGCTGATTTTTCTGAACTGATCCCAATCAGTGAATTTGAAGATTCTAGTTTCCTGTCTCGGTATGCGTATGATTATGTGTATGATATAATGATCGCTCCCGAAATCCATGTTTGAAATTTCCCAATTGGCTCCTCTTGAGTTGTTTACAAAAGTAAGATCTGGCGTGGATTCCCTGCTTGTGGACGTGCCACAACGGGTGGAATACGCCGGATCAGTAATCAAGCATAAGCCCAGATCCATGGCAAGACTCCATAGCTCCTCTCCCTTCTTTGTGTTCCAAGTGTATTCCCATGTGTGATAGGCAGCATTAAAGTCCCCCCCAATAATGAGCGGGGAGTTTTTGGCAACCGAAAGCACCTTGTTGAAGAGTGCTCTAAACCTCTGTCTCATGTCGTTAGGACTGCTGTAAATATTCAAACAGAAAATGCTTTGCGTCTTACCTCTGTTCCTTTTAAGTATTATCTCAACTAGAATAAATTCAAACCTGGAATGTCTAAGATGAATATCATGCTCAATGTATGGCACCTTTTTGTCAATGAGGGTCGCCAACCCCGTCCCCGTTTTTTTGTCTCTACATATAACTTTGTACCCAGTACGCATAATTTCGTCCGCTAAGGTTTTCTGCAGCATAATTACTTTTGGCCTGGCCTCAGATGACCTGATCACCTGTTGCAGTGCTGTTTTTTTGTGTTGGAACCCGCGACAATTCCATTGCCACACGTTAAATCCATGATTACTGTCCATTGTTATTAGGTGAGGCTGCCTTTCTATTACCCGCTACTTTCCTCTTTGTGATGGCCCCCGACCATCCAGGAATGGACTTTATACTATCCACCTCCGATGGCAGATATCGTCGTCATCCCCTCGCGTCTCAATTTTCCTAAGTCTTTTCTCCACCGTTAGCCTCCATTTCCCTAATTTGTCCACATTAAAGTTTGTCGTTTCCACTGCCTCTCTTATCGCTTTAATTGCATCTTTTATTTCACTGAGGGCTGAGAAGACTGACTCATCCTCGGAACCCACCGCCTTCTTTTTAGGGGCATTAGAGCCGAATTCCCCTGGATCGCTGGTTTTGCTTACAGGTCTATCTATCTCTACTCCAGCAGGGCTCGACTGCTCTTTTTTACGAAGCTCTACTACCTGCCTGGTCAATTCTTCATTAGCTTTTCTTAAAGAAGTTACTTCTTTAATTAATTGCTCTATTCTGGCATCATTGTCACCACCCACAGCAGCCGAGGCGCCCCCAGCAACTCTCGCCATACCTTTTACTTTGTCAGCCCAAGTGGTTCCTGGCGTCTTCTTCTCGCCAGGTATTGAGTCCCTTTGCACGAAGCGCACTAAGGAGCAGAAAACGTTCCGTAAAATTGTGAAGAAACAAGCCCCACCTCGAATCTTGGTGTCAGTAGATTCGCCGTCGCTTCGCGGATCCAGTGGTATGCTTCTTTCCGTTGCACTCTCAAAGTTGGCGAGCGGAGCATGGAAAAAGAAACGGAGCCGATGCTTCCACGTCTGCACTGCTCGGCGCTTCCTTTTCTTCCTTATTTTGGTGTTACCGCCTTATTTGGGCAACAGGAAAAGTTTGAATTACGAATTATTTGCAGCAGGAACAGTGACTGGCGGTTATGAATTAAGCGTGGGCGGGCCTTCACTGCAGACTTAAGTTGTATCCAGCTATAGCAGCGTTTTCTGAATTAGCTCTGGAAGAATTATAGAGAAATATACATTTGCGGAACAATCACTGTTATTTTGGATCCCTCGTTTACTGTTCTAGCAAGTGCCAAAACTGACATGTATTGTTATTTGGAAAGTTGCGCAACGATGCGTGGCCGTCAGTCCCGTACAACCGCGTAGCGCTCAGGACGCTGCGGTTCTAGAAGTACTGCGCCCACTGCGAAAGGTTAGAAAAACATCCGCATAAACACAGCAGAGAAGTGGCTACGTCAGGCGAGTCGACTGATAACTGTAGAAGCGTCATTCAGAACAAACAGAATTATTCTCCAATTACGGCGTCGTTTTCTCTACTTCCTTTTTAAATAAAAAGATATTGATCCATAAGTATTTTCATCAACTACAGTTAAATTTGTTAATCTTAGCTTTTCCTTCCTGTTTGGCTGTTGCCTTGGCCAAACAGGAAGCAAAAGCTAAGCTTAGTAGATCGTATAATTTCTCAACCCCTTGCCACTCTTGTTTCCAGTTGCCAATTTTGCACGGAAAGTGCTGTATAATTAGGGGAAAACCAGACGAGGTAAAGGTGACAGTCATATTGCTTATTATGGGTTTAAGGGTTATTGTACGGTTTGATGATGTACGCTGTTTCGCATTATCTTATTTTACACCTTATGTAACACATATCGCGGGTATATGGTGCCAGGGATCTGCCAGCGTCGCAGCGAGCCGTCACTCGAGGAAATAACGAAGCGAAAGGAAAAGTTAAACCCAAATGGCGTTTTCTCCGGCCGCAACTCATTCCACGAGCATACTGACCAGCTGAATAGGAACCGAATCCCTTTTCTGGTCATTGGATCAGTCTAGACAAAGAAGGTTGAACTAATGAAGCAACAGCGATGCGCGTCACCATTGAATAGATGGTGACAACTGAATGCCTATCGAGTTAATCACGCGGGCACCGAATCTATGAAAAGACTGACTGGCCTTCACACCCCAAGATGGGCAGATAACTGCAGCCATCCAAAAGGAGTGAAGAAGGCAGCAAAATATTGACAGCTGAATAGCTGTCAAGTCTCAACATTGATTTGGCGGCGCTTTAGGAAGGTGTGAGGAGTGTTGTCGTGGGATGGGAAGGGGGTGGAGGGGTATGCCGTCTGATGTCGCCCCCCCTGGGTACGTGCCTGGTTCAAAGCAAAAGCGTACATAAGCACATCATAATTTTGCGGTTACTTCGTAGTGTCTGTTGCCTGCCTTTGCTGCTCTCAACCTTATAAGAACCAAGTTTTGCATGTTTATGTGCATCATCACAGCATCAAGTCCTTGCCATAAATGTGTGTATAACAATACAGATAAAAACAAAAGAAAGTGCACCTGTGCTAAAGACACGTGAGATCTTGTTTGCTATTTGAGCATTGCTCGTCGTGAAATCATGTGTACACGCAGATTCGGCAGTGTCCAAAACATGTTAGGAGCTCACTTATAGCAATTTCAGTCGGGTAACGCTCAAATGAAGTTTTTTTTTTGTTCTTGCCGACAGTGCAAATGGCACCGATATACATGCTCTCAGTAATCATTGCTTCTCATTCATTCTGAACCTGTTCAATAATTACGGGCCCTGAAGTTCTATCAGTGTCTGATCGCTACGACTGGCTTCATTACACGCAACACGCATCCACAGTCTCGCAAGCGAGATGCATTGCTAGTCGCGTAAAACACACACATCCCTATGCAAAGATGAGCAGGTATCGTCGTTGCTCCTCGCCGCATACCTCATCACAACGAATGTAGAACACTTCCAGAGAAAGAAAAGAAAGAGGGCTAACCAAGGGGCCCGATTTTTATTAGTCATATCATAAGAAGCCAACAAACACTGACACCAAGGACACCATAGGGGAAATTACTTGTGCTTAATAAATGAAATAAAGAAACCATAAATTAATGGAAATTAACGTGGACGAACAAACAACTTGCCGCAGCTGGGGCACGAACACCAAGCCCTGCGCACGAAAAGACGGCGGCGGCTGTGTTTTGCCACTGCACGGGCGCCGGTGACATCACCGCGTCGGTGCGGTGTGCCGTACCCCAGGAGAGGCTCTGCTGTCCTCTTCGCGGAATGGTCGACGCGGGAAGAACGCTGCAGGGGGAGTGCCGTGAAAGTACGAAGAAACGAGTCCCGTGAGGAGGGTTTCAAAAGCGCCGGAATGTCGGCAAGGAGAAAGCGCATTAGCATCGTCAATGCCACCACTAAAATGCATGCAGCGCTGCGAAAGCTGGCACCAGTCGCTGCCCTCCACTGCATCCGCGGTCTGCTGCTGCTGAGAACAGTGAGATGCGCAGCCGTCGAGCAATTACGCAGCCTCATCGCACGAGTCGCTGAAGGCTTCACTTTAAGGTCACGCTTACGGATTACAGCAACTTTAGACGCTTGGCGTGCCGTCAGACGGGAGCTGGACGGAACGCGACCCGGTCACAGCGCAGCGGAGCAGGTCCACCGCCGGTGAGCTAGCCCAACGCCCCGCAGTACGGACACCATGCATTGCACGCTTTTCGCAAAACCCGAGCGGTCCATCCTCCTGAATACGTCGACAGCCATTTGGCGCGTTTTTTTCCAGAAACGATTTCGAACTATGCCCCGCGGTTCTTTTCACTGGCGAGGCCCCTTTTGCTCCCACTGGGTTTCCCCGCCTGACTGGCCTCCCTTATGTTGGTAAACAACGGACGTCCTTTCTTTCCCTCTTTCTCTCTCTCTGGGCATGAACAGTCGTTGGCGAGAAAATTGAAAGCTTTACCTCCCATCCTACATATCTTTATGTATCTTTCATTTCCTTAACAGCGGCAGTCATTCAGGCAAATATCTACAGCCTTTTCAATAAAGGCATCATGTCTGTATCATTCATAGAAACAGAAATTTTCTCATGGGCACGTGCTACATAAGAGTTCAACAAAACGCCTCAAATTGAAAAGAAAATAACAAAATTAAGCCGTTTTGATTCCTAAACCAAACTAGGTTATTGGAGGAGCTACTGCCACTGAGTGCCACAGGGACAGCTAAAGGAGGCACAAGAATGGTGGCAGAAACCATCGGATATGATGGTCGATGCCAGCGACAGCTTTAATGAGTGACACGCCGTCCGTGATTCACAAAACCTTATGAATAGATCAACAGACACAAGAAGTGGCAATCGCGAAGTGGCAACCACAATGCCGCATATCTTCTTGCAATGACGGCGGCCCAGTTGAAACTCCGTCGCAAACCCGCCGTCGCTGCAGTGGCTCACCGCCAAGCAGCCACGCGCACTGCCCGGGCGGCGCGTCCGGATGGATGATATGAGCGTCCCCTTTGGGCGGTGGGTTGCGCCACCAAGCTCTTGCTATTATACTGCCTCATGTCCTACCTAGGTTAAACAATAAGAAACAAAACAAAACACCATGAACTCCTACAACCAAATTTTCTGATCCCCTATTGCGAACTGTGCTTTTGTACATCTCAGTTTTTTTTTTTGTCGTTTCCCTACTTTTATTCCACCAATACTCCAATCGTCTCTTACTAATCCCTATTGCGGACATGTTTACTTCTCCACTGCTCTCGCTGAACCCAAGGGATTCAAGGAGGCCAGTGGTGCCTAAATCAACCGCTGGGTAGACGTCTTCACATTCTAATAAAACATGCGCCATAGTTTCCCTAGCTTTACCGCAGCAAGGACATGCTTGTTCTTCCTTCTTCTACCTCGCTTTATAGCTGCGTGTTCTAAGGCATCCCGATCTCGCTTCGAAAAGTAATCATCTTCCCTTTGAGTTATCATAAATTGTTTCTTTCCTGATTTCGTTTTTCCTCTTAAGCAGTTACTCATAGCAGCTTTCTTTTCCATTGCCGCCACCGATGAGATTATTTCGGCCTCTCTCACTTTCCGATTGACGTTCTTTGTTGCTGTGTTGCCCACGCTACAGGCCGCATACTTGCTGGTAAGCTTCCTAGTTCTTTTCCTCCACTGTGAATCAATGTTTTTCGTGTACAGATACCTCAACACTCTCCCAGCCCATTCATTTTCTTCCATATTCCTCAGTAGTTCTTCATACTCAATTTTACTGCGAGCTTCCCTCACTTCAAAACTAGCCCAGCCCATATCACCCTGCACAGCTTCATTCTTCCTGTGAGCGCCCAATGCGAGGCGACTATTTGGCCTTTGGTTTACACCGAGTCCTGAGTGTATCCATGATTTAAAGCAAATAACCGCATTTCCAAAAGTAAGTCCAGAAGCATTACGCCTTTCCACATATCTCGTACCTATTGTATCCCCATAGCGTTCTGTGCTTCATTATGGCTGCATTTCTGCTCCCCTTCACTGTTGTCGTTTTTTCCTGTGTTTCCATATATCCATTGCCTTCGTTTATCCATATACCAACGTATTTATATTCTGTTACCCGAGGTATTTCCTGGCCCTGTGTCGCCACTGTCCGTTCACTGTTTTCATTGAATACCATAACACCTGATTTTCTAACACTAAATCTCGCACATATATTGTTGCCTTCCTTTCCACAGATATTAGCCAGACGTTGCAAATCGCTTTGCTTGTTCGCTAGCAACACAATATCGTCCGCATAAAATAAACCTGGAAGCTGCTGCTCTACTGCTGTACGCGCCTGTTTGTATGAGAGATTAAAACGGATATTACTTCCTTCTAGCGCCCTCTCCATCCTCCAACTGCGGCTGCCGGACGGCAGCCGCAGTTGCGGCTCGGAGCATGTGTGGTCCAGCGGTGCGTTACCCTGGCACGCAGTCTGTTTACACATGTAGAAGAATCGACATTTGGGCAAGTTTGGACAAGCTTCTGCACGGCAACGTGGATAGGATCCTCCCTAAAATCTGCCGCACTCAAATGCTCCAGTTGTTTTAAAGAACTTTCAGAAGTGTGTTGAAAGCGTTCGGGAGCGGCAGATTTCCGGCAGGGTGCTATCCGCGTGACCATGAGGAAGCTTGTTAAGCGTGTAAAATGAGGAGCGCCCACAAGGAAGATTAATTCAGAGTCTGCGGAAAAGAAGAAAGAAGTAGTTGTAATTCCCTGTGTGCATAAAATCACAGAGCCTCAGGGATGTAGCAGGCAGTTGGGATGTAAAGGTTCTTTTTTCTGCCCCTAACAAGGTGATCAAAACTTTCGGGGACAGGAAGTTGGCACAGGCTGCCGCCACTGTTGCTGGGAAAGGCTGCACTGTTAAGCACACGTCCCCGCCACTGTCGAATGTGAGTTGTTCACGAGCTTGCGTTTTCCTGCGGCCACGTCGGCCAAAGAGGCCGATGCCTGAACATGAGATTGTCAGAGCAGAGGCGCTGGCTAGCGGGTAAAGCCTACTTACATGCCTACTCACATGTCGCGCCGCATTGCTCTGAGCATGGGTGTGCCGCATTCTACGGAGACACCATAATTGTTTCCGCTCATAGCAATCAGGCTACGAGGGAGATTATTAAGGCCTACCATATCAGGAAAAAAGGATCGCGTTGTGTAAGCACGCTTTCATCAAATTTGCGTGACAGTGAAGTTACTTTCTTAAACTGCTTCATAGCATAGCACTAAGTTACAGGGTTTTGGTGTTTGCCTGTGCAGTGGTAATTGCGCCACCAATGGGAAAGCACGTCTGTATGGGTTGTCGTACTTAACTTTCTGTAATACTTCCAATAAAGCCAGTCGCGAGACCAGCGCTGTCCTCTGTGTTTCCTGCTTTCTGTCTTTGTTGTCTTGCGCTGCCCCTTCAAGATCTTTACATCTGTTGCTGTTATCGAGGCCGGTGCCGAGGTCACATACAAGGCTTCGCCAGCCGCATACACTGATGTCACATATTCTCCGTATCCAGTGGCGTAGCCAGAAATTTCGTTCGGGGGAGCTCACGTTGCAGCTCCGCCTCCTCCTTATAGAATTTGTCGAGGGGTCGAATATGTGAACAATAACTGCATTGCTATTGCCAAAGATGCTGCAAAGGAATTCTTCGACGCTTCGCACTATCAAGATAAGTGAAATCTGAATTTTTAATCAAAATAAAATGCTCTATGTCCCAAAAATTTTGTCAGAAATAACTGATATCAATGTTTCCACATTTTTGTCTATTTGATAAGTAAAGAAAATATCACACGAACTTTAGAACTATATCAGTTTGAAACAAGCAAATCAGCAGTGCATGCCGCGGATATGATAAATGTAAAGGCCATGAAATAAACAAGGACAAATATTTTAATGAAGCTTTGTCGTTCAATAACCTTGTTTACATTTTTCTACACATGCAACGGCCAGGGAAAAATTTCAATGACGCTGTCCTTTGCCCCAATGTATTGCGCAGGAGCAGCTGTCACCGGTAGTTCATTGTGAGTAATTGCGCCGAAATTATAGTCGCAACAGAAAGCACATATAAAAGGAGTTCTGCAATATATACGAAGACGAGTCAAATAAAAGTAACCCAATGCGAATATATGACGAACGGGTTACTTTATTTAAAAGTAGTCTCCATGAGCATTTAGACATTTGTCCCACTGACTTACGAGTCGCGTGATTCCCGTCTCATAAAACTCCTAGGGTTTCTGCTTCAAAAAGTCTAACTCTTTCACGTCATTGTCCGACAAGAATCTGGCTCCCTTGAGCTGTTTGATCAATTGCCACGAAATGTTGAAGTCCCAAGGCGATAGGTCTGGGCTTTATGGCGGATGTTTCAGCGTTTCCCACTTAAATTTGTCCGTTTTGTGCCAACCACATCAGCGACGTGGCAACGGGCATTGTCGTGCAGCAAGATGACCCCATTCGTCCAATTTCCGCGTCGTTTGTTCTTGATTGTGGCACGCAGCCGATTCGGCGTTTAACAATATCGGAAACGATTGATAGTCTCTCCAGGTTTAGAAAGTTTGATCAGTAATGGCCCCTGACGATCGAAAAAAAGCCAACCCCTTTCCGGCTGAAATGATGGCCCTCGATATCTTTTGGGGGTGGTGAATTTCAATGTCTCCCCCGTAAGCTTTGCCATCGTGTTTCCGGCTCGCAGTAGTGATACCATGATTCGTCCCAGGTCACAGTTTCAGACAAGTCGTCACCCTCATTGTGATACCGGATCAGATGAGTCAAGACAGTGCCGAACCTTTCCGTTTTCTGGCAATGGTTCAACATCTTGAGCATCCATTGCGCACACAAGAGCCGATAACCTAGATGTTCATGAATTATGGTGTGAACCGAACCATGACAGATGTTCCCACACTCTTCCAGTTCATCGATGCTTAATTATATCATTTGTTTTTGTCTAATCAGCTCATCAACCTTTGCAATTGTATTGCGGGTGATTGCACGGTCGCTTTGGCCCTGTGTTGGATCGTCTTTGCAACTTTCACGTCCTTGTTTGAACCGTTTGCTCCAACGCTTCCTACGGGCGTGCCTCGCAGATAATGGACCAAACCATTATTGCGCGGGGTGGGTCGGCTCACTTTGATTCGACTCACCATCGTACATTAGAAATGCGAAGATACAATGGAATATACAAATGCGAAGATGCAAAGCATGTTTCAGATACAACACACCAATATTTCACAAATGGGACTTCTGCGTTACAAGGGTGACTGACGTAGTCTATTAATATACAGTGCAACTCAAAATGTGGGATCTGGCCGTGTCAAACGCTGGTCCTCTTGGCAATTTTATTAGACAACCGGCTGTCTGCCCAACGCCACCCATATAGTTTCCTACAACAATTACTAGAGGGAATTCTGGCGCTGCGTTCGTTTGTTCAGCCGCCATGGTGTTAATAATGGGTAGAACATAGATTTGTCGGATCTTCGCACTTGTGGACTCAGACATTCTTGCGGCCTTGTTTATTATACATTATCTTCCTTAATTATCCCAAATTTCACAGCAATCTATACTTTTCTGAGGGCAGAAGACTGCGAACACGCACAGTTGCTACTAATTGTGGCGATTTAGCTTGCTCACGTGGCCAAATGAAAACACGCCAGGCCTTTCAAGGCGCTGGCTTGCTCGCGAGAAATTCATTAGGCAGTTTTATGCCGCTTGTCAGTGCATGCCACCGTGGCGTAATCGTTTCAATATCGGGCTTCTTTGCTAGATGTCCTGTGTTGGAATCCTGTCGTCGAGCAACCCCAATAACGTTTATTTAATCATTTATAACACAGCACTTGGTTGAAAATGACGAGCCTGCAAAGCCGCTTGAAGCCAGAAGGTCGAAGTTTAGGCAAATCCATGTAATCCCATGCCGCACCGCTTGCAGCTCCTCTAGACGCCCTCTGGCAATTACTCCGTGGAACTGTACGACGCCGCACGGCCCACTCAATTCCTCCTCGCAATCTCGAGCACACCTGTCCTCTTGTGCCCTAAACTTGCGGCTGTAATTTTCCCCTTCAACGCTCCTAGCACGGCTCTTCGTGTGTAAATGAAAGTAGTGCGCCTCGTTGTTCTACAGCACATCGTGATGGTAAAAGTCTGCGTGGAGCTGCTTGGCGCATGCGCCTTCTCGCAGACACGGCAAGCATTGCCGACTCATTCAGAAAAGAACCCGTAAACACACATCGCTTTTGCCGAGTCGCGAAGCCACGTTATCTAACCTAGGCGCGATGCCCGCTTCAAGAGGCAGCTTCCCCCTCTGCGGCGGCACCTTTGAAGCGGTCACGTGATGTGGCTGCAGGTCGCTCACCTTCGCGTGGCCACCGTGCAGCTCGCCGCGAGGCCCTTTCGCGCAGCGTGACAGTTTCGATTTCACTCGAGAGGTTGCTTTGGTGTCGCACCAGCGTGGCTCGGGTGATCCCTTCCGTCCGTGGCAGAAGACGACTCGTGCAGACATGGTGCATCCAGGAACCCAGCTTCTCGTCCGGTATTCAAAAATAAGAGAGGCAGACAGATCGATTCATTGTGGGCTTGCGATACCCTGTGCAAATAAACACGCCTATACCACAGTCAAGTCTTCCGACTATGCATCGAATCGAAACAGAGCTCCGTTATAGACTTCTTTATCGGGCGAGGAGGAAAGCGTACGCGGCGGGCCTCTCCTCCTCCCTGGCTTGTGCGACGCTGCGCTGGTTGAAAGTATTGCTGTCGCGTGCTGCGCAACGATTTCCAGATGTTTTAGATCGTGCTTTGTGAAATTTCCGCGATGTTCATTCATATAAGGTCGTCAGGGAAGCCTTCCGGTGCATCGGTAACTACAGTAGGATAGCATAGGAACAAACTTTATTTGTCCAACGGTTATTGATGTTGGTGCCCGGGGCTAGGCTGCCAGGGGCCCATCGCCCGAGAAAAATCTTTCGAGATCCTCGGCAACGGCCCTGGCCCGCTGGACGGCCCACTCCTGGTCTTCGGGTGCCTCGCTGAGGAGGGCGGCTTGCCATCTCTCAGCGAGGCGCCCCGCTTCAGAGGGTCCTGCTGTTGTCTTCCCCCTTCCTTCTTTTCCTTCTTCCTCATGGCGTTGGCATTCCCAAAGCACATGGGCCATATCGGCCCGTTCGTGCTCGCACCACGGGCAGCCGGGCGACGGGTGCTGAGCAGGCCACAGGCGGTGCAGGTGGTAGGGGTTGGTGAAAGTGCCCGTCTGCAACCCTCTCAGGTCGACCGCCTGGGACCTGTCTAGGTGCCCGTGGGGTTGTGGATATTTTCTTCGTTCTTTCCTATAGTGGCCAAGCATCTCTCTGTACGTTGCCGGAAAATCCTTGACATCGCAGTCGGCATCCGCGTGATCCCCAGCTCCGTCCGCCGCGATATGTGTTGTGTTGGTACGCGGAAATATCTCCTGGGGGCGCAAACATGTGACGCGCATTATCAGCCGCGGTGTGTGTAGATGTACTGAACTATTTTGCGCATATCGGTTTCAGTTCAACGAAGCGAACCGGTGACTCTGTATTACCAGCCTGGAATAGTAAATCTGCTGACTATCAGATCGCTTGGCGTAGGGGCTAAAACATAAAACATAAGAACACATGCTCGTGTACGGCAAACCTAAGGTTACCATGAAACACCTAAGCGGCAGGCGCTATCAAATATCTGTGATACACCGGCATCGCTCTCACGCATTTCAAGTCTCATTATCATCACCATCAGCCTGGTTACGCCCACTGCAGGGCAAAGGCCTCTCCCATACTTCTCCAACTACCCCAGTCATGTACTAATTGTGGCCATGTTGTCCCTGCAAACTTCTTAATCTCATCCGCCCACCTAACTTTCTGCCGTCCCCTGCTACGTTTCCCTTCCCTTGGAGTCCAGTCCGTAACCCTTAATGACCATCGGTTATCTTCCCTCCTATTTCAAGTCTATTAGGCTTCAAATCGCTATATTTCTACGGTAGCCTTTCTGCAATGAGGCCGATGGCACTGCTCAACATAGCGATCGCTGCGGTTGGTGAACCAGCATTATACACATATAAGCTATTTGCTTCGGCATTGCCTTTTGCCTTGTAGAGCCATAATATATGGGGAGGATTGCATAAGGAGAATGCCATGGCTATTTTTGAGGACGAAATTTTCGTAATACATGTGAATGCGTCGTAGAGAACGGAACGAATACAACCGAAAAATACTTCGGTTATAATTCTCTTTCTCGAAAAAGAAAGAGAAAACGGGCTAGCGCCGCAGTACGACCTCGCATAGTCACGCCGCACAACGTTTATAGATCTATAAACGTTGATGCCGCATGGCTGGACCATGCGCTATATAGAACAAAGATTTCTGTAATCCAGCGCCTTTCACTGCTTCACTGCTATCACTGCACCTATCGCGCAGTTTGTAAACGGTCGCTTTGGGGGGAAAACATAATTCACACTGTAAGGTATTGTGTTAGTACTAAACAAGACTATTTTATTCATGGGTGCTAATCTCATCCGCCGAAGCAAGTAGTCACGCAATGTAATCTGCAGCTAACAGTTTGAACGCTTGTCGAAGTATAACAGCACAGCTCCTATCGTAGCAGAACGGTACCCACGCTGTTACGATCATCGCGTATATTTCATTACACCTAAACCGCCGCTTAGAACTAAAAAAAAAAAAAAAAAAAAAAAAAATTAATTATGGGGTTTTACGTGCCAAAACCACTTTCTGATTATGAGGCACGCCGTAGTGGAGGACTCCGGAAATTTCGACCACCTGGGGTTCTTTAACGTGCACCTAAATCTAAGTACACGGGTGTTTTCGCATTTCGCCCCCATCGAAATGCGGCCGCCGTGGCCGGGATTCGATCCCGCGACCTCGTGCTCAGCAGCCTAACACCATAGCCACTGAGCCGCTTAGAACTAGAGGATAATACTGCAATAAGGTCAGATTAGTGAATGGAACATTCAGAAATACACAATTTATCTCCGAGGCTGTCGTAGGCTCAAATATGCGCGCACACATCGCGCTGCGTGCCCCGTGCGCCTCAACGCCAGCAGACACTTCGGCCATACCGACTTAAACCACTTGAGCACGTCTCACAGAACCGTTTACCACGGAGGAGACAAACAGACAGCACGAAAATACGCCAGAAACTACCGCCGAGCGTATACCTGCCATGCAAAACGGAACGCTCGCACAAGTCAACATGCCGAGTGCCCATAGATGCCGCCACAGCGTAGCAATATGGTGGCGCCCATGAAAAAACGGTGTATACAGGGTGTCCCAGCTAATTTTATCCGGAGTTTGAAAAGATGCGAATGCCTCGTAGCTGGACAGAACCAAGTTAATGTTGCCTGCGGTCGCTCGGAGATTCTCAGATTATTTTTTTTCATTATGCCTAATTATACAATTAGTCTTAATTAATCAACATCTCAAATATTATAATACGATGAAAGGTGTCAATGGGAAAAATTGTAGAGCAACATAAGAACTCCCGCTACAGTTTTCTGCTGCTCGATATGTACTACATAAAACGTGTATTTCCGAGCGTGAAAGAAGCCCGCGAATACGCGCAAATTGCCTCGAGCGGCCATTCGCGCGGCAATATTGCCTGCATTTGCGAGCATCTTTCACGCTCGTAAAAACTTTTATATAGCACGTATTGACCAACAGAAAGCTGTATCGGGAGTTTTTCATGTAGCTCTACAATTTTTTCATTGAAATTTTATGTGTGACTATGTAATATTTGGGGAAAACACGGCGAAGGCGGGAGATGGAAATTCAAGACGATGAGCAAAACGAGAACGAGGTGAAAGCAGGAGCCAACGTTTCGACAAGTGGACTTGCCTTCTTCAAGGCGACACATGCTTTCCTCGCCACAGTATATATAGACCGTTTCATCGGGCGAGGAGGAAACTGGGCGCGGAGAGCCTTTCCTCCTCTCTGGCTTGGGCGATCAGGCGCGGCGCTGCTTGAAAGTATTGCTGTCGCGTGCTGCGGAACGATTTCGAGATGTTTTATATCTTACTTTGTGAAATTTACGCCATGTTCGTTGATATAAGGTCCTCAGGGAAGCCTTTCGGTGCATCGGTAACTACTGTAGGCAGAAATATGTCTTGGGGGCGCAAAAATGTGACACGCATATTCAGCCGCGGTGTACGCGCATTATCAGTCGCGGTGCGTGTATGTGTTGTTTACTATTTTGCTTATATCGATTTTAATTCAACAAAGAAAACCGGCATCTCTGTATTACCAACATTAAATGGTAAATCAGCTCACTGTCTGATCGATTGGCGTAGGGAGTAAAACATAAAACATAAGAGCGCATGCTCGCGCACGGCCAACCTAAGGCAACCACGAAACCTCTGAGCGGCAGGCGCTATCAAATATTTGTGATACACTGGTATCGTTCTCACGCATTTCAAGTCTAGTATGCTTGAAATTACCATATGTCTACGCTAGCCTTGCTGCATGAGGCCCATGGCGCTGTTCAACACAGCGACCACTGCGGTTGGTGAGCCAGCACGATACACATATAAGCTGTGTGCTTCGGCATTGCCTTTTTGGCCTGTATACAGCCATAATATATGAGAGGGCTCGCATAAAAAGATTGCGATGGCTATTCTTGAGCGCAAAGTTTCCGTAATACGTGTGAGTGCGTCGTAGAGAACTGAACGAACACAACCGAAAAAAGAAATTCGGTTATCATCCTTTCTCTAGAAAGCAAGAGAAAACGGGCTAACGCCGCACAACGTTTATAAATATATAACCCTGATGCTGTACGCTTGGACCATGCGCTACACAGAACAAAGATATCTGTAATCCAGCACCTACTACTGCTTAGGACGCTCGCGCAGTTCGTAAACGGTCGCTTTGCTGGACAAGCTTAATTCAAATTGTAAGGTATGCTGCTATTACTAGCCAAAACTATTTTATTCATGGGTGGAAACCTCATCCATCGAACCAAGTAGTCACGCGATGTAACCTGCAGCGAACAGTTTGAACGCTTGTCAAAGTATAAGATCACAGCTCCTATCGTAGCAGAACGGTACCCACGCTGTTACGATCGTCGGGTATGTTTAATGGCTCCTAAATCGCAGCTTAGAATTAGAGGATAATACTGCAATAAGGTCACATTAGTGATTGGAACATCTAGAAATACACAACTGATCTCCGAGGCTGATTGTAGGCTCAAATATGCGAGCACACATCGCGCTGCGTGTTCCGTGCACCTCAACGCCAGCAGGAATTGCGGCCATGACGCCTTAAACCACTCCAGCACGTCTCACAGAACCGTTTACCACGTAGAAGACGCACGTCATACTAAACAGACCGCAAGACCGCTTTCACCCAAGCCAGTATGGCGCTGCTCATAGGCGGCGCCACTGCGTGCACAATATGGCGGCGACTACAAAAAAACGGTCTATAGGTGGGGTTCTTCTAAAAAGGAGAGGGTGTAAAGCGGGTGGTTGCGGCAACGAGCGAAGGTGTGTTAGTGGCGAGGGTGCTGTGCTGGAGCGCTGTGCATAAGGCCAGGGACACGGCCGTCTGTCAGTCACGTGTCAATGGCGTGCACAGCAGCCCTCTATCACCTGGTGGCCGTGGGCCATCGTGTCTCTGAAAGAGATATTGGAAGGAGCGGCAGAAACTGGTGCTCGTAAAAAATAAAAAAATAAAAACTGAAATGGTATCAATAAATAAATGAAGGGAAAGGAACGGAAAAAGGAAGAAAAGAAGAAGGAAAACAGAAAGAAAACCGCTAAGAAACCTATATCTTGCCTATAACTTAAATTTAGCTGCTATAGCTAAATTTGTGCTTAAATATTGCTGCTTAAGATTGAAATTTAGCATAACGAATAGATTCTAAAGCTCCCTTTGAACAGTTTATGCCTATTGGTTGCAATGTCTTGAACTTATGGATAAGGTTTGATTCCCTGTATTTTCTTTCTCGTTCAGAACGCAAATTTGTCTGTAAGATGTAGAGTTTAAGTTCATCGAAGTTGTGACCTGGTTGGTTGAAATGCGCGGCGACGGCTTTGGGAAGCTTTTTAGCTGTGTCCGCGCGATGTCCATTTAATCTGGCGTTCATTGATTGTCCCGTTTCACCGACATATTGTGTGTTACAGAAGGAGCATTCAAGCATATAGATCACATCCGAACTTGTACAAATGAAGCTAGATTTGGCTGCGTATGTATAACTACTTGCGGTGCTATTAATTTTAATGTCACTCTGAAGGTGCCTGCAGGTTTTGCACCTGGAGCGACAACATGTATTTATTACAGGGGAATGAAGTTGGCTGAATTTTGCGTGCACTAACATGTCTTTAAAGTTCCTGTTGCGGCGATAGGTAACCCTTGGTACAACCGGGAACGCTTTTCTCAGACGCTCGTTACTTGATAATATTGGGTGGTATTTTCGTAGGATGTTGTTTATGTTTGGGAGTGCATTAGAATATCTTGTTATAAAGGCCGGTGGCCTGTCAGATTCTGGTGTAGGCTGTTTCTTCGCCAGTTATGACTGTCTCTCCAATCTTGACGCGACATCATAAGCTCTATCGAGAGCAACTTGGGGATAGTTCCTTTCTGCTAGCATTGTTTTAAGGTCATTTAGGTAGTGGATATATTCGTGGTCTTCGCTGCAGATTCTTCTTATTCGTTTCGCTTGTCCGACAAAAATTCCTTGCTTGCAGTGTCGCGGGTGATGACTGTTGTAGTCTAAATATTGCTGGCTATCCGTAGGCTTCCGGCAAAGTGCCGTTCTCAGTTTTCCGTTTTCTATGTAGACCGTCGTGTCCAGGAAGTTGATCTGACTAGGAGAGCGGTGGCAGTAAATTTAATACTCGGGTGAAAGCGATTGAAATGGCTAATTAAGTCGGTTAAAGCGCTTGTGCCGTGTTCCCATATTATAACTATGTCGTCTATGTAACGAAGATAGGTGTAGGGTTTTAAAGAGCAGGATTTCAACAGGTCTGCTTCAAGCTGTCCAATGAAAATGTTCGCATACGTGGGAGCGAATGGTGCTCCCATGCTAGTGCCGAAGTTCGCAGGTAGTGAACAGAATGGAATTCGAAACAGTCGAGCGTGAGAACTAACCTCAGAAGCGACAGGTACACTTCAGGAGCGTGCGATTGGCGCTTGATCGCGAGAGATTTAGAAACGGCTTCAATTCCTTCACTCATGGGTATGTTAGTGTAAAGGGCAGAAACATCCAAAGTGACTAGAATAGCGTCGTCGGAAAGGATTTGGTTGGCGTTGATGCCGTCGATGATTCGAAGGAAGTGCGGCGTATCTCGAACAAAGGATGGGAGGGTGGTGGGGATGTTTGACAGGTGGTGATTTAAGAATTTAGATGATGACTCAGTAGGTGTGTTGTTATTACACACAGTTGGCCGACCTGGGATTTCTGTGTAAATATTTCCTCGACTGGAACTTTATGTATTTTAGGAAGAAGACAAAAGCGTAATAATGTAATAATAATGTAATATTTGAGAAGTTGAATAATTAATGAGTACTAATTATCTAATTAGGTGGTAGGAACAAAATAATTTGAGTATCTCCAAGCGACGGCAAACGATATTACCTTGGTTCTGTCCAGCTACGTGGCACTCGCATATTTTTAAACTCTGACTAAAGTTAGCCGGGACGCAGTGTATAATTATGCTTATTACAACGTATATTTGCAAGCAATAAAGAGAGGATGATACACAACGACTAAAAGAAGTGTCTACCAAGCCAGCTTCCTTCAGAGCATACGGCGTAACTTATTAAGGTTACAGTGATGATCGGCAGATGGCAGAAAACCGAGGGAAGCTTTTCCCATCGGCATCCCATTCTTCTTTACAACGACACGTCGTGCTTCCTAGGCTTGTGTCGTTAACAAACTGCACTGCAAGAACTCTCTTCAGGGATAACTTGTGCATTGCTCTTGAAGAGTACTGCAAGATCGACAACCAAGGCAACGCTTATCAGGCGCCGGCTTTCAGTGGTTTCTTTTAGAAATGTCAAGCTAGGCAGTTGGCGTCGTGCTTGGCGGTGCGATCGGCGCGCGCATGCGGCGTCGTCGTCGCACACGGGGCGACGCGAAAGGAATGTGAACTCGGTGGTTCGACAAGAAATGAAAAAAGAAATGTTCTTAACATATTCGCACTAGTTAACTTTAAAAGTAATTACTTTACAACACACATTGCAATTTACGAGTTGTAGAAGGTGAGTTCGCAAGGCGTATCCATTCCGACTTTCTCTCAGCACTGCACCAGTTCCGAGATTTTCAGAATGTCTGACGAAGTACATATTCCGGTTACTTTTGTGCTTCAATGAATAAAACAATTTCTTTAAAAAAAGGTAAGTGGAACGACAGTGCATGTGTATCGCGAATTTTACGGCGCATATGTCGAAACTGGTGCCAACCCCAGAATTCGTTCTAAGATCATGTGCCTCGCAAACTCACTATAGATACAATTTGTAGATTGACATGTGTGTTCTACTTTAATGAGGTAAAACCTAAGCTGTGAAATATTAGTAATTAGTTAATTGCACATTTGCTTTCTCGTGGAAGTAGTGTCCGTATGATTGAGAATTAGATGTGCTATCTGCCACAGGCGATATTTCAAGATTTAGTGCAACCAGACAAACAAACAAAAAACACCTTGTATATCTGGCGAAATACCGACCCAGATTTATAGCCCCTTTCAGAAAAACTTACCAAACCATTTCCAGGCGACCACCAAGAAACCACATGCTCCTCACATTGTATCTTCCCTCAAACACCGCGTATGAAATGACAATAGCGGTAATTACTAGACAAGTAAGTTTCACGACTGTACTGAGGGCCGCTATTACGAATAGTAAAGCAGCGTAATGACGTAACTGAAAGACTCAAAACACTATAAAGGCTAACTATACTTCTAACCTAACGCATTTTGATCGCTATCCACTGTGGCGCAATGGCCAACGCGAACATGCTGACGAAGCTGCTCGATCTGTTCATGAAGACGGAGTGCAGCAACCGCTGTCAAGAAGAGCGGCGACAGTGCTTGCAAACGGTGCCGCACAGTCGTTGTGGAACAGACGTCTACATCGACTGGGTTCCCCTGTGCTCGACTTGGTCCCCCACCTTGACCCAAGTGCTTTGCTGACGTCGCTTTTATAAAATCCTTTGCTTTCAAGAGGGAAACGCTCTTCGCCCCCGACAGCTACTCGCGCTGGCCCGTTGTGACGACCTTTCGGAGCAAACACTCCTGCGGGAACGCCAGCATACACAGTCATCACACCACAAGGAGCGACCAAGTCGTTCGACGCACTCTTGGAAGTTCTTGCGTTCGGGTGGCCTTAGTTTTCACGGTCATTCCCAACCTCCTCTATTTTTCTTCTCGTGCTTTTGCTTTATATCTCCGCCTATTCTTTGCGTACTTCATTTCCCCTTACCCTAATGCAGGGAAGCAAACCAGAACCTCTACCAGGTAAACCCCGTTTCTCTCATCGCTATGCTCATATATGGCATCACTCAAGCAACAACTATAGGCCTTGTAGAATGAAGGGGGTTCCAGCGAAACACAACGGGCACGCACACAAGAAAAAGGTGCACGACACGAACGTCCGTCCGTGTCTAACACTTTTTCCTTGTCTGCGCGTCCTCTAGGTACCCCCCTTTTCGAGTTCATCATGCACCAACTAGCCCAAGAGCAATGCAATTATAGGCCTCTTTCAACTGCGGAAGCCACTTGCGTCGCTGCATCGTCTTAAGTACGAAGTGCAGGGCAACAGATTGGATATCTTGTGTTATCGAGCAAAATTAAATTATGGGGTTTTACGTGCCAAAACCACTTTCTGATTGTGAGGCACGCCGCAGTGGAGGACTCCGGAAATTTTGACCACCTGGGGTTATTTAACGTGCACTTAAGTCTAAGTACACGGGTGTTTTCCCATTTCGCCCCCATCGAAATGCGGCCACCGTGGCCGGGATTCGATCCCGCGACCTCGCGCTCAGCAGCCCAATACCACAGCCACTGAGCAACCACGGCGGGTTGTTATCGAGTAACCAAGCGGAAAGGAGTGACCGCCACGAGCATACAAAGGCTGTCGTGTTTATTGTGCCATCCCAAGAGTACACGTCACGCACTTCCACGGTACGGGGCTTCGAACGCCGGGAACACAAGCCCGCTCGAGCGACTGATGGCTGGATGCGGAAAGAGCGGAGCCCACAAGCAGGGAGAAAATGCCGACTCAAGGGTTCCCGCGCCTCATGAGAAAAGCTGGTTCGGTCAAGCACAGCGAGGCCTCGGTGGGGCATCTGCTGTCGTGGAGCGGTGAAGCAGTCTCCGTTGCGGAGGCATCTGAGTGCGTCATACGACGGCTACTGAAACCCCTTCACTCACGGTCTACCCGTTGAGTGCACACCCTATTCTCGCCACTTCGGTTCAGCGATGGTGAGGGAAGAACCCGAAAACGGGCGCCCATACATTCGCCACCGAGTATTACTTCGGTGAAGGCAGACCGTGTTTGACGGGACGGCTGACGTGCCCTTGGCGAACACTGACTTCTTGTCATTAAGTCAAGATTCGATTACTCGGTAATGACGAGTATACTCGACTGAATATGCACAAGCGATCGTTCCTTCAATTCCTTCCAATAGAGGCTGCAGCGGCTTGGAACAAAATTACGTCACTTTGACGCATTTATCGACAACCCATGATTCGTGAATGAAGTGTATGTAGGAAGTCGCGCGGAAAAGCAAGAAGAAAGAACTGCACACGTCAAAAACATCTGCGAAGCTAGCCAACTAGCCTATAGATTTCAGCACCAGACAGTCTCGAGAAATACATGCAGCCGTCTTTTAACAGCGGAGCTGTTTAAGCATTAGTTTCGCCGTGGAGCGTTACCAGAAAACTCAGCGCAGCTGCGCGCCACTTCGCGTTGCCTAGCAACCACCTGCGAGAGCACCGAGCCACATAACCTCCTCGCAACCCACGCGCGTAGGGCGGAGTCGTGACATCACAGGCGAATCAAAGCTCGGAACAGCCGGCGCAGCGACAAACCTCTTGCCGCCTCTACTCCGTGCGTACGTGCTACGGCCATGGGCAGACCGAAGGAAGTCCCGACGCCCAAAGAAGAAGCGGCTTACCAGGAAGAGCGCCGTAGTGCCAAGCGAGAAGAGATGCGTCGCCGCCGAGCTGATCCGGAACCCAAGCTGCAGCTGAGAAGAGGTGACGCCTAGTCGAGGATCCCGAGTTTCAGGCCAGGGAACGTGAGAGTCGGCGCCTGAACGCTGGACGTCGCCGAGAAAGCGATCCCGGCCTGCGACTGCTCGAAAACTTCCAGCTTCAAGCCCACCGATACAACTTAGCAAAACCTACAAACAACTTAGCCAAGCCTACCATAACCTTGCAAAACCTAGAAACGACTTATCTAGGCCTGACAACAAGTTAGCAAAACCTAGCATAACCTAGAAACAACTTAGGCAAGCCAAGCAAAAGCTAGGTGATCCCAAGCTTCGATGTTGACTCCAGCCTTGCACCACTAGTGCAAGCTGCGCACGTTTTTCTTTTCGCTGAGTATTTTTATATGTTTACTGACGCCAAGGAAGAATATCGGCCAGCCACGCGCGGGGTGGGCCACGCGCTTCGAATGTCAACGACGGGGAAAAGCGCGCAGATAGTGCGACGGTGCTGATCGCGCGCGGAAATATCTTGCCGCAAGCTCGTTATGCACGTGCCTATCGCAGGAACGGAATGGCCCGGTCAATAACCCACGATACCTCTTTATGGACAATGTTGCGCCGAGACATCCAAGAAAATTACTGAGATTCGGCGATGACGAAGTAATGGGTTGCTCCTCTAATTGCTTGAGGCATAATTGCCCAGAAAGCTTTTCTGATTACTAGCCCTGCAGCCATAAAAACCCTCTTCTTGCACAATAACGGACAGAAGTTACAAACTGGAAAGCGGTTCTTTCGACCGATTACGCCGTCGTCCTCGCTATCTGCATTCGTTGGCGGCGAATCAGGGACGATGTGGGCACCCTATATATTGTAAGCCGCGGGTATTGAAAGCGCGCGCGCGCTTTTGAACGCCGCACAGCAGAGTCTATGCACGTATGCCGCAGCAGACATTACTGCAGCGATGCGCGCATCGCGACCAGGTTGTCCGTGAGATCTTGATGCGGTGTTTGCTGCAATTCAGAGCTGGAGCAACGGCTGAAACCCGCTGATGTGAGAGCATTACACGGACTATTCGAGGGCGTTCGGCTTTGTGTCATCGGAAGCATCGCACACGACGGGGGAGAAGAGCAACAAAGAAGGTCAAGGGGTGAACAGTAGTTAGGCGCAGACGATTATTTATTTATTTAACAATATACTGATAATCTCACATGAGATTGTAGCAGGGAGCTCACATACGTGAGTACATTGTAAAAGAGACATAAGACAGTTATGCGAAGCACAATGCAATACAATGTCAACTACGATTATTCATAAAGTAAACGGGGACAAATATAAAGAACTTAAGTATATTGAACACAGTATCAAAAAGTAAGCAAAACAAAACCAAGTCAACATAAAGAAAGGTAGCACAATTTATGAGACGCAAGTGCAAAATCAGAATGCAGAGAGTATAATACAGTTCAAAAATATACAAGATGTAAAATTAGTGATCAACAGTTACGCACGTATTGTTTCCTACAAAATTTTCCAAAGTCGGAGTGCTCGTGTCTAAATTGTCCAGTTGGATCCACTCTCTGATTGCACGATTAAAATAGGAGTATTAAACACAGTTTGAGTTGGGCTTGTGTTCAGCAAGGGTATGAGGATGTTTACGTCCGTGACAAAGAGATGATTTTAGTTGTGTCAATGTTTATCTCACCATGGATTAATTGGCACAGAAACTTCAGTCGGGCTAGTTTAGCTCGATTTTGTAAGCTAAGCTACCAACTTGCTTTAGTAAACTAGTTGGTGAGTCTGCTGTAGCTTGTATTTATTAAGGATAAACCTTGGATTGGATTGGATTGGATTGGAGGCAACTTTATTTATGCCTGCAGTTGGGCGCTCGCGCGCCCCGACCAGGGCCTACGTCATCCTCGAAGTAGCCGTTACTCGGCGCGGGTCTCCGCTCGCCGTTGCCGGCTCGCTGGGTCCGTGCCTTTCGAGCGCTTCGAGCACCTGCTGGACGGCCCAGAGCTGATCGTCTCGGTCGTAGCTCTTCGCGGCTGCCACGAGCCGCGGTGGGAGCATTCTTGATTTTGCTTCCTCTGGATATTTAAGGCAGTCCCACAAAATGTGCGTGTAGTCTGCGGTCTCCCTCCGGCAGACTCTGCACATATCTGTCGTATATGTCTCGGGGTATATGCGATTCATCAGTCTCGGGCTCGGTAGTGATCCGGTCTGGAGCTGTCTCAGTACTACCGCCTCCGCTCGACTCAGTCTCGGGTGCGGGGGAGGGAGAGTCCTGCGAGCCAGGCGGTAGGCCTTCGTGATTTCATTGTAATCCGCCATGCGGTCCTTGGTTCCGAACCACGTCGGACGGTCTGTCGCCGGGGCGCGGTTGGTTAGCGCTCGCGCCGCTGCGTGTGCCGTCTCATTATGGTTCTGATTGCGTTCCGATGCGTCGCCCGCATGCGCCGGAACCACTTGAGTCGTACTTTTCGTTCTTCTAGTTGGACCGCTCGCAGTATGCGCTCAGCCTCCCTGCAGATTTGGCCTTTGGCGAAGTTTCGCACCGCCTGTCTTGAGTCACTCAGCACCGTGTGGCAGTCAGCGTCGGCGATGGCCAGGGCGATGGCTACCTCCTCCGCTTGTTCCGCTCCGGCGCTTCTCACGCTCGCTGCCGTCCTCGTGGCGCCGGTTGACGCCTCTATGACGACCGCCGCGAAGGCGTTCCGTTGGTATTCGGCCGCGTCCACGTACCGCGCGTGTTCGTCGTTGGCATGCTGGTCGATGAGAGCCTTGGCCCTCGCCGCTCTTCTTCCCTTGTTGAACTCGGGATTCATGTTCCTCGGTATGGGGTCGATTCTGGTCTGGCGTCGGACCTCTTCGGGGACGGGGAGCTTCATCTCCCCCTCGTTCGAATGTCTAATTCCCAGATCGTCCAGTATCTTCCTCCCGGCTTTGGTCATGGACAGCCGCTCCAGTTGAGAGGTCCGTTGCGCTTCGGCTATTTCTTCGAGCGTATTATGTATCCCGAGTTGTAACAAGCGGGTCGTGCTCGTGGACTCGAACAGGCCCAGCGCCGTCTTGTACGCTCTTCTGATGAGCACGTTGATTTTGTTTCGTTCGTGTTGCAGCCATCTGTGGTAGGCTGCAACGTACGCGACGTGGCTGATGACGAAAGATTGGACGAGCTTAATTAGGCTCTCCTCTCTCATGCCAGCCTTTCGGGAAGTGACTCGTTTCAGGAGTCGAATAGCGTTGGCTGCTTTTGCCTTGAGACGGGTGATGGTTTCGCCGTTTCTTCCGTGCTTTTCGATGACCATGCCTAGGATCCTAATTTTGCCGACCTCGGGGATCACGTTGCCGGATTTGGTGACGGTTCTGACTTTTTCGTATTCGCGTTGTCTGGTCTGGCCTCTGCTGTTTTTGGTAGGTGGGAGTATCAGAAGCTCCGATTTGCCCGGGGAACATCTCAGTCCGGTGCCTTCCAGCTGATCTTCTATTGCGTCGACGGCGGCTTGCAGCGCGCCCTCGATGTGGGCGTCGCTGCCACCGGTCACCCATAGCGTGATATCGTCCGCGTAGATGGTGTGCCTGACGTCTTCGATGTGCCCGAGCTTTTCGGCCACTCCGATCATAACCAGGTTGAACAGCATCGGCGAAATGACCGATCCCTGCGGTGTGCCGGTGCTCCCGAGCTTCTTCTCTTGCGTCTGTAGGTCGCCTGCTCGTAGCTCGACGGTCCTGTCCGTGAGGAAGTCCTTGATGTAGTTGTAGGATCTTTCGCCCATGTTGAGCTTGGAGACTTGGGACAGAATCGCCGAGTGTTTCACCTTATCGAAGGCGCTCTGCAGGTCGAGCCCTAGGATTGCTTTGTTGTCGCGGGCGCTGCCGCCATCATCGATGATTTGGTATTTGAGCTGCAGCATCGCGTCCTGCGTGCTGAGGTGCCGTCTGAAGCCGATCAAAGTGGCCGGGTACAGCCCTTCTCGTTCCAGGTAGTCTTGCCACCTGTTGAGCAGGACGTGCCCACGCAGGACGTGAGCGAGATGGGCCGGAGGTTATCCGTGTCCGACGGCTTCCCCGGCTTGGGGATCAGGATGGTCTTGGTCGTCTTCCACAGCTTTGGCAGCGCGCCCGCTCTCCAACACTTGTAGTATTTTGCGAGCTTTTCAATCGAGCCGTCATCGAGGTTCTTGAGCGCCTTGTTCGTGACGAGGTCCGGGCCGGCTGCCGACCGGCTGTTGAGGTCGTGCAGGGCCGCGCTTACCTCCTCGACGTCGATGTCACGATCGAGCTTCGCGTTAGGCAGTCCGCTGTACGGCGCGTGTTGTTCGGTGGGTGTAGTCGGCAGGTATTTGTCGTTAATGCGCCTGGAGACTTCGTCGACGCCGTGTGCTGAGACCGCCCGATGTATGAGCTTGATAAACCTTAATGCCTTTCTCTGCACGCCCTCCAGTCTGTCAATAAGTTCGTTAGTGAAAGGAAACCAAAGAATGATTGCGCACTCAAGGCGGGTTACGCCTGGCGAAGGCGTCTTCTCAGGAAGCGCTTTACTGCAGCCGATGTAATGTTTTCTACATGCCGTTCTATTGGAGATTATGGTATAACATTAAACCCAAGTATTTATGCTCTCAAACCCGAGTTAGAGGCGTGTTATTAATAGTGTAGGTGAAGTCAGATATTTTTTTGCTAGTTATTGGTAATGTTGCCGAATTCTGCGCATTTATAGTGATCAGCCACTGCTGACACCAAATGAAAACACAAAGCATTATTTAGGATTTCATGGTCATCATTAGAATTAAGTTCATGATAGAAGATGCAATCATCCGCAAAAAGTCGGCTATTTACATGACACCTAGCAGGCAAGTCATTTATGTAAATGAGAAATAAAAGTTGTCCCAGGACGCATTCCTGGGTTACGCCGAAAGTTACGGGGGCTAAACTAGAAACTTCATTATTAATTTGAACGAACTGTGATCGGTTAGCGAGGTAATTTTCAATCCATTCAGCAACATGACCACCACTTAAAGTGTAATTAATTTTTGTATTAGTTTTTTCTGTGGCACGCGGTCGAATGCCTTTGAAAGGTCAAGAAAAATTAGGTCTACCTGTTGACCATTGTTTATACATTGAAATATGTCATGTGTTAGTTCTATAGGTTGCGTGACTGTTGAAAGTCCCCTGCGGGAACCATGCT
Source organism: Dermacentor andersoni (assembly GCF_023375885.2). Lineage (NCBI taxonomy): Eukaryota > Metazoa > Arthropoda > Arachnida > Ixodida > Ixodidae > Dermacentor > Dermacentor andersoni. The sequence continues at coordinate 1,891,199 of NC_092822.1, forward strand.
GGCAGGGCGATAGTACAGATTCTTCGTCTAGATATGTGGTTATGTGTTTTAGAGTTACATGTTCAAGAAGCTTGCATACAGTTGAAGTCAGTGAAGTAGGTATGAAATTAGGCACCTCAGATGCGTTTCCAGATTTATCAACTGGGGCAAGGTTGGCAATTTTCCAACCTGCAGGAAGGGTACTCGTTAAAGATATGTTAAAGATTAGGCACAAATATTTGGCGCTCCATTCAGCATATCTCTTAAGAAATACGTTGGGTAAATCCAGGGTATGAAGGCGTGCACTTGTGAATTCGGATGAATCCCACTGAGCTAATGTTAGGTCACGCGCATGTGCGCAACGTTTATTCGCTGCGTCGGCTCTCGAAACAGGAATGGCAACTCAGTTGACGCCGTCATGGCCAGATCGAGCAGCTGCGTCTGCTCACTCATTGCCACGTATGCCACAGTGACTAGGCAACCACTGATATATCGCGGACTCCTCTGATTTCTGCGACGAGCTACTCATGTGATCCATGGCGCTGTGCTGAGAGTACACTCTTGTAATCACAGAGGATGGATGGTGTGGTTCCTCTTGAATGAAATGAAGAGGCTACCAGTTGAGCAGCCTTCTTTTAAGTTACCTGCAGGACACGGATTTGGCCTCCATATGGTGACCTTAGGAGTGACTATGTGTAGTTGTGAGGTCTGTGTCTGATTTATGTAATTTATGTATTTTAAGTGTCGCTACGGTGGAGCAATTGCCGGCAGCAACTGCAAGGCTAATCCCACCAGTAGCCTACAACCACTCAACTCAACTCAACAACTCAACACGATGATACATGTGACGTTTTTAGCTGTATTTTGACGGCTCTTGCTGGTATCACCCGAGCGGCAGCTGAACTTGTAGGTGTGACTGAGCCATCGATGCAAACATGTGCGTGGCCACTGTGCACATAATGTAAAAGTCCTAATGAGGCCTGCTTCAGGGAAAACAACGGCATGTTAGCTTTCTTCGTGATTCCTGGGATGGTGAGGCGCATTTCAGATTTGTGCAGGCACCATAAAGGTGAGGGTGGTCTTACTGCAGGCATGTAGTTGGATGGCAACGAGATACGATTGGCAACAGTATACGACTGAAAGTTATATGTGACCTTTCAGCAGGTAAAACAGCAAGATGGTTGATAAGGTAGTCGCGCAACGTGCCACATACGCGCCCTGAGAGCGTCGGTGGCTAAGTACGTTGATATTTATTTATTTATTATACCCCCAGGGCCAAAGGCATTACAGAGGGGAGTGGGTAATAGAGGTTACACAGACAATAAATACAATACAGTGAATTTTGTTAGAACATAATTTCAACATTCTCCAAAATAAACAAAGGTTGTTAGTGCATCACGAAACCATTGATTATCTTCAATGGCTGCAATATAGGGAGGGAGGCGGTTCAACTCGACAGATGTAGGGGAAGGTAGGACTGAAAACAAGCTTTAGTATTGCATTTTTTGATGCCAACCTTGTGCTGATGATGAATGCAATGGGAGATGTATTCCGGTGGTGAAATAAAATCGTCGTGTAGCGTGACGTGATGATATACCTTGTGGAATAGAGTGAGGCGACTGATTTTCCGGCGAGATTTTAAAGATGGGAGAGAAACGTTAGTTTTCATGGCTTTGATACTTGCAGTACGGTTGTAATTTGAAAAGATGAAGCGAACGGAGTTATTTTGTATAAGTTCGAGAGAAGATACAAGGTTTTCATGCCCAGGGTCCCATATAGATGACGCGTATTCAAGTTTAGGTCGTATTAGTGATTTATAAAGTAGGAGATTTAAGGACGATGGAGCAGCAGAGAAGTTGCGACCTAAATAACCTAACATGCGATTAGCGTTATTGGTAACGTATTCAATATGGGCATTCCATGTTAAGTTTCGTCATATATGTACGCCTAGATATTTATATGATGCGACGGAATCAACAGGAATGCCGTTAAGACAATAAGAAGTGGGAGTGTTGGAGCGGCGAGAAACGCGCATGAACTTACATTTGTTAATATTTAATTCCATTTTCCAAGTTTTGCACCAGTTAGAGACCAAATTAAGATCCGTCTGGAGAGTATTAATGTCGTTAAGGTTACGTATTTCTCGGAAATTTACACAGTCGTCAGCAAAAAATGTGGCTGGCAGAAGATAGGGTGGACGGAAGGTCCTTAATATAAATTAAATATAGAAATAGTTCGAGCACGGATCCTTGTGGTACACCAGATAGCACGTTAGTAAGCGGTGAGGTTGTGGATTAGTGAAAACAAACTGCCAGCGGTTGAGAAGGAAAGATTGAATCCATCTAAAGACATGTCGATCAAGATTAAGATGACTTCATTTATAAAGCAACAATTTATGGCACACTTTACCAAAAGCTTTCGCGAAATCTAAAAAGATGCAATCGGCGCAAGGTGACTGGTCAAGAATGCAATGTAATTTATTAGTGAATGACAGTAACTGCGCTTCGCAGGAATATGTTTGACGGAAACCATGTTGCGCAGAAGAAAAAAAAAGAGTTATCATCAAGAAAGGTGGCGATGCTTTTAAAAATTATATGTTCCAGTAATTTGCAGCATGTGCTGGTGAGTGAAATGGGATGATAATTTTGAGGCAAGTGCTTATTACCGGATTTGTGAAGTGGGACCACGTTCCCGATTTTCCAGTCGTTAGGGAGGCTTGATGAATCGAGCGACTGCTGGAACAGTTTTGTGAGTATAATTGAATTATATTCGCACGTAATTTTTTGGGTGATCCCGAGCTATCACAATCGTTGCCGCTGTAGACGCCCACTTCGGGAGACCGAGACACGTCCTTAGGGCTTGAGCTTGTAGTCCCTGTAGTACACGTAGATTTGTTTTGCAGGTGCTACCAAGCACAGGGATACTGTATCTCGCGAAACCGAGGAACCAGGCGTTATAAAGTTGCAGCATTGACCGCACCAATGTGCCCCATGACTTTCCGCCGATGAATTTGAGGGGATGTATTATTGTCACTAACCTCCTCTTTAGGTATGAAACGAGCGGGCTCCATGCTAGGTCGCGGTCGATAATTACCCCTAAAAAGCGGTGTTTCCGTGCGATTGCAATTGCTTGCCCATTGACACTTACAGAGTAAGGCTTCATTGCCTTCAGAATGTAACACGGCAGCATTTCTCTGAAGATAGCTCTAAGTTCTATTTTCGCAAGTACAATGACGTTAACGTAGCTGCCTTTTGTAGCCTTGCTTGTACCTGCATGGAGTAGTATTACAGCAGACGCCCAGATGAAGATGTTGTCAGCATAGATTGATACTTGAAATGTGTTGGGCGAGCATCTGACTAGGCCAACGAGCACTAGGCTTAATAGCGTCGGGCTCAACACCCCGCCTTGCGGTGTTGGCGCCAGTTTTGGCGCCATTCTCGGTCATCACGAAAAAATGCCGGTCGGTCAAGTAACTGCACAGCCACTGAAAAGTGCTGCCACCGATTGCGGCTTCAACCAAAGCCTCTATAACGGCATAATGTGCTACATTATCATGGGCACCTTTTATGTCAAGGAATAATGCTGCAGTGAATCGTTTCAGACGTTTTTGATGTTGAACAAACGTGACCAAATGGATTACATTATCTATGGTTGAGCGCCCACCCCGGAAGCCGGCTTAGCATCTGGTATTGGATTTGGAGGTCGTTCCCACTGCTGTCAACCAGATGTAGGATTTGGATATTTTATGTAGGATGGTATTTGATTTGGAGACGATCCCACCGCTGCCACCAGTTATTGAATTTAGAGGTCGATCCCACCGCTGCCACCAGATGCAAAGATTTCTCGGACGTTCCCACCGCTGTCAACCAGATGTTTATTTGGCAGTCGTAGCTGTAGGGAGGATCTTGATTCTTCGTCGGGACTTAGGCAATCAGGATTGATTTACATTATTTACAGTTGAAACATGGGATACATTTACACAGTCTAGCGTGGCTCCCAAATGGAGCCCGCAAGATGAAGCATACAGCAAATGAGCACACAGCTCACGAGTACATTGACGAGCACAGAGCACGACGACGAGCACACACTAGCAGCCGACAATCGCTGCTTATACTCACTCCGTTCGACGTCATCGTTCGACGTCATCGCAGACTACACGCCTTTTTGGAGGAGGAGGGTTCACACACACGTGCCGCACAGGTTTCAGTGCCGCACAGGTTTCAGTGCTCTCTCGAGGGCAGACGACATTTGCAGCGCAGTCGTCATGGTATCCATTGTCCTGTGTCCCCGTAGTCAGGTGGTCGCGCCCGACCCCAGCCGGAGCCTCTAAATTCTAGAGCGGACGTAGTCCGCAGTTCTCCAAAGGGAGTTCACGGTTGCTTAGTGCTGTCCGCGCTCGTTCTCTGAAGGGCGCCGCCATCGCGGGTCAGTCGAAGCACGTGCAGCGGGCTGAAATAGCTGGCACGTTGCCACCCCGGCCGGCCATTCCTAACACTGGGTACACTTTTCCAGGTGCGATTCCAGGCCCGTCAAAATCATTCTTTCCATTATTTTCCCGATGCAACTGGCCAAAGCGACGGGGTGGTACGATGACAAATCTAACGGTAACTTACCGGATTCGAGAAGTGGAACCAAGCGGCTGCATTTCCATTCACGTGGAATTAAACTGTTGCGCCAATACTGGTTGTGATGGTCTAGCAGCATGAGTCATGCGCTCAGCCCAAGTTTGTCAAGCATCGCATACATAACGCCGTCCGGCCCAGGTGACGAAGAGTGCCTGCAAGTCGCCAGTGTCGCTTCAAGCTCCTGCACCGAAAACATTACATCCATGCGGGAATCCCGAGGCACAGGAGTGGCACATGGTGTAAGTGCGCGTTGGGGCTGGAGGCTGGCAAGTCTTGAGCGAAATTCTTCAGCAATGTCTATTTCTCTGAGATTTTGGTGCAAAGCGAAAGATTTGAAAGGAACACGCTGTTACGGCGATACGCTCAGTACATGCGCGGTTCTCTGTATCTGAGATAAGCGCTGACATAGATCCAATAACTCACAGAATCGTTTTCATCCTTGAGAATGTAGTGCATCAATGCGGCATTGAATCTTCTTTTGCATCCGCCTTGCCTCTCTGAGATCGTGGGTCGATTTAGTTCTCCTGTATCTTCTTTCAGTCCGCCTGCGAGTCGCTTGAAGTTGCTGAAGTTCGGCTTCAGTTTTTTCTTATTTCTGGAAAGGCTGAAAACCGCGCGTAGCCTCTTGCATGGCTTTTTGAAAAAAAAAAATTAAATTATGGGGTTTTACGTGCCAAAACCACTTTCTGATTATGAGGCACGCCGTAGTGGAGGACTCCGGAAATTTCGACCACCTGGGGTTCTTTAACGTGCACCTAAATCTAAGTACACGGGTGTTTTCGCATTTCGCCCCCATCGAAATGCGGCCGCCGTGGCCGGGATTCGATCCCGCGACCTCGTGCTCAGCAGCCTAACACCATAGCCACTGAGCAACCACGGAGGGTAGCATGGCTTTTTGAATTTCGTGTTCCAGGCTAGAATGTTTCCCTTCCCGACATACTGCCTCCATGTGTGACCGAAACGCCGACCAGTCAATTCACCGGAGAGTCGTGGAGGAGCATTTAAATAGTCGCTTGATCTTCAGGTATGGGGGAATATGGTCGCTTCCATGTGATTCGATGTCTGGGAATCATTGCACTTTTCGTTCAAGGCGCCGAGAAACCAGGGTCAAGTCTGGGCAGCAGCTGTGTGTAAGCCCTAGTAAAAATGTCGGACTACCATCGTTGAAGCAGTAAAGGTCGTGCTGTGTGGCAAAGGATGCTAGTCTCCTTCCCCTGGAGTCCATTTTCAAGCTCCCCCGAAGCGGATGGTAAGCATTAAAATATCCGGCGAGAACCGTAGGGCGGGGTATCACTGATAGCACTTCGTGCAGTTGTTTAGAGTCGAAGAAACTTGAAGGAGCAATGTAGACAGCGACGAGAGTGAACTTAACCTTCTCCGTTTTTACAATTAAACATAGGTGCTGGTTGTCGTCGTGAGGCGGGACTGGGTGCAAGACGTATGTCAGATCACATCTAATATACACAATGCCCTTCCTTACATCACCACAGATAGAAGACATGAATGCCTCATAGCCAGAAATGCGTATGACACTCTGCGCGTTTGGTTCGCAAATTACGAGGATGGGAAAACAGTTTTTGAAGACAAAGTGTCTAAAATCTGAAATTATCGATTTCAGGCCACGGGAATTCCACTGCAATAGAGATGCTTTCTTCACTTCCTTGTGGAAGGGCAGCGAGGGGCAGGCCATGGTGCTATGCTAAGCTTTCAAGCGATACAGTGCGTCATGTACTTGCAGTGTGCTACGAGCAGCCGGAGTTTCCATGTTTGTCAGTAGTAGACGCATGACATTCGTGAGACTTTAGCATAGCAGTCACTTGTGAATCCTTGTCTCGCATGTGGTCAACTGCAGGGACATTGAACTTTAAAGTGGGGAGTCATGTGCTGTGGTTCTTGTGCGTGGCATGTCTTCTAAAGTGCTGGCCATACCTCACTTGATAAAGCATGAATAGCATGGCCGCTTTTTTTGCTGACATTCGTGCTCTTATTGGAGACAGATGGAACCGGAGGCGGCGTTGCTGGACGAGGCAACGCCGCCTCCGGTTCCATCTGTCTCCAATAAGAGCTTCCCTTGAACAGGAAAACGATTTCGTGGACTTTCGTTTCCGGGAGGGATGCCGCCTTATCGCAGCAGAAGCACCTCCATGTGATGGCCCGTCTCTGGCCATCTTTCTCAAGATTTTCTACTCTTTCTTTAGACGTGGACAGTCTTTTGAGGATACAGCGTGCGAGCCTTGACAATTTGGGCGCTTCAGCTCCGTCGCAGGGCAAGTGTCAGAGTCGTGTTGTTCGGAACATCGTGGGGATATCGTTGAATTTCGGCAGAAAGCACTCACGTGTCCAGTTCTTTGATACCTTCTGCACTGAAGCGGTTTGGGCACGAAAGGCCGTACCCCATGCCCGAAAGTGGCCGACCTTTACTTACTCTAAAGACGAGCATTACACAGGTCGAATTCCCAAGACGCCAAGCTTGCAGTAAGGCGACACCACCTGTCACAGGTTTGATTAAAACTGTCAGGTCGCTGGCGCTAATTGATGCGTCAGTATCACAAACAACACCTGTGGTGGTTTCATTGTATTGCGGAACGAGGTACTGGACATAATTGCTGCCCGCGAGCTTTAGTGCCATCAAAGCATTGATTGCGCTTCGGTTGTGGACATTGCCAGGACGTTCTTTCGATTATTAATTCTGATATGCTTGATTTCTCCTGGGACAACAGCCTCCAGGGAAACGGAAATCCATTGTTGATTAAGGCGGTTCAGGTTGTCGGCAGGTCTGTCCGGCATAAAAAAAGATTGTGTGCGCCGATGGCCTTCGCTGTGGCATGACGGTTGACTTACTTGACGAAGGCCGTCCGCTGATGTTTCTTCTCTTGGCCTTCCGGTGTACCACTCTCTCGAAGCCTTCTTTATCTGAGGCGTCATCGCTTGAGCAGTACAACACAGTGTCCTCGCTGTCAGCTTGACTTGTAGGGCAGCTCTACAGCGAAGCTGTACATTTCTACCATCCAAGGAAAGTTTCGTGTCGTTGTAAGCAAAAAAACTCCCCATATGTGGGCCGATCCCGAAGATAGTGCAATACCGGGCCGAACCGCGGCGAAGGTGCAGTTCGCCATTAAGGGGCCCACATACAGACCTTCGATGGTCATCCTTCTTTACAGAATGGGAGGGCACTGAGATTCTTTTCTTCCTCGGGCCGGTTCTTGCCGAAGTAGTCACGTCACGTCTGCGTTCTGCCGACTCCACTTCCATTGCCGTGGAAATGAGCGTGGTGTCTCCCGGTAAAACACCGGAAAAAACCAGAATACTGCAGCGCGAAGGAACAGTGACCTCTACAAGAATCACTTCCTTGGAAACCAAAGTGATGTAGAGGAGCTATTATAAGACATTATTAACGGTTGTTTGAGACTTTTCGCTACTTTTGCTAGAGTTTAGAGATCTAGGACCTGCATTTAACGCAAAAAAATTAATAGTAGAAAATACCATGTCAGTACCCTTTTAAGCTGCACTTAAATTTAAGTACAGGATAGGGTTCCTAACCGTCCATAATTTAGCAGGGCAGTCCCTACGTTTAAGTAAAAGTTCCGAGTCCCGACCTGTTCCGATCGGAACGATCAAATGTCCCGACTTTCGCTTTCTTTGTTTTTTTCTACTGAATATCAATCAATGAACTAGATTTTTAGTGGCCGACAGCTCGGTTGCACATTCTTCCCGTTCGTCTTCTGTTGCGCTGTCATAAAAGCGGCTTCGTTTTTTTCTCCTGGTGCTAGTTCTGTTGTAGGCCGGTACCGTTCACAGTGCAAGTCTATATCTGTGTTGGCAGCCATGTTAGCCGGGCAACATATACAGCACCTTTCTTGATCTAAATCGCGATATGGTTGTACTAAAAAAAGTGCTGCCCGAAACTTCTCTGATAAAGTGATGCGGTACATGCCTGGCAAGGTAGTGATAAACCCGCGTAGCAACTCAAGTGGCTGCGTCGGTGTTTTCACAGCACTGAAGGAGTCCGGATAGCGGGGAGGATGTGTTCGAGTGACTGTCTCGGACCAACCGCCGTTTCCGCTGAGCATGCTGTGGTGACGCGCACCGTCGGCGTGCCACGCAGGTCGTCGAACTTGCAGTAATGTCATATGGAACTTTTGTTTTCTTCATACTTCGTGCGCTTTATTTGCAACCAGGAAAAAGCTAGAAAACGCAAAGCTGACTTTTAAGGAGACAAATTGATGAATGTTTCTCGATAAGCTTCGCAACTTCTGTAGTGCCGCTGCTGCGTTTCGTTCAGTACTTTACACGTCCGCTGAATAAATTTTCTATTTCGTCAATTAAACTTAACACAACAAACCACTCTCCGGATGACAGTGAACAATTCCCCGTTTTGTTACATTCGCGTACTGGCCTCGTACTTCTTTTTTTATTTTTAGAGTGGAGTTGTTATACTCTAGGTTCTGCCTGTTTGTGTGCGTAGGCAAGAAAGATGGCGGTCACCCCAGAACTAAAAGAGATAAAGCATAAAGCAAAAGCGTATCACCGGGTGTGCCCCAGCTGCGTTTAATCGCCAGAAGTGTCAAAACGTATCGTCACTAAAAAGATATTATAACAAAAAAAGTAAAACCGGAATAGACGCTGTTTACGTATGGATTGCGGTTTGAACCCTTCCACCCGTGCAATGGGTAGACCGCGTGCGTTAAGGACTGCGGAAGCAAAGCGCACCTACGAAGAACACCGTGGTGAACAGAAGCAAGCGGAAATGGGCGCGGCGACGGCGGGCGGCAAGTAACGCTGTCGAAGATCGTGCCGCAAACGCCAAGTGTATGCGCAATTGGTTGGGTCAGCGCTACCGACTCCACTCTCATCGTAATTGTGGCTGATTTCAGCATAGACGCGCCTCGGCCACACGGAAAGTGGTTCGTGGCGTTTCTCTGGGAAAGGTTCGGCATTCAATGTGCTTACGACGCGTCATCAGCCGTGTATAGACCTCACATTGGCCAAGAACCTTTCCAGTGTCGCCGCAGAGCCAGTGGCCGTATATCATAGCGACCATAAACCGATAGTCACCTTGGTGACCCAATCATAAATAAAAAAGCTAACAAAAGAAGGCTAAAAACAAAAAAGCATTGATTATGCAATTTATTACAACAACAAAAAGAAAGACGTGAAAAATTGAAATTAATTGTGTTATATGTGTCTTATGTTGAATCTACATAATTATTATCAACATATTTATCGCCATATATACAACTCCGCTGGTCATCCAGCTTCACAGAGTGGAAGTGCACTGAATTTCTTTAGGCTGGCACATTTTTTTTTTTTTTCGTCTGGCGTGGCCAGCGTTTTCACGGTAGTGTGTGGCTGCTCCCGGCCATGGCGGCCGCATTTCGATGGGGGCGAAATGCCAAAACACCCGTGCAATTAGATTTAAGCGCACGTTAAAGATCCCCTGGTGGTCCAGATTTCCGGATTCCTCCGCTACGGCGTGCCTCATAATCAGATTGTGGCCTTATATATATATACAGTACTGAAGAGGAATGCCCAGTGATGAGCCACATCGCCAGTTGTCGGGGCGACGGGAGCTCGAGATTGCCTGTGCTGCCCTGGTTGAGAGGCTGCCAACGCTGCCTGTTGCTCTCTTGTCCTGTCCTTTGTTCGCATTAGATTTTGGTGGACGTGCTGAGGCTGTCCCTCATCCTGGAATTTCACAACCGAACTCAGCCGTTCATCATGCCTGACGACGCTAAACAGACATCCTCACCAGTTTCACCATCCATCGTATGTGCCGGTGCCCAGCGTCAGCGGGATCACGACATTCTCAGCCGCTCCGATGAGAAATGTTGAAGATTGGCTGTAATCGTATGAAAGAGCGAGCACCACCAACAAATGGGACGATCCCCTAATGCCCAACAACGCGATCTTCTATTTATCGGGCGTCGCCCAGCTGTGGGTTAAAAACTACGAAGCCGATCTGCGCACGTGGGCTGCCTTGAAAACCAGCATCGCGGAAGGTTTCGGCCGTCCTGGCGTGCGCAAGCTTCGCGCTGAACAACGCCGACGAAGCCGATCCCAGGAAGCAGGTGATCACCAGCTACAGCAGAGGACGTCATCGACCCCTACCGGCCTGTCAAGCCGACGATGGCGCAGGCGGACAAGGTACGTCACATCATGAAGGGCATTTCCGACGACGACTTTCATATGCTCCTGTCAAAAAACCCTGGGCACTGTTTCTCAGGTCATTAAGCTTCGCCAAAGTTTCGACGAGCGCTGCAGACAGCGTCTCCTCACGCGGCGCCCACTTGTGTTCGACGACACCCTCGCGAGCATGGCCACCGCTCCTGAAATGGACCGCTGCTTTGCCAGGTAAAGGAGTTGGTCCGTGCTGAGGTCGCTCGTCAGCTTGCGCTGCTGTCCTGAGCCGCGCAACCACCTTTGCCTGCCAACCTTCGGTACAGGAGCAAGTCAGCGTCGCTCTGCCCGCGACACTCCGCTGGTGCCGACTCCCGTTGCCTATACCGAAGTGAACCCACAGCCACGCCGAGGCGATCGCATAGCCACCACCTCAGCCTGCTGCGCCATTCCCATCAACCGTGCTACTGCGCCCAGCTGCTCACTTGGTTCAGACGAGGAGCCCACACAGCAGTGGACAATGGCGCTCTCCCGACAACCGGCCAATATATTTTGCGTGTGGTCTACCTGGCCACATTGCACGATTTTGCCGTCACCGCGCAACATCCTACCGCCGTAGCTTCGACTCCAATTTATATGTTTTACCGTACCCGTCATCCTCCGCAATTCGGAACCTCGGCTGGATGTATTCATACTCGGACCACCACCCTCTTGTTGACAGCTGTTCGACATCGCCTGGACACCGCTCGATTTCACCGATGCGTCGTCGCCCTTCTACTCCGGAACAGGAAAACTAATCGGCGCAGTTTCAGAGGCAGGTACTGCGTCCACGAAGAGGCCTCTCCGCTTTCTCCGACTGATATCTGATAGACGGCGTCGCTGCGCTCGTCGACCCGGGTGCCGCAGTTTTTAGTGCCAAACTTTGCCGTTTTCTCAGAAAGGTTACGATGCCATGATGTCGAACGTGTCACTTCGTACTGCCAGCGCAGACCGCGGCATGCCGACGGCTGCATGTACCGCCCGCGTTGTGATTAACGGCTTCCTCGACACCGCCGAATTTTTGGTGCTGAATTCTCGTTCCCACAATCTTATTTTGGGTCGGGACTTTCTTTCCGCTAGTAAGGGCGTCATTGACTGTTCTCGTTCTCAAGTGGTATTTCAAACGCCTAGCAAAGCCTCGTTTCTTGACGCTCGTCAAATCGTGGAATTTTTTGCAGGAGACTATACGACCGCCGCACTCCTCTGCCCCTTGCCACAGTGCCGTGCAACATCGTCGCTGATGCACTTTTTACGCCACCTGCTATCTTCGTTCCTCGCAAATGTTCCCCGCTGTCTTTTGCTCCTTTAGAAGTTTGTGACGGCGCCAGCAGACTACACGTATCCAACCAATTGTCAGGTCCCGGCCTTGGCCATGTGCAGTGTGTCGAGCCTGCGGCCATCGTCGACATGCCAACTGGTTCCATCACCGCTCTTAAGGTCGCCGGATTGACCTGTAAGCCCACGCAAGAACTGACGTCGACCAATGTTCGTAATAGCTCCATCGCCGACACATTGACTGTTTCCCAACACTCCCAGCTTCTACGCCTTCTCGGCAAGTTCCGTTATTATTTCGACTGCAAGCGTGTTTCCATGGGCCACACATCATTTGTTTGTCAACGCATTGACAGGGTTACCAATGCGCCACTGCGCCACTGCCTATGTGTCCTCGACAGAGCGCCATGCTATCGATGACCAAGTAGACGATGTGCTCAAGCGCGTTGTCATCCAGCCTTCGAATAATCCCTGGTCATCCCCATTTGTTATTGTTACAAAGGATGGATCGGTTCGTTTCTGTGTCAATTACTGTCGACTTAACATCACTCGCAAATGTGCTTACGCTCTGCCGAGAATTGACGATGCCCTTCGACTGCCTTCAAGGAGCGGAGTTGTTCTCTTCTATCGACTTACGCAGCGGCTATGGCAAGTCCCCATGGCACCAGACAACCAACCTAAAACAGCCTTTGCCACGCCAGATGGCCGATATGAATTTCGTGTCATGCCTTTCGGGCTTTGCAACACCCCCGCCCCATTTTAGCGTCTGATGGACAACCTTTCGCATGGTCTCAAGTGAAAAACGTGCCTCTGTTACTTAGTTGATTGGTTATTCTTTCACCCGATTTTCCCACCCATCTCTGAAGGTTTGAAGAAGCATTACAGCGCCTAACTGACGCCGGCCTTCAGCTCAACCTGAAGAAATGCCGCTTTAGCGCAAGTCAGTTCACCATCCTTGGCCATATGGCATTTAAGAAGATATCCTTCCTGATGCCGCCAAGCTCCGTGCAGTTGCTGATTTCCCAAACCTTCCTCCATAAAAGAACTTTCCAGCTTCCTTGGCCTCTGTTCTTACTTTCGCCGCTTCATTCGGAACTTTGCGTTCATCCCCGCTCCCTTGAATCAGCTTTTACGGAGCGACTCGAACAATTACGCCTGTGCGCCCGCCTGTGATGATGCCTTCCAAGAGTTGCGTCGTCTGCTAACTTTGCCGCCAACACTGCGCCACTTCGACCCTACAGCTGCGACCGAAGTACACACCGACGCCAGCGGTGTTGAACTCAGCGCTGTGCTCGCGCAGCGCAAATCTGGCGTCAAGGAGTACGTCGTTGCACACGCAAGCCGTACCCTCACCAAAGCAGAGATGAATTATTCCGTTACGGAAAAAGAAAATGTTTGGCCATCATATGGGCGCTTAGTAAATTTAGACCTTACCTTTATGTCCGTACCTTTGATGTAGTTACAGACCACGATGCGCTTTCTTGCCTGTTCACGTTAAAGGACCCCTCAGGCCGATTAGCTCGCTGGGCTTTGCGGTTGCAAGCTGTCGACATGCGCGTTGTCTACAGGTCTGGCCGCCGCCACACTGATGCCGACGTGCTTTCGCGTTCGCCAGTGTCAAACAAAGGCGCCGCCTGCCTTTCAGCCGTTCACGAAGTACTTTCATTCCCAGCAGGCTGCGACGTGGCATCGGAGCAACGCAAGAATGCCTAGATTAGCGCTCTTTCTCCGCTTCCTTGCAAACTCTACCTTCTAGAGCTTTGCACCGAGATACAGAATGGCCTTCTCTATCATCGGAACTACCTGTATGATTTCCGCAAGTGGCTGCTGGTCAAATCGCGACATCTTCGTGGTGAAATATGTTCTGCCTTCCACGCCGACCCACAGTTTGCGCATACGCGTGTCTTCAAAACGTACGCCCGACTTCACTCCAGCTCTTATTGGCGTGGCATGTACACATTTGTCCGCAAATACATGCGATCGTTTCCTCGGTGCCAATGCTACACGGTTCCTGCTCAGCGTGTCTCTGGTCCACTCCAGCCAATTCCGTGCCCTGCCAAGCCTTCAATTGCATAGGCATTGACCTCTACGGACCCCTTCAGAGCATAGCTTTCGGAAACCGCTGGATAGTCGGCGCCATGGATCATTTGACACGATACGCAGAAACAGCCGTTATGCCTGCTGCCACAGCCCGTGACATGGCATTCTTCCTCTTGCGAAACTTCATTCTCCGTCACGGCGCACCTGGTATTAGATCTTGCCGCTGAGTGCGGGAGTTGCCGACGTTGGGGAGGATATTGAGAACTGAAGGTTTATTTACATTATTTACAGCAATAACACAAAGTAATGAACAGTCATAAAGTCATCGACGGCCGACAGCAAATGGGACGCTGCGGCGCGTGGCAAGAACAAAAGAACTCTTCTCGTGTCTCTCGCTTTTAACCCCTTCGGTCTCTCGGGGTCTCGTTATTTTCGGCCAATCATCGAGCAAGCTCAGGTGTCATCATTTTTCTCCAACGGTAGGCGCCAGTGCAAGTGCCGTCACATTCGGCCAATGGGGACGCTCCAAGGGCTTCATTACCCGAGAGTTGACTTGCCCCCGGCGTCGCCTCCTTGACTGGAAACGATCAGCTGGAGCGGACGGGTTGTTCCCGAATGACCTTTCAGAGCCGCAAAACAGCTCCGCTCGGGACCAAGATCAACTACCTGGAACCGTGCCAGCCTCCCGTTGCACTTTCGGGAAGAGTCAAGCAGGGGGGGGGGGGGACAATAGCTCGACGTGCGGGGCATGAAGTGGGGGTCGCCAACCTGTCTGACGGGTCCGGTAACGTGGTATGAAGTGGTATAACGTGAATATGGAGTGATTTAAGGTTGGGCGGATGTGGGCGTGCGCGACTCTCACGCGTCCCCTGATATGTTGTTTTTCCGCATAGCTCCCGTTTCCTGTAATCCGGCTTCGCCGCGTGGCCTGATGCCCACGGCAGTCGGTCTGGTTGAAGCACGCAGTACGAGAGATGGGGTGAGTGTTGCGCTGCCAACGCCACCCAACGGCGGGGTTACTTGGGCGCGGAAACGAGAAGGCGCTTCCTCTTTGGTTTGGGTCGGCAAGCTGCGCGGACGTTCCGCGCGTGCGCCGATCCATGCTTCTGTGATACCGTCTCACGAGGCCTCGTTCGAACGCGCCAGCGTTTGCGTGACCATACGCGCGAACGACCAGGCGTTGGTGTCCAGCATGGGGCGAACGTATTCACTCGCTATCCGGTCGCGGTGAGTCGGACTTCCGCGATTTGTCGCGCGCCCATCGGCATGTTTTGTGGATAGCAACTCGGCTAGCAGGCATTGGTCTATGAAAGGTGCAATAAATGCCCTTGTGATTGTTTGCACTACGGTGTTGTCGTTCCTTTGTCCCAAGAGCACGGGTGAGAACCCCACATCTGGCGCCGAACGTGGCGCCTCTTGGGGCATCGGACGATATATAGTTTTAAGTTTTCCTTCGTTCGAGACGTTTGTTGGAACCGAAGCGTAGGGCTAGCGTGGATTTTGATCGCTAGCGTTGGCGGCGTGCTTTCTTGAGTGAGGCGACGGTGGCTGTAGTGTGTTTGAACTTGTCAACATGCTAAGCCTTTTCGCAAGTGTTTTTTAATGACATTTGTCGGTACGAGAGCCACGTGCTCTACATCCTAGGAGAGGGGGGCTTAGCGCCCGCGGAGCATTGGCAAGCCTGAAGCTAGTGAGTACGGAAGCCTAGTGGGTGGTCCGCATTTCCTATGTAAATAGCTTCTTCTATCTCTTTGATTCTGATGAAGCCGCGGCTCTGGGAGCCGGGTGGCCGCGGGCGACGGGTGCAGCTACGGGCTGACTGGTATTGCGGCCTGGCACCGGGCGCTCCGACACCGTCTGGGACGGTGGGCGCCGTTAACTCGGATGCTGTGTGCACCGATCGGGGTAGGACCACCTAACAGAGCTGACGTCTCCCCGCGGCTGCCTGTTTTGAGCCCATTGTGGGGTTTTTTTTTTTTGGATGCCGGTTGTTGTCAGGGTAACGACGCTTTAGGCCTAAGGCTTTACGAAGCTGCCTCTCGCACGTGGAGGGACACAACCTGGTGGACCGTGGCGTTGAAGTGTTGTGCTTTGCTTCCCTCATTCTAGTTAGCCTCGCACGAATTGAAATTAGTCGTTCAACTCAAGGAAGCAAGCTTCGTTCACGTGAACTTAGGATCTGAGTAGCCGCCCGATCTTTTGCCAGCAGAGTGAGACATCGTACCACGTGGGCGATGCCCATGCAGAATTCCTCTCCCTTGCACTACTTTAGTGTTTGCCGAGTGCGTTGAGTGTACGCAGCGTGGGCGGAGTCATCCTTGATTTGCTGTCACCGGCACATCGTCTGTGCTGCTGCCCCGGACTACGATGGAGCCACCCCGGGCAATGGTGATGCTGTGGCCAGTTCGGCGCAGCGGCTTCGGCGGCCGCCTGTATCTAGCTCGCAACCCTCGGTGGCTGAGAAAAGAGCCGGAGGCGGTGGTGGTGGTGAAAAACGTTTATTTGCTCTATTTTATAGTGGTTTTTGCGGCTTCAGATGGAGTTTTCCATCTTCTCTTCTGGGTCGGTTCTCCTAGTCCAGGGCTCCGCTGATGGTAGCTGCCCTGCGTGCACGCCTTACTAGTCGTTGTTGGACATTCCGGATGTCACTGGATAGCATCCTCTCCCACTGTTCTGCACTCGGGCTTTGTATTAATTATGGTTAGCTCGTCTATTTTCTGGAAAGCCCATGTGGTATGGTATAGGGTTGGTTTGTCTCCACACCACGGGCACTCGCTCCCTTACTGCGTGGGGTAGATTTCGCTTAGCATGTTTAGGCACGGGAATGTTCCCTTTTGTAGCTGTTGCCATGCTACGGTGCCTTCTCTATTTAGTTGTTTGTGTGGGGGCGGGTATTTTCGTCTGATCCCTCTGTAGTAGTTTAGCATCTCTTAATAGCTTTGGGCTACTGGCTTGGCTTCCTCAGCGGGGTCGGGATTGTTGGATGCTCGGTTTGTTGCGTACCCTCGAGCTATCCTATCCGCCTCCTGATTTCCCGTAATGTCGGTATGTCCCGGCACCCAAACTATCGTGTGTTTCGCCTGGTTGTTTTCGGTTTTGCCACTTGAGCGGATGATGCGGAGTACGCTGTAGCTGATTTTGCCGTTTAGGTAGTTGCGGCATGCTGCTTGTGAGTCTGTGAGCATGGTTAAGGACCTGTTGGATCGGTAGCCCTTCGCTGCCGCTAGAGCCACGGCTTCCTCTTCGGCCTCGACTAGCGTACAGTTCCGGATTGATGCGCTGGTGATTTCTTGTAGGTCCGAGTTGATCACCGTTGCCACTTTGCTTTTCTTGTGGTTTCTGTCCTCAGTGTATGTAGCGGCGTCTACGTACACGGTGTCGTTTCTAGTTGCCAGTGTTCTTTGTACATACACTGCTCTTGCTTCTCTTCGCGCCATGTGTAGGTTCGGGTCCGCCGGTCACCAACAGCTACGGCGCCTCTCGCCAGCAGGGCGCGTCGGCGCGAGCGACGCTTGCTCGTACCGACTACTGTGTCGCCGTTTCCGTAGTCCTGGTCTGGAATCGTGCCGTCGAGTCTGCAGAGCTGCTGCTGTGACCAGTGGACGCCAGAGGCGTACCCCGAGGGCAATATCGGCTCGCATGTTATGGTCAGCGAGTGGACATTTCCTCGGCGCGGCCACTGTTCTATGTACTACCTTGTTCGCGAAGCACGCGTTGATGTTAGAACGTGTGACATGTTTCGCCGGAATATGAAGTGATTTAAGGTTGGGCGGATGTGGGCGTGCGCGACTCTCACGCGTCCCCTGATATGTTGTTTTTCCGCATAGCTCCCGTTTCCTGTAATCCGGCTTCTCCGCGTAGCCTGATGCCCGCGGCAGTCGGTCTGGTTGAAGCACGCAATACGAGAGATGGGAAGAGTGTTGCGCTGCCAACGCCACCTAACGGCGGGGTTACTAGGACGCGGAAAGGAGAAGGCGCTTCCTCTTTGGTTCGGGAACGGCGAGCTGCGCGGCAAGCTGCGCGGACGCAAGCTGCGCGGATCCATGCTTCTGTTAGACCGTCTCACGAGACCTCGTTCGAAAGCGCCAGCGTTCGCGTGACCGTACGCGCGAACGACCAGGCGTTGGTGTCCAGCTTGGGGCGAACATATTCGCTCGCCATCTGGTCGCGGTGAGTCGGACTTCCGCGATTTGTCGCGCACCCATCGGCATGTTTTGTGGATAGCAAACTCGACTAGCAGGCATTAGTCTATGAAAGGTGCAATAAATACTCTTTTGATTGTTTGCACTACTGTGTTGGCGTTCCTTTGTCCCAAGAGCACGCGGGAGAACCCCACAAATGATGCCACGAAAAAGGTCCGCATCCAACACTGGCGAACTTTTCAGCGATAGAGGACGTGTGTTCCTCTCCGAAGTCGTAAACGCGCTCATTGCTGAATGTGGCATCGTTCACCACACTATAATCGCCTACCATCCTCAAACTAATGGATTGACGGAAAGATTAAACCGCACTCCTGGCGACGTGCTCTCCAAATATGTCACCTCTGATTCTATTCATTGGGACCTTATTTTGCCGTTCATGACGTACACCTAGAACCCTGCACCACAGGCGACCACAGGTTTTTCCCCTGATACAATTTCGACCGAGTGAGGTGGGTCTTCACCGCAAGAATCAGGAAGCGACGACGAAGCCGGGCATCGTGATGATGAAAAAAGCAGAAAAGATTGTATTCATTTCATTGGTACATGGTTGTGACTCTTATCCGAGTCTCGAGCGGTCCTGATTAACACAGGGGCCAGGACGGCGTTAAATAACCCCTTGTGGTCTTGTGGTCATCGACGTCTTCTTGGGGAGCCTGTGGGAGTATTAGTGCTTTCGTCAGGTTCTGCCGTCGAGCTCCTGCCCTTCGGATTTTCTTCCCTTCGTCCTTCCCTTTGTGCTAGCTCGGGGAATAGAAGGGGTGAATCCGTTTCGGAGAAGAGGGCAATTACGTCTACCCGGGTGAACGCTTCTCGCACTTGACAGGTCGACCTCCAGGCAAATCATTTTGTCATGAGAGCGTACGCCTGAACAACTCTCACACTTGACAGGTCAATCATAACACCCCATTCTTGGAATCTTGGATCACACTCGACACCATTCTTCCGTACTGACCTCGACTCACCCGAATGTACGCCCATCTCCGAAGCTGCTCGCCTCGCCGAGGAATGCCGCCTGCTCCGCCACAACGGTCCTCCAATGGCAACAAAAATTTCGACGTGACGGTGACCAGCCGCCTTGTCACTTTCTTCCAGACTCCCTTGCTTGGCTTTGGGTTGCAGCTGTTCTTGGTGAACTCTCATGCAAGCTTGTCTCCAAATATCCAGGACCTTACCATGTTGTAGCGCAGACATCGCCTGGGAACTCTATTGTCGAGCCTGTCACGCCACCTACAGACCAACGCAGTCGTGGTCGCGAAACCGTCCACGTACAGCGCCTGAAGCCGTATTACGACCCACTCGTACGATGTTCCGCATGAGTCGCCAGGATGGCTCCTTTTCCGAGTGGGGCGGCGCGAGCTCGAGATTGCCTGTGTGTTGCTCTTGTTGAGACGCTGCGAACGCTGCCTGCTGCTCTGTCCTTTGTTCGCATTAGAATATATATAGTAACAGGATTTCTCAATGGGCCGAGCGTATTTAGAAAGATGAGGAGCCCAACTTCGTGGTTATCTTTGGTTTATGTACCAAACCCTATCGGTCGGTGGACGGAAAAACCGGCCCTTGAAAAAGGTCAGTTGACCAACCGAAAGTTTTGGGCAAATAAACCAAAGATAACAGCGAAATTGTGCTTCTCATCCTCACACACACACACACACACACACACACACACACACACCCACACACACACACACACACACAATATATATATATATATATATATATATATATATATATATATATATATATATATATATATATACATATTATATATATATATATATACGCAACCCACGGTACTTTTGAAGGAAGTGTAATTAACGGATTCACCAAATTTTAGTCATCTCGAGGGATTCCGTTCATTGAAAAGCTGTGGGGTATGTTCAGAACACCTGATGAAGTGGTTCTCATGTTATCTTTTACGTGTGGTTTTTTCTCCTCGCTCGTAACAAGCAAGCATGTGAAATATATACAAAGAAAGGATACAAAAACAAAGAACAATATGCCGTCTCTGTGCGCTTGCGCCTTCCTAACTTGTCCAATGGCTTGTCATTGTTTCGCCGTTATTTCTCAACGCTCGCCACTGACAGTCGCACGCATGGCGCTGCATTAAAGTGCAACTCCGGCTATTTTTTGACCATGCCAAGGTAATGGAATATTTAGGTTCCCGAGACCCCCCTGTCACGCGTCTGATAGTAGAATTGTTTCGCAAATTCAAAAATAATTTTAAATAAGCCGAAAAAAAGCGCAAATACGAAACTAGAACCTGACCAAGCAGCTGAGCGAACCTCTTCGTGTGACGTCACGAGTGCCTCCACCGGGGAAGGCGCGCAAGGCATGCTGGTCTGGCCTACTGGTAGCGAAGAGCAGACGCTCGGCTGAAGATCGTGACCGCGCCGGATATGCGGGTGACAATGTCAGCTGCACCAGCTCTTCGGATCTGTCAAATATTGACAGATATGATTCTGACGGATTCGATGGCCACCAATCGCCGTTCGCATGTGACCCGCCACCACGAGAGCCAGCGCTCATGCGCTCGCTGCACATCGCGCTGCACCATGAAGACCAAGGTTAGCCGAAATTTGCCACTGATTTTATACGTGCTGCTTGCTATTTTAGGTCTTTTAACCCTTCTCAGCGAAACGCTTCGCGTGCTCATTGTAGGACGTGGAGCACGACTTTCCGCATTTGTATCTCACAAAAACGTCGCCGACAGTCCAACGCACCGAACGGTGCAATTGGTTGCATCGGCAGGTGCAGCGACCACTCGTCGTTCGTTTGAGATATGATACTAGCCGCTCATCGTTGACATCAAATAATGTCAGAACATATCAAAACAGGCAGATTTTGGGCATGTAAACACCGCTGCATCACTCTGAATCGCGCTGGTATGAGCGACCACGCACCTTCGAAAACAGCGAGCGGGAGACTGTATTACGGGAGCGTTATAATTATGCTGCCTACTTATTACTCTTTGTATTCTCTTCAGGCACACAATATGTTCCGTAAAGTGGACATAGATGAGGAATTCGCACCTGTGCTCGTTCGTTTACAGAAAGCGCAGTTTTCTCGTGGAGACGCCGATGCCATTATAGACACCGATGCCCCGTACAGACCTCAGACTCTGCCCAGGCGGCGCTGCGCAAAAACCCGTCACCAGCGCCCCCATCGCTGTCTTGGCGCGAACTGAGTAGTGCAAAGAGAGCTGTCCGTAAGCGAAGGTGCATAGGCCACAATGGACCCTTCTCTTTCGTATGTGTTGAGGCACGGTTTCCTAAAAATCAAGGCCCTGGAAATCTTCTTCCGCCCATCCACGCTTCGGAAAGGAAGCTCAGCAGGGCGAAGTATACGTGTACAATATAAAATAAAGTCTCAAGTGTTATTTTGGCTTGCTGCAACTCGCAAGTACAGAGAGCATCAGGTTTGTCTATAGGCATATCTGCATAAAAATCTAAGCATTTCAAATTAGTTCATATTGAATATGTCCTGAACACAAGACTGAAGTATCTCCTATATTTTTATGTATTTTATTGTAAAGTTTTGTCTCGCAATTATTTAGAGAGAGTAAATCCTTTCATAGCCTTTCCCAGGGCAGCAAACAGAAAACGTTTTCCAAGGCAGCCAACAGCGTGCGATCATAACGAAAGTAAGCTTCCTACAGTGCCTACGCGCTGCATCTTTCTTTCTCGCTGGAGCTACATCATCGCTCAGTCCCTTAATTCGAACTTTTTGCAGACGCTTCGGGGAACAAGCGCGCACATATAAATGTAAATAAACGCGACATTTTTTTCTTTACACACGTGCCTTATTTCGCAATTAGTCATCCAGTGCTCCTACAGCAACTTTATTGCTCACATTTGAAAAACGCAGTCGAGCAGGCTCAGCACATTGCGAAGCGTGCTTGTTGTATCGGCGCAGGACATACAAAATACCGAAAGTGGAAATGAGCTCGCGATACAACGATGCTCTAGAACAGGATTTTGAATTCATAAACGAACCGAAATGTTTGGTTAAGCTGACCTGCCAAATCTCACCCTTGCACTTGTTGAGTCAAGCGGAGGCGGACGTCTGTTAAA
Organism: Dermacentor andersoni; assembly: GCF_023375885.2. Classification (NCBI taxonomy): domain Eukaryota; kingdom Metazoa; phylum Arthropoda; class Arachnida; order Ixodida; family Ixodidae; genus Dermacentor; species Dermacentor andersoni. Next base: position 1,913,543 of record NC_092822.1, read on the forward strand.
AGGCAGAGATATCGGTGGCACATAAGCGGGATGGTTCGCAACGTTGTTTTTTCTGTTACCAACGAAGTGGCGGCTGCAGATTCTTGAGTTTTCACTAGGTTACCACGGTCCTCCGTCAGGGCTACGCAACACAATTACATAAGTACAAAATTGTCCCACTTTCTCATGCGAGCCGCTGTGTTGTGGGGAATGCAAGTAATCCGATTACCCAACAGGTTGAACGGCCCGTATCCAGCGCTCTCGCCTTTACCCTACATCCTCCTGAGACCCGGGATGCATTTGGGTGCACAAATTTTTCCCAAACTTTCAGAATAAATCACTATGGTTATAAAGGTGAAAAGTGTTAAATGTTTTTTCAATAGCCCTGATAGTTTCAGCTCAGCGCGATGTCCAATATATTGGACACTGGGATGCTACCCGGTCTTTCTTCACCCAGCGCGCACGTAATGACGCACCGCAGATATTGCGCTCAAACTCGTGTGCAAAAATATTTTAATAACTCGAAAGGCAAAGTAGTGAATAAACTATAAAGAAAGAGCATTCCTCCGCTCAACAAAAATTTTGATCTTGTGTTCGCTTCCTGCGGGCAATTTCAAAACATCTGTTTGCCCTTGGTGATGCTGAAGAAGAGCCGACATTTGGTGCAAAAGAACTTTGTTCTCATGTCGCAGCCCTGTACTCTGCAACGGGCAGCGTTTGCTGTGTCTGCCAGTATTTAGCTGTGGGTAGTGCTCTTGGGGTTCTCGAGGAGACAGTCCTGCTTTGATGGTGGATGCCACTCGGCTTCGTTCTCACTCTCCGTTTCATCCTGCTTCTTCCCTTGAGCCACGAGAGTCTCAGCAACAGATTGGTGGAACTGCATATCTTTGAGTATACCTTTCCACTGTTTCTTTAGGGAGCGTATGTCCCGCGTGTTCTGCACCCAGGAGTTGTTGAGGGAAATGTCGAAGAGGTAAAAGATGGCTCTGATTGTCCACTTGTTGACGCCTGCTTTTATCCTATAGTAACTTATCATTCGGTCTGCCTTGCCCACAACGCCCATGTTGACGTTGTACATGAGAACAATATCTGCTAGAGGGATATCGATATGTTTTTCCCTTATGAGACCACCTGCGACTGTAGGTGTCTTGCGGGTCCAGGCCATGGACTGAAAAAATAAGTTATCGGCTTAATTCATCAGACACGCGAGGCCGGTCCCCTGAAGAAAAAGAAGAGACGCGATTTCGTCCACAAGGTGCTAAATGCCAACAGTACTCGCCTGCTGTTCATAACAAGGCCATCGCAAAAGCGCGGTAAGAATAACCGGGTTGAGTCCTAGCGTCCAACGGAATGGACACGCGAAATCAAAGGAAGTGTAAAAAAAAGTAAGCACGCGAACAGTTCGAATTTCGTATTCTGCGCGTACGCTGTTGTATTAACTTTAATATAAGATCAAAGATATGCCCTAAAAGCAGGTAGAAATACGAGAAACAGTGCTTACTTCTCCGGCAGCGGCCGTAAAACGTCGCGCCGCTGAATGCCGCCATTGTGGAATTGTTTCGGCGGGAAATTGAACGATGTATTTTCATCAATGCTGCATAGATGGCGCAAGCAGGTGTCCAATAAGTTGGACAGTGCGGTTTTATGAGGATGAAAGCCTTGTCACAGGAGTACTGTGTCATATCTCAATGTCCAATATATTGGACAAATCCCCATAGCGGGGTCTCAGGAGGACATACGATCGCGATGGAAATCGGTAAAACTGAACGTTGTTATTCCGTACTTCACGTTCATGGCAATTTACAACTCAACAGTAGCGTCGATTGCGGTGTTTCTTCGTAGCGCGCGGAGCTATCGCGGTTGCCGTCGTTTCCGCCATCAGTCTGAAGAGTTAGCCAGCAAGCGCTTTATGGCAGTTCGGCGGCACGTCCGACTAGCGTAGAAATTCACAGCTCTCTGTCTGGGTGTTAAATGCGCCAAACACTCGCAATATGGACCAAAATCTAGTTAAATCGTTGTTTCGCAGTCGCTAGCTGCATATGCAACTTAGCAAGGGAGTCGAGCTTCGCACTACTCAATTACTGCCTCTTCGCATCGGCAGGTGGTGCTACGCGTCTTGCAAAACTCCAGAGTCTGACGTCCATAGACACGCTGCTGTATCGAAGGGGCCTACGCTTGCTGCCCATTCGGGATACGAGGCAAGCAGCGCACCTAGGAAGCCAAATAATGAGTCTGCATGACAATGCATAAAAACACATCCATCTTCGTAGTCGCATTTCATTTAGAGAAGTGGCGGTGAATGCGGCGGTCAGCTTTCCGTCGAAATTGGCAGCGTACCGATGTCGATACTGCTCAGTGTCGCCGCTTCTCGCCTTTTGTGTGTGTACTGTACGAAATGAGAAATGGTTTATTTCAAATCCGTATGGGCAAAACTGAACTACAGAAGGAGTTTTCTTCGTCCTGATGGCTTTATTAGCTACAGCTGAGTCACTCAGGTCCGCCAGCAGCAGACGCATGAACTATGCGGCTGTGACATATAGGCTTAACCTCGGCTGAACGCGATCGGCATCGGCTAAAACTGTGTGTGCGGATGGCGAAGGCTGAAGTTCGTGCGGCCAACAACACATCACTTGCCTCACATCTCTTGCACGTCTGCAGGGAATGCATCTTCTCGCGACAGCAACTTCTCACGCCATGCAGTAGCTCACGATCGTCGACTGCTCGACGCTCTCATCGCTGTCGTCTGCATGATACCGACATGCTCTGCATGGAACATTCCTAACGTCATGCACAATGTGGCCTGTAACTGAGGAGTAGGCAAGGTAGGGTGTTCGAGGAAATTCCTTAAATCAATTTGTAAAAAATCTCGCAACTCACTCAAACCTGCTTTTTTGAGGACATGACGCAAGTGATCAGAGGAACGTACCCAGCGAATTTCACCAACATCCGTTGACATCGAAAAATCGCCGGAGTTGCTCTTTAAGCGATTGCCACTTGCTCACGGTTTAATGCTCGTCGAATATCGAGGCGCCGCGCGCTCTTCTCAACCGATTCCAGCGACAGCGTAAAATACTGATAGGACGAATCACCGCGGCGGCCCTGAATCGGCGTAAGCCATTGGTAGATTCGGAATGGGCTATTTTATATACTGAAATATAGGTTATAGCTGATATCGCCGTTTTATACGTTTGGGGACGAATGCAATGGAAGTAATAGGAATCTTATCTGAACTATATAGAAACGAGAAAAAAAAACATTGTTTAGCACCCACCCCTACCACCAAGATTTAGAGCACCGCGTCAGTTGTCTCCAGGGGTAGCGTAGAGGTAAAGCATCCGCCTCGCGTGCAAGAGGACCGTGGCTCGAATCCCGGTGCTGCGCAATTTTCCACCGGATTAAAAAAATCCGCGTGTTGATTAAATTCCATAAACAAGGCCTGGAGTGCGGCCTGATCCCGGTGACCAGAACCGGTAACGTACACCCTCACCAGAGCAGGATTGGCCACCCTGGTGCAGTAATTCGCCACAACCTCCTATATGAATACAACAATCAAACCCCGGCCCTCAGTCCCCAGCAGCTGCGAAGCATCTGACCACGGCGACGGTCAGACCTGCGACGCAGCAGAGGGTGCTAAGAATCCCTGGATCCGGACAGGCCGCCGTTGGAACCTGAACCTGGCAACGATTAACGCTAGAACGTTATCTAGGGAGGCGAGTCTAGCAGTGCTACTGGAAAAACTAGAGGGAATTAGAGCAACTAGAAGTTAGGAGGCCAAAAGAAGCATATACAGTGCTAAAAACAGGGCACGTCCTGTGCTACCGGGGCTTAGCGGAGAGACGAGAACTAGGAGTCGGATTCCTGATTAATAAGAATATAGCTGGTAACATACAGGAATTCTATAGCATTAACGAGAGCGTGGCAGGTCTTGTGAAGCAGGCTGGAGACAAGTCAGTGGAGGAATATGGCATAGGTTATAAGAATAGCAGGGGTGAGTTATTAGTAGAGTTTGCAGAACCGAATAATTTGCGAATAATGAATACCTTCTTCCGCAAGCCGGATAACCGAAAGTGGACGTGGAGGAGCCCGAATGGCGAGACTAGAAGTGAAATGGACTTCATACTCTGCGCTAACCCTGGCATCGTATACAATATGTGGACGTGTTCAGCAAGGTTCGCTGCAGTGAACATAGGATCACTATGGATGGTGGGCAGATTGTTCTAGAGAAACTGGCCACCCTGTATACGCAATGCCTCACGACCTCGAGCGTACCGGAATCTTGGAAGAACGCTAACATAATACTAATACATACGAAAGGGGACGCCAAAGACTTGAAAAATTATAGACCGATCAACTTACTGTCCGTTGCCTACAAAGTATTTGCTAAGGTAATCGCAAATAGAATCAGGAACTTCTTAGACTACTGTCAACCAAAGAACCAGGCAGGATTTCATAAAAGCTACTCAACAATAGACCATATTCACACTATCAATCAGGTGATAGAGAAATGTGCGGAATATAACCAATCCTAATATACAGCTTTCATTGATTACGAGAAAGCTTTTGATTCAGTCGAAACCGCTGCAATCATGTAGGCATTACGGAATCAGGTTGTAGACGAGCCTATGTAAAAATACTGAAAGATATCTATAGCGGCTCCACAGCCACAGTAGTACTCCATAAAGAGAGCAACAAAATCCCAATAAAGAGAGGCGTCAGGCAGGGAGATACGATCACAGCGTGTTTACAGGAGTTATTCAGAGACCTGGATTGGAAAGAATTGGGGATAAGAGTTAATGGAGAATACCTTAGTAACTGGCGATTCGCTGATGATATTGCCTTGCTTAATAACTCAGGGCACCAATTGCAATGCATGCTCACTGACCTGGAGAGGCAAAGCAGAACAGTGGGTCTAAAAATTAATCTGCAGAAAACTAAAGTAATCTTTAACAGTCTCGGAAGAGAACAGCAACTTACGATAGGTAGCGAGGCACTGGAAGTGGTAAGGGAATACATCTAGTTAGGGCAGGTAGTGACCGCGGATTCAGATCATGAGACGGAAATAATCAGAAGAATAAGAATGGGCTGGGGTGCGTTTGGCAGGCATGCTGAGATCATGAACAGCAGGTTGCCATTATCCCTCAAGAGAAAAGTGTATAATAGCTGTGTCTTACCAGTACTCACCTACGGGGCAGAAACCTGGAGGCTTACGAAAAGGGTTCTACTTAAATTGAGGACGACGCAACGAGCTATGGAAAGAAGAATGATGGGTGTAACGTTAAGGGATAAGAAAAGAGCAGATTGGGTGAGGGAACAATAGCGAGGTAATGACATCTTAGTTGAAATCAAGAAAAAGAAATGGGCATGGGCAGGACATGTAATCAGGAGGGAAAATAACCGATGGTCATTGAGGGTTACGGACTGGATTCCAAGGGAAGGGAAGCGTAGCAGGGGGCGGCAGAAAGTTAGGTGGGCGGATGAGATTAAGAAGTTTGCAGGGACGACATGGCCACAATTAGTACATGACCGGTGTAGTTGGAGAAGTGTGGGAGAGGCCTTTGGCCTGCAGTGGGCGTAACCAGGCTGATGATGATGATCAGTTGGAAGAAATGGGAAAACCTGTAAATGGCGGCTTTATGGTACGAGCTAACAGCGTGCAGCAATCCAATGCGCGCACAGCGTGGCCGTCGTGTCAAAGTGGTCGACACGGCGGCGCCTCGTGCAGCACTGCGGTGGCCCCCGCGGCAGATGTCGCTAGCGTCGTTCCAGTTCGTTCCACAGAGTGACGCACTCGGGGACGCCCCCGAAAGATAGAAGAAGCGTGCGCACACACCCGAGAATCCCATGCACGCGTCCCCGTCTGTTGCTGACAGAGACGTCAATAATTCTCTGCACGTCCCGAGAGTGGCGCCTTATCAGGTGCGTGTTCCGGCCCCGCCGACTGATAGGAACGGCCGTGAGGGAGCACTCAGAACGCGGCACTGGCGTTAGTTTTGAAGAAATACTCGGGAACATGGATCAGGATAAATGGTCTGCTAAAGTGCATGAACACCTGAAGAGTGGGGACACAGAAGAAAGTTGGCAACCAAGCACAGGTAATTGAAAGTGTAAATAGACAACCAGGAGTCTTTAGAAACAATGTGAGAGGAACAGAGACAACGAAATCGGTGCAAAGAACGAAAACAACAAAGAGCACGGAGATTTACGAGAGTGAGAAGAAAGAAATTAGAAGGGAAAGTCTGTACGATAACACAAAGGGCAGTGCATTGCTATTTTAGGCTCGAGCTGGTTGCCTAAGGACGAAAACATACCGGAACAAATATCCTCAACAATATGAAGCAAGTGTATGCTGCAGCAAAAATACGTACACCACTCAGCACATGCTAATGGAATGCGAGGGGATTTATCCGATGAGACCAATACGCAAGGGATGGCTATCCGAAGAGCTTGGATTTAAAGTGAACGGAAGCATCAACCGGTCAGCAGTCGAGATAAGCAAAAGACGTTTGGAGTATTTGGTGGGAAAAAAATCAGGGAATAAATTGATACGAACGGATCCGTTGCAGGTATAGATAGCGGTACAAGGTAGATAGAGAAGTTTTGAGGAAGGGAGAAAAACACTAAGGAGATGCAAACGAAAGTGCTAGAATGAAAAGCATGTATAGCATACTTGAGTAAGTCAAGCAGGCTAGGTGACTATTTGCCACCGCCTCGTTTCAAAGGCGACTCCAATAAGTCATCCCCATCATCATCACCGCCGAAAGGTTCAACCTTTCGACAGGGCCAGCAGGGCATTCCTCCCTAGTAAACATGTCCGCAATAGATTAGGAAAAGGTGGTTGGAGGTTTGGTGGCAGAAAAGTAGTAAGAGCACGAACAACGGAGGCGTACAAGAACAAAGTTCCCAATAATGGTTCGGAATGTTTGATGCTAGTAATTCTTGTCAGAAAAAAAAAATAAAACAAAGTGAGACAGGCACGGCATTACAAGCCTGATAAGAAAAAGAGCTTGGAGGCGCAACCAAACACCAGTTTCAAAGCACACATCCATCTATCTATGGAGTATGATCGTTTCTGAGTGCACAAAATAAAGCATTGTTAAAGTTGTCCGCGAACGCAGCCTTTGGCGGCAAGAGCTGACGCCCGGCGTTTCGACCAAGCGACAACAGAAGCTTTCAGCAGCGAAAATAGACGGCACAACGTAGAAATATAGCAATTACGCACAGTCATGCAATGTGTCCTGCAGGCAATATTCACCAAGGTAATTTCCAGTAGCACTACGGCAACACTTCTGTCAATTCAACAAACAGGCTGGCTTCAGGAAAGGGTATTCAACGATGCATCATTACTTGTCATCATTCTGCTAATTGAGAATTATGCAGATGTCAATCAACCACTCTATATGTATTTCACTGATTACGAAAAGGCGTTTGATGGCGATACCGGGAGTCTCGGAAGCATTGTGTAGTCATGGAGTACAGGAAGCATATGTCACTGTCCTACGAATACTTATAAAGATTCCACAGCTACATGGTATAGCGATCGACATCCTTAAGGGTGCTTCCTGTCTATAACTCACAATCGTAAACCCTGGGTGTAAGGGTGTGAGTTTTGTACCCTTCAGGGCCTTTAAAAGTGCAAATCAGTTAACAGTGCTCCCTAATTCACTGCAAGAAAAGCAGAAAAAATACTGATCAAGGGAGGAGTCAGGCAAGGAGACAATCTTTCCTATGCTATCCACTGCATTCTGAGAAGGAGCACTTAATTTGCTTTAGACTGAGAAGGATTTGAAGAGTCAGGGTCAAGCGGAGCATTTCAGGAACTTGCAATCTGCAGGTGACATTGTCCAGTTCATCAATGATAGAGGTGGCTAGCAACAAATCACCGATGACCTTAGCCGACCAAGTGTAACAATAGTGTAACAATAGTGCAACAATACTCTTGTGCAGAAAACTAAAGAAGTAGCCAGGCAAGGAAACGAGATGTGTGATTGGCAGTCAGCCTCTACAGAATCTGTGCAAGAGTATATACACTGTAAAAATGTTTAGTTCCTTAAGGGTATTTTCTTGTCACACTGGTAACACCCTTACCGTTAGGGTCTTACAAAAATTGATACAGGACGACAGCGGAGCTCTAACTACATGTGCGCTGACAAAAGACGTAGTTGAAAACAGTGTGATCATTCCAACAGCCTTGGATGCACAGAAATATCCGACAGGAGAGTTTCATATCTCTCCCTGTGATGTTCTCTTACTGAATATTTCTGAGCGGCCAAGGCTATCGGAATGATTACATTGTTTTAAACTAAGTTTTTTGTTATCGCACGTCTAGTTAGAGGTCCGTTGTCATCCTGCATAAATGTTTATAAGGCCCTAACGGTAAGGGTGTTACCAGTGCGACAAGAAAACTCCATTAAGAGTGTAAACATTTTTACAGTGTAGGCTATTCACTGACAGGAGACCTTGCAGATTATGAGAAGGAAATTACAGAAAAATGAAAATGGGGGCTGGAACGCATACGGCAGGTATTACCAAATCAGAACGGGTAGCTTACCACTTTAGATGAAAAGCATGCAATCACTGTATTCTGCCAGCGCTGTCATACGGGGCAGAAACCTGGAAGTTAACGAAGGAGGTTGAGCAGTTAAGAACCGCACAATGAGAGCTAGAGCAAAAGATGTTAGGCGTAGCAGACAGCGGCGTGGATCACACGGCAAACGGGGGCAGCCGATATCGACACGGATGAAATGGTGTTGTGCCCGGTAGTCTATTGTGGAATCGGTGCCCACTCAAGGACAGTAGATAATTAGGTGGTGTGATGAAATGAGGAAATTTGCAGGAATGGTCCGCTTAACAATTGGCAATCATTGTAGATTATTATTATTGTGTGTGCCTCCGAAATGTATGGCACCATATTGTTACGCGAAGGACGAGTCAGTATGACGAGCAACTATTTACGGGTTATATTTAAACAGCGGTTGCAGCGCTGACTGGTTAGATTCACCGCGCCCGAGCCCAGTTCGTTCTTCCTCCTCTTTCTTCGAGTTATGGAGCCAACGCGCCTCGTTCAAAAAATCAAATACTACACGCGTGTAGCATAATTACCCGGCGGCATAAGCGACGTCCCGGAGCGTCTGAAGGGCATCACTGGGAGGGTGATACTGCTTCAGTCGTGTAACGTGCACGATATCACTGGACTGGGAAGCAGATGGGGCGTGAGGGCCAAACTCGTAGGTGACGGGAGTGACGGCACGAAGCATTCGGTATGGGCCTTGTTAGATACGAACCCTTTTCCTGGCATCACTCGAGTTCCCCGACCACATTCAATCGCCGTCGCATTCCAATTAGGGTGCGGAGGAGCGCGTCTACTACGTTCCCGGACCTATCAGACAAGTTCGCGACCTCCACCTCGTGCGCCGCACATATAGCCATTGTCTCCATCTGTGCTTGACTCTTCCCGAAAGTGCAACGGGAGCCTGGCACGGTTCAAGGTAGTTGATCTTGGTCCCGAGCAAAGCTGTTTTGCAGCTCTGAAAGGTCGTTCGAAGAACAACCCGTCTACTCAAGCTGAGCGCTTGCAGACCAGGAGGCAACGCCGGTGAGAAGTTACCCGTCCGACAGTGGAGCCCTTGGAGCAACCCCATCTGCCGAATGTGACGGCACATGCAGGCCATGAGGCAACGCCGGTTACAAGTCACCCGTCCGACAATGGAGCCCTTGGAGCAACCCCATCTGCCGATTGTGACGGCACTTGCAGGCCATGAGGCAACGCCGGTTACAAGTCACCCGCCCGACAATGGAGCCCTTGGAGCAACCCCATCTGCCGATTGTGACGGCACTTGCAGGCCATGAGGCAACGCCGGTTACAAGTCACCCGTCCGACAATGGAGCCCTTGGAGCAACCCCATCTGCCGAATGTGACGGCACATGCAGGCCATGAGGCAACGCCGGTTACAAGTCACCCGTCCGACAATGGAGCCCTTGGAGCAACCCCACCTGCCGATTGTGACGGCACTTGCAGGCCATGAGGCAACGCCGGTTACAAGTCACCCGTCCGACAATGGAGCCCTTGCAGCAACCCCATCTGCCGAATGTGACGGCACTTGCACGGGCACCTACCGTTGGAGGAAAATGACGACACCTGAGCGGGCTCGGCAATTGACCAAAAATGACGTCACCCCGAGACACCGAAGGGGTTAAAAGCGAGACACGGAGCAGAGACAAGCATTCCTTCATTCTTTAATTTTTTTCGTTGTTCTTGCCACGGGCCGCAGCGTCCAATTTGCTGCCGGCCGTCAATTACTTTATGACTGCTAATTACTTTGTGTTATTACTGTAAATAATGTAAATAAACCTTCAGTTACATCTCAAAAACCTCCTCAACGTCGGCCAACTCCCGCACTCGACAGCAACATCCAATAACTGGTGGCAGCGATAAGGATGAACCTTCGTCCAAGGGAGTCCTGAGGAACTGCGAACAGCGAAGAAGAAAGAGCCTTCAATTGAGGGATTCCCGAGTTGAACAGCGAACAGCGAAGAAAGAGCCTTCGTCCAAAGAAGTCCTGAAGAACTGGGAACGGCGAAAAAGAACGAGCCTTCGACCCAGGGAGTCCCGAGGAACCAGGAACAGCGGACCGATGAACCAGATGGCGTGGTGCTGCACCCGTAAGTGAGCGCGTGTTTTTTTTTTCACCTTTTTACTCGCCAGACTTCAAATTTTGCGTGTTTATTTTGATAGTTCTAGGAATCAAGAATTTCTTGTATATTTTGTGTTAGCACAAGTTATTTAAGAAAACAATTCTAACCACCAGTCGGGGCAGCTGCCATGGATCTTAGAAGGGTGACGAAGTCAGACTTGTTATTGTGCGACGAGTTGGGAGTTGAGGCAGAAGAAAATATGAAAAAGCCAGCTATCGAAAGGGCAATTCAAGATAGTGGCAATAATGATGAAAGCATTAAGATTGCTTGGAAGGTGATACAAGAAACACGGGAACGTGAGCGTTAAGAACGTGAGCGTGAGCGTCAAGCACGTGAGAGTGGATGTGAGCGAGAACCGGAAAAACACGAGAAAGAGATGACAGCATTGAAAAAACAGATACAAGATTTGCGGTAGTTAAACGCACGATGACAACGGCTGCCTGAAAATTCTGTAGATAGTAAAGAGCAAAAAAAGAGGAAGTATCTGACGGATTTTCGCCAGAAGCTGACGAGAGGAGTAGCACCTGTGTAATTAGCAGCACATTCATAGGTGAACGGAAAAAGCTAGAAGCTAACGATGCCTTAGTGGCAACAGAGGCTGTTAAAGGCAATGTGATAGGTACGAGGGGATTTGCCAACGGAGTACTGTAGAGACAGCTAGGCTAACTGTGAATGAATTGGCAGACACCGCGCGTGTGCGGCGCATGTAATGTTAACGAGGTCGTCAACGAAGTACAGATTACTGCTGACCCGACAGACACGGGCACCCATGTCAAGTCAGATCTGCGTGCCGAAGTGCAGTGCCAGCTGGACGATGCAGTTGAGGGCATTTTGCAGGATCGCGAGCTGGGTAGCTCAAGGGAAGATAACTGCATTGTTCAGGGATCGATGCAACTGCCCGCCAGTCTAGGTAGCCAAGAGAGGGATGATTTAGTTATGAATCATTCGGACTGTGCGGAGGAAACAGCGATCGAGACCGACGAGCTGTGTGCCGATGCACAGCATGAGCTGGGCAATGCAGTAGAGGGCAGTTCGCAGGAGTGCGAGTTGCATAGCTCGAGTAAAGACTGCTGCATTGTTCGCGAGTCGGTTGAGCTGTACGGCAGTCGAGGCAAAGAGAGTTGACTTAAATAAAAATCACTCAGACTGTGCGGGTAGGAGAGCGATCCGGGCCGACGAGATGTGTACCGGCCAGCTTGAGGTGCGAGAAGGCGGCATGAAAGGGAGTTCGAGCAAGAAGCGCCGTAGGAAAAAACGCGGTAAAGATCGGAATGCGGTGAATAACCTCGAGCAGGCAATTAAGATGGCGACAGACGCAAGAAGCCAGGGCGCGAGAAGAAGAAAGGTGCCCTCGTCGTTGACGATGTTGGCGCATCAAGCACGTTCGAGCCACCGGTCAAAAAGATACCGAAAAGCATGTTCTGCGCGGGCGCGAACAAAATGCACGGGACAGTTATGTTCCTCGTCGTTCCGTCGTTCTTTTCGGGGTGCAGCATGTAGTACGAAGGAGCGCAAGGTGGCAAGACGAGACGAGGTGGTAGGGAGTGGCGACGCGGTCAGTCGAGTTCATGATGAAAGGCTCGCACCAGGACGCAAATTGGCCAGACACTGCAACGTCTTGAAGGAGCTGATAGTGTGTCGGTCCTTTCGTTGTTCCTGGGTAGCCAGAATCGCTATCGAACCGCGACCACCTCGAGTACGGCTCAAAAGTAAAAATCCGTCGTAAACGTTTAGAACGGGAGACCAAGACAGCTTCCGTAGAAGTGAAACGTGTTGCTTTGTTTTATGTTTGAGCATTTGAAAATTTTCGCGATTTGAGACTAGAGTTTCTTTCAATATGTAAGGTATGAGCTCTGTTTATGTTCTCGTTTGAGAAGTTCCGAGATTTGAAAGATGCATTTTATGTGAACCTTTAGTTTCGCGCCAAGGTTATCGGTGAGAGGCATGTGGTAACGCACGTGTGCACTGGTTAACCTTCTTAATTTTTACAAGTCTTTTGGAAGTTTCTAAGGTTAATCGCGTAGGCTTCCAGTAAGTGCATAATGCGCACTGAGAAGCGTTCTTAGTTCCATTAGCGCGTGTCCTGTGCGGACGGAAGCAAGCAGAATGTTTATGACTGGGCCGCTGGTGTGTGTTGAGGACGGCCGCGTTCTGACTTCTCTAGTAAGCGTGCTTGGAACTAGTTATTAGAAGACGCTTTACTTTAAGGGTTCTGCAGAGTGCGTAAGTTACGCAAGTTTAGTTGTTGGTATAAGGTAGGTGTCCTGTACGGACTAGAGGAAGAAACATGAGTACGCGTGATGAAATGTTTTCGTACGACGCAAGTACGCGTTCTGAATAGGAACCACAATGCTAGCGCGATAGGGATTACGTACCTGTGGAGTTGACCAGACTGTTCAGTGGCACCAGTAAGTGCGATAAGTACGCTACCGCGATAGGGTAAGAACAGGCTGTTCGTGAAGTTAGGCTGCTTTAGTTCATCATCATCATCATCATCATCATCATCATCATCATCATCATCATCATCATCATCATCAGCCTGGTTATGCCCACTGCAGGGCAAAGGCCTCTCCCATACTTCTCCAACTACCCCGGTCATGTACTAATTGTGGCCATGTTGTCCCTGCAAACTTCTTAATCTCATCCGCCCACCTAACTTTCTGCCGCCCTCTGCTACGCTTTCCTTCCCTTGGAATCCATTCCGTAACTCTTAATGACCAGCGGTTATCTTCCCTCCTCATTACGTGTCCTGCCCATGCCCATTTCTTTTTCTTGATTTCAACTAAGATATGATTAACTCGCGTTTGTTCCCTCACCTAATCTGTTCTTTTCTTATCCCTTAAGTTACACCTATCATTCTTCTTTCCATAGCTCGTTGCGTCGTCCTCAATTTAAGTAGAACCCTTTTCGTAAGCCTCCAGGTTTCTGCCCCGTACGTGAGTACTGGTAAGACACAGCTGTTATAAACTTTTTTCTTGAGGGATAATGGCAACCTGCTGTTCATGATCTGAGAATGCCTGCCAAACGCACCCCAGCCCATTCTATTCTTCTGATTATTTCAGTCTCATGATCCGGATCCGCAGTCACTACCTGTCCTAAGTAGATGTATTCCCTTACCACTTCCAGTGCCTCACTACCTATTGTAAACTGCTGCTCCCTTCCGAGACTGTTAAACATTACTTTAGTTTTCTGCAGATTAATTTTTTAGACCCACCCTTCGGCTTTGCCTCTCCAGGTCAGTGAGCATGCATTGCAGTTGGTCCCCTGAGTTACTAAGCAAGGCAATATCATCAGCGAATCGCAAGTTACTAAGGTATTCTCCATTAACTCTTATCCCCAATTCTTCCCAATCCAGGTCTCTGAATACCTCCTGTAAACACGCTGTGAATAGCATCGGAGAGATCGTATCTCCCTGCCTGACGCCTTTCTTTATTGAGATTTTGTTGCTTTCTTTATGGAGGACTATGGTGGCTGTGAAGCAGCTATAGATATCTTTCAGTATTTTTACATACGGCTCGTCTACACCCTGATTCCGCAATGCCTCCATGACTGCTGAGGTTTCGACTGTTCAAACGCTTTCTCGTAATCAATGAAAGCTATATATAAAGGTTGGTTATATTCCGCACATTTTTCTATCACTTGATTGATAGTGTGAATATGGCTGAGTAGCCTTTACGGAATCCTGCCAGCTCCTTTGGTTGACGGAAGTCTAATTAAGGTGTTCCTGATTCTATTTGCAATTACCTTAGTGAATACTTTGTAGGCAACGGACAGTAAACTGATCGGTCTATAATTTTTCAAGTCTGTGGCGTTCCCTTTCTTATGGATTAGGATTATGTTAGCGTTTTTCCAAGATTCCGGTACGCTCGAAGTCATGAGGCATTGCGTATGCAGGGTGGCCAGTTTCTCTAGAACAATCTGCCCACAATCTGCTTTAGTTATGTTCGGGTAAAGGTGGTCGGAACTGCTTTATTAAAATTAGTAGTAATAGCCTGGCGAGTAAGGGGTGAAGATCCTGCGCTTGCACGTGGTGCAGCGCTATGTTGTTTCGTTTGTTTTACGAACGTTGTCCAGGGCCCGGGATCCCGATATTCATCACACGAGGCTCGTCACCAGTACCCTACATGTTCCATCAGCGTTCCTCATGGACAGCGAATTGAGTTCACCGACCATTCCGAACTACCCGGGTGAGGAGGAACTGTTATATACGGACCCTTTTCCTGGCATCACTTGCATTCCCCGACCGCATCCAATCGCCGTCCCATTCCAATTAGGGTGTGCAGGAGCGCGTCTACCCCGTTTCCGGACCTATCAGACAAGTTGGCGACCCCCACCTCGTGCGCCGCACGTCGAGCCATTGTCTCCACCCCTGCTTGATTCTTCCCGAAAGTGCAACGGGAGCCTGGCACGGTTCCAGGTAGGTGATCTTGGTCCCGTGCAGAGCTGTTTTGCGGCTTTGCAAGGTCGAAGAACAAGCCGTCTCTTCCAGCTGAGCACTTGCAGACCAGGAGCCAACGCCGGTGACAAGTCACCCATCCGACAGTGCAGCCCTTGGAGCAACCCCATCTGCCGATTGTGACGACACTTTCAGGCCATCAGGCAACGCCGGTGACAAGTCACGCGTCCGACAGTGGAGCCCTTGGAGCAGCCCCATCTGCCGAATGTGACGGCACTTGCAGGGGCGCCTACCATTGGAGTAAAATTGACGTCACCTGAGCGGGCTCGACGACTGGCCGAAAATTACGTGACCCCGAGACACCGAAGGGGACACGTAATTGTCTCTGCTCCCTGAGAGACAGGGAGCAGCGACAAACATTCCTTGAATCATTCCTTTTTACGTTCTTCTTGTCACGGGCCGCAGCGTCCGATTTGCTGCCGGCCGTCAATGACTTTATGACTGTTAATTCTTTTGTGTCAGTACTGTAAATAATGTAAATAAACCTTCAGTTTCATCTCAAAACCTTTCTGAACGTCGGGCAACTCCCGCACTCGACGGCAAGATCCAATAGCCTGTGTAACGAAACAAAACAGCGCGGTATTCACGGGGACAAGAAAGGAGAAACGACACGGACGAGCGCTGACTTACAACTGAGTTGTAAGTCAGCGCTCGTCCGTGTCGTTTCTCCCTTCTTGTCCCCGTGAATACCGCGCTGTTTTTTTCCAAATATGTCTTACCAACTCGCCCAAACGTCTGTTTTAACTGTGTAACGAGACAGCAGTTTTTCTGGCAGGCCAACCTGACGCGACGGAGACCATAGAAGCACCTAAGAATCAAGTGGGATGTGCACGTCTCGGTGTCGCCGGTCGTACAAACGCCTTTCACTCTCTTGGGATTTCAGAAGGCGGTCACAGGTAGGTTCCTTTGCGTGCGCACAGTGGGCGATGGCGTCAAATGCATATTCACTGGTCGGTGCCGCGTGAACAAGGAGGGTTGTGTCGAGGGGCAGTGCTGGTTCTCAGCCGAACAAAAGAAAAAATTGGGAATAACCGGCTGTGTCGTGGCGCGAGGAATTATAAGCAAATGCGACAAACGGTAGAGCGAGGTCTCAGTCAGTGTGGTCTGAAGAGGCATATTTCGTGAGCATGTCTGTGAGAGTGCCATTGAGACGCTCCGTGAGGCCATTTGTGTGCGGGTGGTATGACGTGGATAGCTTGTGCCTCGTAGCACAGGACTGCAGGATGCCTGCGATAACTTTTAATAGGAATGTCCGGCCACGATCTGTGGAGCTTCATGTGATAAAATCACGCCGCGAAAATCGGCGACATCTGAGGCACAGCTTGTAGGAAGCGCTCGGGTGATGGCGTCACGCGTGGCGTAATCCGTGGCCACAGTGATCCACCTGTTCCCAGATGTTGAAAGAGGAAAGGGCCAAGTGAGTCCAAACCAGCCCGAAAGAATGGTTCCACGGGAATGGCGAGTGGTTGAAGGTACCCAGCAGGCAGCGTCGATGGTGTCTTGCGTCGCTGGTATTTCTCACACGTAGCTACGCATTTTAGAAGAACTTGTTGTTGGGCGAGTTGGTACATATTAGCGAACATTGTTTAACTGCGCGAACAAACGGACCACAGAGACAGCATGGGACAAGGACGGGCGCAGACTTGCAACTAATGTTTATTCCACAACGACCGCATATAAGTACACCCCCGACATACACCACTGCGCGTGCGCGATAAAATACAAGATAAAAAAAAAGAAAAAGTATGTATAAGCAAAACGCGACCTACCTACGCTCGCCAATAAACCTCATCTCACTGTTGTGTAAATAAACTGAGGTGTCACTGACACATTCGTGTCCCTTCTTTCTAATATGGTACGTACGCCTCGAGTAGCTCTCTGGCTCGGCTATCTCGGCAGCAGCACAATATCTTTACTTCCTGCATGATCGGCTTGCACGTGCACGCGAAGCAGTGGACAGGCAGGTGCCCATTCGTTTTATTTCTAATTGACAATTCATGCTCACGCAAGCGCACATTCACGCACCTTCCTGTTTCGCCTATGTAAACTTTGCCGCACGATAGAGGTATCTGATAAGCTACTCTAACACTGCAATCTACGTGGGAAATGGCGTGCTTTGTTCCGCACCCTTGGAAGCTATCTTTACTTCTTCCTATGCGCGAGCTGTTACGTTTCGCCGACGACGCGCGGTATAGCCGGCGCGGATGCAACGGGCGCCGGGGCTTCGTTCAAAGCGGCGGACATTTTGGCCCGTTCAGCGCCGCCGATACGCCTCCCCGCCGCGCGCGTCCCGGCATGTTTCAGTGCCACGTGTCTTCAAGTGTGCGTGTGTGTGTGTGTGTGCATGGTGGTGCCCACGCTTGTCAAAGCGCGGCAGCCGGGGAGAGGAGCTCCCCAAGTGTGAAGCCAGGAGGTCTGACCGGCGCCGGCTCGGCGGATGCGTCACTACACACGTCCCAACATGTCTCTCAGCCTGTCCGTGCCCCGCATCACGTGCGCCTCTGACGAGGCATTCCTCCTTCCCCTCAACTGCGAGAGTATAAAAGCAGCTGCCCCCGGACGCCAAGAGAGAGGCTCCGATTTCTTCCGTTGAGTTACGTGCTCTCCCGTCTCTCCACTTCGGTCGACCTGACTGCCCGCTCTTTTGCGATGCTAGAATAAACAAGTTGTTCTGTTACCAGTCGACTCATGCTTTGCCGGGACTTTCGGATGCTTCCAGTTGTGCCCCAGGCCACCAGGCCAACGCTACCCTTGGGGCTTGCGACCCATTTGCAACAACGGGTGTCAGCGCTGAGATTCAAACAACTGGTGGCAGCGGTGGGATTGCAACAACTGTCTGCCAGCGGTGAGATCGCGACAACGGAGGCCAGCAGCGAAGATATGCAGTTGACTGTATGCTGAGCAGCACAACGACCATCCGGGAGCAGTGCAACGAGCCCTGTGTGATGACTGGTTGCCTGCAGCGGAACGACTGCGCTGAATTCTTGGCTGCGAGGTTTGGTGAGTGCGGGACTTTCTTCTTCTGAGTTTTGCCAGGCTTTTGTTAGTGTCAGAAACAGAGCTGGTAATTGTGGTTGTCGTTGCTGCCGGGTTAGTTTGCGGCAAGACAATAGAAGGCAGTAGAGAAAGCAGCATTCAGAGCAGCCATGGATTTGAAGTCGTTGCGCAAACCGAAATTGCTGGAGCTTGCAAGAGAGTTGGGTGTGGATGTCTCAGACAAACTCAGAAAACCAGAACTGCTGAGGGCTATTCTTGAGTTAGAAGTTGAGGATGACGAGCTGTCGGAATGCCTTGAGACCATTGAGGAGAGGGCAAAAGAACAGGAGCGCGAACTTAAAGAGCAAAAAGAGAAACAGGAGCGCGAACGTAAAGAACAGAAAGAGAAAGAAAAAGAAGAGCGCGACCACGCTTTGGAAATGAAGCGTCTCGAGGTAGAGATGGAACGCGCTCGTAATGGAAGTCGGGCACACGCTGCAGGAGAACGAGTATTGTTCAAAATGACTGACCTGATGCGGCCGTTTAAGCTTGGAGAGGACATTGGTTTGTTCCTGGTTAACTTTGAGCGAACGTGCGAGAAGCAGGGGTTCTCTCGGGAAACGTGGCCACAGCGCTTGCTCACTTTGTTACCCGGCGAGGCGGCCGACGTAGTCGCTCGCTTGAAGAAAGAGGAGGCAGAGGATTTCGACAAAGTGAAATCGAGTCTGCTAAAAAAGTACAGGCTGTCAGCAGAGGCGTTCCGTCGGAAGTTTCGGGAAAATGAGAAAGGCAGAAGTGAGGCCTATACAGAGTTTGCCTACAGGCTTATGTCAAACATGCAGGAGTGGCTCAAAGAAGAGAAAGCGTTTGGTGACCACGAGAAAGTTCTGCAGTGTTTCGGGCTAGAACAGTTTTATAGTCGGTTACCTGAGAACGTGCGGTACTGGGTCTTGGATAGGCCAGACGTTAGTACAGTGGCTAAAGCCGCTGAGCTAGCCGAGGAGTTTGTGACGCGTCGGGCTCGCGGAGCTAAGGACGGTCAAAAGGGTGAATTTGGCTCCAAGTTTGAGAGGCCGAAGTTCACACCCATGAGAGAAAGGGGGAACACACGTAGTGCGGATGCGAGTGAAAGCAGTCCGACCGAACCTAAGGAGACGGCGGCAGCCGAAGCCGAACGCAGAAAGCGGTTCGAGACGAGGCAAGCGCGCGTGTGTTATACGTGCCAGAAGCCGGGTCACTTTTCGGCGCAGTGTCCAGAAACAAAAACAAAAGTCGTGTTTTTGTCATTATGCAGCACTGACGAGAACATGAAGCTTCTCGAGCCTTACATGCGAGACCTCCTCGTGAACGGGAAAGAGTGCCGAGTGCTTCGCGATTCCGCAGCTACAATGGATGTAGTTCACCCCTCTTACGTAGAACCCGATATGTTCACGGGCGAGTGCGCATGGATCAAGCAAGCCGTGGAAGCTCATAGCGTGTGTCTGCCCGTAGCAAAAGTGCTTATTGAAGGACCTTTCGGAGCACTTGAGACGGAGGCGGCAGTGTCATCTATGCTGTCCCCCCAGTACCCGTACCTATTTTCGAACAGGTCCGATCACCTCCTGCGCGAGAAGGGGCTTTTGTTTGGTGAGGCTAGCGTTCAGGCCTTAACCAGATCGAAGGTTCGGGAGCTCGCTACAAAGGCGGTATTTGCGGGGCCGACGTTGTCGAACAATGAGAAAGGGTCGGAGGCGCAGCAAGCTGATATTCAGAGCACGCCCGAACTGAATAAAATTGAGCCTGTAGCGTTAAAGGCACCAGATACTGGAGAGGAAATGCCCGACACGGGAAAGTTAGAAGAGCTATCTGCAGATTTGCTCATCGCGCCTACGTCAGACGGACTTGATAGGTTGCTAAAAGTCAGCCGGTCGGCTTTGATAGCCGTGAAAAAAAAGGATGGCAGCCTAGAAAACATACGCTGCATTGTCAAGGAAGGTATCACCAAGAAAAATGCTCGTTTTGTGGAAAGAGGTAGGGTCCTGTACCGGAAGTATCTAGACCGCAGGGGAGTTGAGTTCGATCAGCTGATCGTGCCTCAGTGCTACCGTCAGGATCTGTTGCGCTTGTCGCATGGGGGTTCGTGGTCCGGACACCTAGGAGTTAAGAAAACTAAGGACCGTCTCTTGCAAGAGTGCTATTGGCCAGGGTGTTTTCGGGACGCAGACCACTTTGTGAGGACATGTGACACCTGTCAGCGGGTGGGCAAACCAGGGGACAAATCGAGGGCGCCGTTGAAGTTGGTACCTATCATTACGGAGCCTTTTAGACGGCTTGTTATTGATACAGTGGGACCTCTGCCGGTAACAACCACGGGGTACAGACACATTTTGACTGTGATCTGCCCAGCGACAAAGTTCCCTGAAGCAGTGCCGCTTAAAGAACTCAGCTCAGTTGAGATAGTCAATGCACTACTGTCCATATTTGTGCGAGTTGGTTTTCCTGCGGAAATCCAGTCAGATCAGGGCACAGTGTTTACTAGCGCTTTGACGACAACTTTTCTCGAAAGGTGTGGGGTAAAGCTGTTAGACAGCTCAGTGTACCACCCACAGTCGAATTCCGTTGAGAAGCTCCACTCCGTCATGAAGCGCGTGTGGAGAGCATTGTGGTTTGAACAACAAACTGACTGGGAGCTGTGTCTGCCTGGGGTGATGTTTGCATTAAGGACCGCGCCGCATGCGGCTACGGGGTTTTCGCCAGCTGAGCTGGTGTACGGTCGCTCGCTGCGATCTCCGCTTCGCATGCTTCGAGAATCGTGGGAAGGCAGGGGCGACGACCCAGTCGTGGTGGAGTACGTGCTTAGGCTCCTCGAACGCTTAAGAAGGGCACAGGAGTTGTCAGGTGAAGCAATGGCAAAGGCCCAGCAGAGGGCCAAGGTTTATTATGATCGGACAGCCAGGGCCCGTCATTTTGAAGTGGGCGATGAGGATCACGGATCGCTGCCCTCTCCAATGGCTGCAGACCATCTCTTCCACAAATGGCCGCCTCCTGCGCTGGAGCCTCGCTTTGCAACAATATTCCTTTGAGGTGCATTACAAAAAGGGGAGTCTCAACGGTAACGCCGATGGCTTAAGTCGAAGCCCCTAACGTAAGAATCAGCCTCAAAGTTATTTGTTATGGATGTTTTTCTTCCTGAGGCAGGATTTTTAACATATTGCTTTTGTTTAGTGTTTCAAAGTGATGACGTGCTTTCTAGTGCAATTTTCCAATTTGTGGACGCGTTCTGAGTGCTGCTAGACTACTGTAAGGAACTAGGCCGTGGTATAAAAGGGGAAAGAGCCTGGCAGCACTTGGTGAGGGTTGTTTCGTGCTTGCTGACTGAGCGGTTGAGTTTCGGCGTAGTTCTAACGCTTGCTGGGAACGAGAGAAAAATGACAACTCTCCCGAAGTCACTTTGCAGTGTCCTGTGTGAACCTGAACGTGAAAACGAGGCCTTCTCTGTGCGCTGCGCTCAAGAAACGCCGAAGGACACCCGACTTCGGTTATGAGCATCATCGAGCGACATCCCTCCGGACAGCGGATGCAGTCCCCTGACCATCGGGATCTCCTTCCCCCGGCGGGGCGGTCTGTTACGTTTCGCCGACGACGCGCGGTATAGCCGGCGCGGATTCAACGGACGCCGGGGCTTCGTTCAAAGCGGCGGACATTTTGGCCCGTTCAGCGCCGCCGATACGCCTCCCCGCCACGCGCGTCCCGGCATGTTTCAGTGCCACGTGTCTTCAAGTGTGCGTGTGTGTGTGTATGTGCATGGTGGTGCCCACGCTTGTCAAAGCGCGGCAGCCGGGGAGAGGAGCTCCCCAAGTGTGAAGCCAGGAGGTCTGACCGGCGCCGGCTCGGCGGATGCGTCACTACACTCGTCTCAACATGTCTCTCAGTCTGTCCGTGCCCCGCATCACGTGCGCCTCTGACGAGGCGTTCCTCCTTCCCCTCAACTGCGAGAGTATAAAAGCAGCTGCCCCCGGACGCCAAGAGAGAGGCTCCGATTTCTTCCGTTGAGTTACGTGGTCTCCCGTCTCTCCACTTCGGTCGACCTGACCGCCCGCTCTTTTGCGATGCTAGAATAAACAAGTTGTTCTGTTACCAGTCGACTCATGCTTTGCCGGGACCTTCGGATGCTTCCAGTTGTGCCCCAGGCCGCCAGGCCAACGCTACCCTTGGGGCTTGCGACCCATTTGCAACAACGGGTGTCAGCGCTGAGATTCAAACAGAGCATAGCCCAGCGAGCTTGCCGGGAGCCGAGAACGCTATTTCTACTCCATACCGTTTCACAACCGTTTTTAAGTTGTGGGAAGTCTTGTGAACATATGGCACAACTTTACGTTTTTTATTTTTGCGCTCCCTTGCATCTTCAGTAATATTGCCTTCCGTCTTTATCTTCTTAAGCACTGCCTCCACTACTGCTGAAATGACCGATTGCGGGAAACCTGCTTCTTCGAACCTTACAATCTGCGTGTACAAGCTTTCCTGTATTTTGTGTGCAGGACTTTCTTAAGGCTGATATGATACACTGGCTGGCTATTGCCCGCTTTACCGTTTTCGAATGAGCCGAATCGTAGGGCAACAATTTCTTTTGGGATCTTGGCTTATATTTCCAGCACACATGGTCGTCACAGAAGCTTGTAGCGCTGCCTAAAAACTGAATATTATTATCCTTTGTTAGTTCATGGGTGAATGTCAAACCTTTGTCAAGGCGCTGAAAAATGTGTAGTACACCTGCGACGGCGTCATCATACGTGAACTGGCTTGCTTTTTTAAAAGTACAAGAAAATCGTGAACATAGCGAAACACGGTAACAACCTGGTCACGATCGATCCCTTCGTTTACCGCTCTGTCAAATTCCGATAAGTACACATTGCACAAGATAGGAGCAACCCAAGATCCTATAGATATACCTTGTTTCTGCACGTAAAAGTCTTCTTTAAACTGGATGAAGGTAGATTTGAGGTAAAACTCAAGCAACGCTAAAAACCTATCAACAGTCAACCCGGCAGAATTCTGAAAAGACACTACGCCATTAACTTCAATACATTTCTGAACTGCCTGAAACAATGCAGCGTGAGGGATGGAATAAAACAAATCTTCTATGTCAATGGAAAAAGCATGGCCAATATCGTCATTCGACTCTATAAACCTAGTAACAGCTTCCGAGTTCTTTGTTTCAACGGGTCGTCCGCTTTCAGGTGCGATAAACATTTCTGCAAAAACTTGCTTACTTCGTTCTGCCAAGTTTCTCTTTCACTCATGATAGACCGGAAAGGGATATCCTCTTTGTGCGTCTTGGCCATAAAAAACACGATCAAGCCATCAGCTTTGCTTTTGTTTAGTGACGTAGCCAGTTTGTGCAGTTCCATCTCCTTGCACATAGAAACGACCTTCGCCTTTATCCTTGCGGCTTTCACTGGCACAGGCTTGAAGTTCTTTTTCACATCTTTACATCTTTACTATATTTACTTCTTCCTACGCTCGCGTATAGGAAGAAGTAAAGATAGCTTCCAAGGGTGCGGAACAAAGCACTCCATTTCCCACGTAGATTGCAGTGTTGGAGTAGTTTATGAGATACCTCTATCGTGCGGCAAAGTTTACATAGGCCAAACAGGAAGGTGCGTTAATGTGCGCTTGCGTGAGCATGAATTGTCAATTAGAAATAAAACGAATGGGCACCTGCCTGTCCACTGCTTGGCGTGCACGTGCAAGCCGATCATGCAGGAAGTAAAGATTTCGTGCTGCTGCCGAGATAGCCGAGCCATACCAACCGAGGCGTACCATATTAGAAAGAAGGGACACGAATGTGGAAGTGACACCTCAGTTTACTTACACAACAGTGAGATGAGGTTTATTGACGAGCGTAGGTAGGTCGCGTTTTGCTTATACAAGGTTTTTCGTTTTTTTATGTTGTCTTTTATCATGCACGCGCAGTGGTGTATGTCGGGGGTGTACTTATATGTGGTCGTTGTGGAATAAACATTAGTTGCAAGTCTGCGCCCGTCCTTGTCCCATGCTGTCTCTGTGGTCCGTTTGTTCGCGCAGTTAAACAATGTTCGCTAGTAGCTACGCATGTTCGAACGGAGCAAGCCCTAGCCAAAAGAAGCGTCGGCGGATCCGGTCGTAGGTACGTGACACACCCAGGTGACCGGCGGTGGGGAGGTCGTGAAGTTCGTGGAGAACAGCCAAGCGAAGGTGTTCAGGGATCACAAGGAGTAATGCAGGGCCGTCGGTGTGAACGTTGTGGCAGTAGAGTACGCCATCTTGAAGTGCGAATAAGCGAAGGGAACTGTCGGCAAGTGATTATTCCAGGCGGTCAATGATGATACACAAGGACGGGTCATGGCGCTGCTCGTCGCCAACATGGCATCGGTGTCAACACAGGCGTCGGTGTCAGTATCGGACGTACAGGTCGCGTCTTTGACGGGGTAGCTAGAGCTAATCTGCGTCCTAGTGTTGGCGGCCCGACTTGTAAGTCACTGTGTAGGGATATTCTTGTAGTCGGAGGGCCCAACGACCGAGCCGGCCAGTAGGATCCTTGAGCGACGAAAGTCAACAGAGCGCGTGATGGTCTGTGATTACTGAGAAAGGCTTGCCATTTAAATATGGGCGGAACTTTGAAACAGTCCAGACTAGAGCAAGATATTCGCGCTCGGTAGTCGAATAGTTGCACAACCACTGGCATCAGTTCGTACCTCTGTAAGTGCGGACGGGTCAAAGTGGGCCAAGAGCGGTGGATTGGTGAGAATTGTGATAAGGCGTGAAAATGCGGCAGCCTGAGGGGGACCCCACGTAGAAGGCACGTCTTTCTTCAGAAGTTCAGTGAGTGATCGAGCGATTGCTGCGAAATCTTTCATGAACCGTCGGAAATAAGAACAGAGCCCCACAAAACACCAGACGTCTTTGATAGGCTGAGGTACAGGAGAAGCCGTTACTGCTCGAACCTTCTGCCGGTCGGGTTGTGCTCTGGAAGCATCGACGAGATGGCCTAGGACTGTAATCTGTCGGCGCTCGAAGTGGCACTTCGATTAGTTTAACTGGAGCCCTGCCTTGCGGAAGACGTGAAGGATAGCTGCGACGCGCTCAAGGCGAGTCTCAAATGTAGGAGAAAACACAAGGGCGTCGTTAAAGTAACAAAGGCAAGTTGACCATTTGAAACCTTGAAGCAGAGAGTCGATCATCCCTTCGAACGTGGCGGGGGCATTGTACAAACCGAAAGGCATAACCTTGAATTGATAGAGGCCATCTTGAGTAACGAAAGCGGTGTTTTCTTTGTCTTGCTCATCGACGGAAATCTGCCAATAACCAGATCGAAGGTCGATGGACGAAAATTATTTGGCATCGTGAAGACAATCAAGAGCGTCGTCGATTCGTGGTAAAGGGTAAACGTCCTTTCTAGTAATTCGGTTTAGGTGGCGGTAATCAACGAAGAAACACCAAGTGCCATCTCTCCTTTTGACGAGAACGACTGGCGACGCCCAAGGACTCGACGAAGGCTCAACAATGCCTCCGGCGAGCTTCTTGTTTACTTCCTGCTGAATAACTTCCCGCTCTGCCGTGAACACGCGATACGGTTGGCGGTGAAAGGGAACAGCATCACCAGCGTTTATCCGATGCTTAACAAGGGACGTTAACACAAGTGGTAACAAATGGTCGATTGTCGGTGTCAAATATGTCGCGATAGGAAAGCAAAAGGCGATATAGGGCGGCTGCTTCATCAGGTGCGAGGTCCGGAGCGAACATGGACGTAATGGGCCGTCAAGGTTCAAGGCATCCTGTGGGTAATCAGGAGGATCTGGAGACGCGTCGGCTGCAAAATCAGTGACGTGGTCGTCTGTCACTGACCGGAGCGTGGCCACCGCTATGCCTTCGGGTAACACTTGCTTCGTCAAGCCAAAATTGATAACGGGGAGACACATCCGATTAACGGCAAGGGTTACGACGGAGTGTCGCCCAGAGATCTCGCGCGCCAGGAGGGCATCACGAATAGGTGCGACGACATAGTCGCCATCAGACACGGTTGCCGTTGAGGCCAATTCGACGAACGTTAGGGCTTTTGGAGGTAAGCAAACAACGCTGTAGTGCAGAGGGTGTTCGGTTGGTCGGGGCAAACGTCTGAAAAAAGAGGAAGCTCGAGGCACAGCGTACCGATGGAACAGTCAATGAGGGCAGAATGCGCCGTCATAAAGTCGAGCCCGAAGATTAGGTCATGACGGCAACTGGTCAGCACGGTGAACATGACTGGAACTTGGAGGCCAGCAATTCCTATGCGAGCAGTGGACACACCCCTGACGGCAGCAGTCATTGGCGACGCGTACGGCTCGAGTGATGGCAAGCGTAAGAACTTTATTGAGGCGACGACATAGGTTAGCGCTCATTATGGACACTTGGGCTTCAGTATCAATTAATGCCGTCAACGGAACACCATCTAAGTCTATGTCGTGTTGGTGAGGAGCGTCAACGGAGGATTTGGACAGGACGAACGTGATGCAGCACTACCTCCAAGAGCTGCATGGCCTAGTACTCAGTCCGTCGCTTTGGCGAGGAAAAGCGGCGAGGTTGGGGTGACGGGGAGCGACGGCGTTGAGGCGACGGCGATTGCACGGAGGAGCGGCTGTCAGGGGCATCAGAAGTACGGTACAGACGGCGAGGTGAATAACCGCGAGCGTCGTCGTATGGGCGAGGAGCAGGGAATGAGCTCCAGTACGGCGGCATCCAGGTGGTGCGGCAGTGGCGGGCCACATGACCGACGTGGTGGCAGTGGAAGCAGGTCGGTTTGTCGTCCGTGGTTCGCCATTCAGCAGGATTGCGTGGTCTGGGAGCGAAATAATGGTCATTACAGGTTGTGCACATGGGAATGGGTGCCGAATCAGGTCGGGAGACAGAGCAGGCGGTAGGGATGCCAAGGTTTGCAATTTCTTGCCGCACAACTGCTTTAATAACGGAAATAGTGGGGGCCACTCGGTCTAAGGTACTGACAAGGGGCTGGGGATGAAGGGGGGCCGGACTCGCCGCTTCAATCTCGCGGCGAACGATACGTGTGCCGTTCACTTGAAATGGTCGTGTGGCGGTAAGAGCGGAACAAGAGGACGTGGCAGCGGTGTTTGGGAGCCGGGAAAACTGTGGGACGGCGCGGCGGCTTTTGCCTACCTCGAAGCGACGGCATTCTTTGACTATGGCGTCGAAGGTAGAAAGGTCGTTATAGACGAGCGAATTGAAGGCGTCATCCGCGATGTCTGTTAGGATATGGCCCACCTTGTTAAGATCGGTCATGTGCTCGCCGACTTTGCGGCAAAGGGCGAGCACTTCCTGTATGTAGGAGACATACGGTTCGGTCGATGACTGGACACAGGTGGCAAGCTCTTTTCGCGCAGGCTGTTGGCAGCCTGACGGGTTGCGAAATAGATCGCGAAGCCGCTCTTTGAAAACGTCCCAGCTGGAGAACTCGATCTCATGCGTGCGAACCCAGACACGTAGTGTCCCGTCCAGATAAAAGATCACATTGCCAAGTATGATGGTAGGGTCCCAGTGGTAGCTTTGGCTGACACGCTCATACATGCTGAGCCAGTAGTCGACGTCAACCTAATTTTGGGCGGAGAATGTCCCGTGATCATGGAGACTAGGAACCGTAACGCACGCTGTGGTTGGAGCCGCATGTGTAGGTGGCGACGGGGTGGTTCCATCGGAAGCCATGGCTGAAAAGACGACGGTGCGGCCGCTTCGGAGCTCCTTGGCGAGGATGGGGAACGTTCCACCTCCACCACAATGCTACGTGAAGGACGAGTCAGTAAGACGAGCAACTATTTACAGGTTATATTTACAACAGCGGTTGCAGCGCTGACCGGTTAGATTCACCGCGCCCCGAGCCCAGTTCGTTCTTCCTCCTCTTTTCTCGAGTGATGGCGCCCACGCGCCTCGTTCACACAATCAAATACCACACGCGTGTAGCAATATTAACCCTTTACTGCACCTTGTTGCATTTACGCAACATTCTGATGAACGGCGTTAAAAACCGAAGCAAAGTCAGTTTGGAGCTGCCTGTACACGTTGTTGCATATCCGCAACATTGGTCTGTAAAACGCGGCACCTTGTGCTGCAATCTGTGCTAATCCTTCGCATCTTTTACCAAAACAAACGTGGCGGAGGCTGCGCGCGCCCGCGAGCAGTGATATAGGTAAGTTTTACAAATTGTAAATGTATTTCTTCATAAGACAAAACGCAAAAAAATTCTTACGCTATGCTCCGCATCCTTCTGACTCTGTAGGTTCAAGAAAACATTGTAATTTCGTTATAGTTTGTTCCTAGCGACAGAACGTTGCTATGTTGCACAAATGCAACAACGTGTACATGGTTTATTTTCTTCGGAAAAGTGAAATGGCTCCGAAACGCTGGTATGGCCCAGCAATTCCTCCTGATAGTGAAGGCAGTGACTATTCAATTAGTCACGACAGCCACGAGTGTAAGTCCGTTTCGATTCAATTGGTGGACAAGATGTTCTCTGGTCGAATTTCCTTTTTTCTTTTCAAAAGTACGCTGTACCTCCTGTTATGATTGGGGGTTCAATCCCATCGCTCGGGATCCGTTGTCAAGATTGGAGTCGATCATGAATTAGAAGGTAGCTGGCCCATGCCGTCGTCCAACTTATCCACGCTGAGGACGTTGATGAAGGGAAGGACTGCTTCTCATCGAGAACGAGGAATAAGGGTTTATTTACAGTATTTATATAAGTCTAACATGACTGTTTGAGAAAGTACATCAGTCTAACATGACTGCTTGAGAGAGAGTGTCCTGAGCAACCGCACAACAGCGGTTTTTAAACACGCGGTCCTCTCCCGATACAAGGTGACGCGAACGTTCGTTCAGTCATTTTAAACAGGCCGCCTCTCTCCGGGACGGGTTACACACACACACGCACACACGCACACACACCGGTGCGATGGTCAGGAGCCGACGTCAGAGGGGCTTCGTAGAACTCGGAGCCGTTCCGAGTAGCGCGTTGTCTTGCGTCTTGATCGGTGCGTGGGAAGGAGCCTGCGTCGGCGTCCCCGCGTCAACTCCCCCACCCGTAGCAGATCAGGTCGGCGTTGTGCTGTTGCGCACAAAGCCTGCTTCGTCGAACGCATCCTAGCTGAAGCGGCGGAGAGTGGAGGATGCGCGTATTGTTCATGACACAAAGTCGACTTAGTCACGCCGTGGCTAGAGGTTGGCGGTGACGCTCCCGGAATGTTGCCTCCACAGTCGCAACTGGGTGGCAAAACTTGCACTGCAGCTGGCCGTTCTTAACACTCCGCATGTTGCCGTGTCACGTCTTCACGGGCACAGCTTTACGTCTGTGCTTCGATGTTCTACATTTTGACAATAACCGAAAACACTGCATTGTTTCCTGGCTGCACGGGAATCTGCATGACGTACTGCACGAAGTGTGGGAACCACCTGTGCTGCCCAAGCATGTACAAATGCTTCTCTTTGTTCCACATTAAATCATAGGTGCACCAATGATTGCCTCGTGCAAATAAGCATCTGAGTATGAATCGCACTAAATCTATCTTTTGCTTTCAACTTCTTTATTTGCACATTGTTGCAAATATGCAACATACCCTTCTTCTGCAAATTGAAACCACAGACATTCGCTAAAGTAAGTTTCCATGCGAGTACAGGTACTGTTATGCTTCCCTACAACTCCATGAATAATATTTTGAGGAAGCAAAAAATTGTGCAGTAAAGGGTTAAAAGATAGTGTCCCTCTTCGCTGAAGCACTTGATGGACAATTAATAGAAACCACGGTGCGCATAAAGCTTTTCATAAAGCCACGCTTTTGCCCACATAACCGAACAGCGGAGCGATAATTTGTTCATTCACCCGGACACAGCCGGCATCCAAGCCAGCCTGTACGGCAAGCAAAAGAGTTATTTAACATTGAATGACAGTTTGTTCCCAAGGAAAAATAAGCAAGCGAAAGCGAGCTGGCGACTCAGCAGCACGGGATGTCAGCGCGTTCGTCACAAGGGCAGATGACGTCGTGTTTCTGAACCGTGCCCCGGCGCAGAGCCACTACGGCGACGCCGTCGATTGACAAGAGCGGACACCTTGTGGGCTGTTATCGGCGAGCAGGAACTGCGCGTTCCTGTGCACTTGGCCCGCTCTGTGCTATGCGGAGAGCAAAGTTCTCTTCCAAATGAGATTAGACATGCGGCTCCGCAGATAGCCCAAGTTGAACACAGCGATTGTGCATGATTAGCTCGAAGTGCTTTGCAGCGAGTGGTCGCGAAAGCACAGCGTTTGGGGTCCCTAGCCAGCCGCGGCATACTGTTCACAGTGGATGTGCACGAAGGTTAAGCTGACGCACTACGTAGCTCAGGGACGCACTCTGCACGCATTTAACACCGGTCCCTACAGTCCGTACACATAGATACACTGTAAACCAATTTACACCATTAAAGATGCACAAGGGTGTAAGTCAATTTAGAACTCGCACCCTTACGAGTGTGAGAGAGTACCTTATAGATATGTTTGCACCCTTGTGCACGCTAAAGGGTGTAGATTGATTTACAGGGCTTAAAATAAACAGGAAGAAATAAGAGGAAAGACGTAAGGACTGGTAGAATGCTCGTCTTTCCTCTTCTCTTATTTTTTTTCCTGTTGCTTCTAAGCGCTGGCATGGAATGTCGATGCTTCAACTACCTCAGCTGTCCACTTTAAGTACTATTGGCGGATGCACATGTGGTATCTGTCAATGAGTGCACACAAATGGGAACAGCGCTGTGTGCTGCTGCAAAGGCTGACTACCTTCTGCCCGCCCTTGCCACCGTTACTCAAGTTGTGGCCAAGTGCAAGAAAATGTGATAATGTGTATTTCAGTTTTTAGTGACATGTTATTTTTGTTCTGCCATGTCTTCTTCATTTCGTTCAGTAATAATGAACATGTCAAGGATTTCATATACCGTATTTACTCAATTCTAAGCACCCCCTTTTTTTCACGATCGCGATGCCCAAAGTGAGGGGGGGTGCTTAGATTCGAAAAATCTAGAATCACCCCCCCTCCCTCTTGTCGCTGCAACATCACGACGAGATAGGTGCGAGAAAGAACATTTTATTTTGCAAACATTCAGGAGAAAAATCGGCGCCGACAGTGAACCCACCGCTTGTGTATGATGCTCAGTCACCATCACTGCCACTAGAGTTCGTCGCACCGCTTGAATCGCTGCTCTCTGTATCCCACAGCAGGTCGTCTTCCGGTCCGTCGAAGTTGTTTGTGATCGAGCACTTCTTATATGATTTGACCACAACGTCCACTTAGACCCTCTTCCACGCGTCCGAAATCCAATTTGCGATGGTTGATGGGGACGCTTTCTGCAGTTTTCCCGTCGGCGTCTTCTTCCGGTCAGAGTTTCGCACCCACTCTTCGTACTCCTGTCGGAGATTGGCTTTGAAGGGCTTGTTGACTGAAACGTTGAGGGGTTGCAGCACTGGCGCATTGCGACCCGGAATCACAACCACGTCGCTATTGATGTTCCGAAGCTTTGTCTTTGCCTCCGGGGTCAGATGGCCGCGAAACGCGTCCAACAGAAGCATCGACCGCGTGCCTGCAGGTCCGCCGAGCAATGATTCCAGAGTGAGCAAGCGCGTTTGGCGACCTTGGCTACGCGCTCTTCCTAACAAATAGGGGGGTGCTTAGATTCGAATGCAAACTTTTTTCCTAACCTTTTCGCAAAAATAGAGGGGGAGTGCTTAGAATTGGGGGGTGCTTAGAATCGCGAAAATACGGTACGTTTGTGCAGGTTTATAAGTAAGCTCCTGTGTTTTTTTTTTTTTTGTATGGCTGTCAATCAAACTATCTTTTCTTCTATATTTCAGGCATTTTGCGTGTAATTGTTTCTGCCATTACCAGTGAATTCTCCCTTTCTTTAATCGTAATGACTATGCCATACGCGTCGTCCAGTTTTGTGCAATATCTCAGTGCGCATATCAGAAGCTCTTCTACAATTCGGTCTTAAGGCATTACATAAAAATCTTTTATATGTGTGTACATAAAACGGCCTTAGCGTTTTCTTGAGTTTTATATTTTTTGCTATTTCACTGTCTGTGAAATTTTGTGTTGTTTAGTAATCATGTACATGTCATCATTTTTCACCTTTGTTTATTTTCAGAGCGTGTGTCATACCAAGTTGTGCGAAAATATTTCTTTTCGGAAACGGAAATCAATAAAACGAGGCCAAAGAACTGGTTTGTTGGAAGGTGAATTTATATATGTTCTGGCATAAGCTGGCACCCAGTTGAAAAACACAACAGGAACTTTCAGTCTGTCGTATTTTGGGACGTTCTGTTGTCTCACGTTGCGTTGTCTGACGCCTGTTGTCTGTAGTGTGACGTTTTGTAGTCGGAAGTTCCGTAAATTTTGATCAATATTTAATTAAAACTTGACAGAGACCTTTTTGAGGCTATGTGAATTTGTTAGAGCAAAAAAGAAAATATAAAAAATGATAATTCTCCGCCGGGGAATCGAACTTCGAATCGATCCTGAACCCAGTATCTTACCACTGCACCACGCCGTGCTATTTTTTTTTCTTTCTTTCATGGTATTTATTATAGTAGTATTCAACCCGACATTCACCAGTTCTGCATAATAAGATGATGGAGGGCACAACTGCCTTTTCTGTGTGTGACTTTCATTGTGCACGAGGCCGATTTTCTTTCTTTCTTTATTACCTGCATGACAACATACAAAACAGGACATTTTAACAATACATTATAGTCACGATAAAAAATCTCTGCCACTGTTTGGCAGTCACGGGGCTAAAAACGCTTGAAATTCGCAAGCTCAGTCATCACACTGAACCATGTTGGTTTTTCTTTTTGCAAACTATACATTTCCTTAATATGACAAATGCTTTCAAAGAAGTATTCGCTAACAGGCCGGGCGTTTATTTCGACATGTCTCACGGCCATTCTAGTTTTCCATAAACTGTGTAAGGATACCACCATGAACGTGTCATACGGTCCTTTGTCTTCATTTAGAATAGGCAAGAAACGAATCCCATATGGTGTAATCTGCAAGTCCTTCTTTATCGTTCTCTGCAAAATGTCCCAATGGAACACAGCATCCCAGCAGTCAAGAAATATGTGTTCGACAGTTTCGGGTTTCTGACACAGTAAACAGTTGACGCTCCAAGGCACAGAAAGTCTTTTTTTCCTCTAGCCACGGTTTCACAGGTGAAGTATTGATTGGTGTGGAGCTGGAAAAAGATGGACTTGACTGACGGGCGTACTGGCATTCGTTTTACTCTTTTTAGAACGTCCTTTTTAGGTCCAATGCAGAACATCGAACGATACAATGGCACCGGCAACATTGTGTCTATCAGGTCCTTATATAAGCGCTTTCGTGGTACCCTACTTAAGTATTCCATGGAAAACCGAACCTTCAGCAGCTGAAAAGCCCAGACTACTTCTTTTAGGAAACCACGCACTCTGCCTTGACTGCACCGACGAGACCATACAATGAATTCAGGTATAGCTTCGCTCAGCCTTGTTTGAAACATAGTTAACAAAAATGGGTCATTTTGGCCCCGTAAGTAAACAAACCTCGACACAAGCTGCCTAATGAACAAATGTGCCAGACCTAATCCTCCACTTTTAACGGAACGAATGAGATTAGTGTGAATGGTGCGCTCCCAGCTTGAACTCCTTACAAACACTGCGAGTACTCTGTGTAAAATGATTACAAAGATGGCGCCGAATAAAACAACACACGTAATCATGCTTAACCAACTAGCCCACCAGCACATGCTCTGTGTAAAAGTTGTATGTTAGCCCTTGACGTGCATAATGCTTGAAGCACGCAAGAAATTTTGGCAACGGCAAACAGGTTGCACACTGTCGCACGAGTAAACATTGAGAAATTGCGGCCTCCCCATTTAAGTGTACACTCCCGAACCCTTACAGTTTCGGCATTCCAGTAATCAACCGCGTCACGGTAGTGCTCAAGCGGGCACCCCTAGGTACTTTGCCGGCGTGACTGTCCAGCAAACGTACTCGGATGGTACTCCCAGTTGCCGATCCCCTAGGGATTTATCAAAGTTGATAGCCTGTCATTCTGTAGTATGATAACGCTTCCGCGACCGCGATTTCGACGCTTTCTTTATCCCGACAAAACAATGTCGTCCGCGTATGCGAGCACTTTCACTTCCGCGGACTGCACTCTGAAACCCGATATTCTATTGTCATTCATAATTTTCCTGCAGAGCGGCTCTAGGTATAATAAAAGAGGGAACAAACCCACCCTTGGTGCACAGATGACCGGACGCTAAAGCTTTGGTAACCTCCTTGTTTATAATGAGGCTGACAGTACAGTCTTGATAGCACATCTTTACCCCATCTAAAATCAAATCCCCTACATTTATATGTTCTAGAACACTGAAAAGAATTTTATGGGCCACACGGTCGAAAGCCTTCTGCATATCTAACTGTAACATGGCACAGTGTTCACCTAGGTCGTTACAGTATTCTAAAATGCTTCTGGCAATATGAATGAATGTTTGTGTAGACAGACCTTCCTCTAATGCCGCAAGTTTGATCCGACCCTACTATGCTGGTCACCATTCCCTGTAATCGCTTTCCGAGCACTGTTGTAAATATCTTATAGTCTACATTCATTAGTGACATGGGGCAGTAAGCGTCGACAGCTAACAACTTTTCTGGGTCCTCTGATTTCGGTATCAGGCGTGCGATGTATGAAAAGATGGAGGAACCTGTTTTTGTGCGTAGGCCTCCTTAAATAACCGTGACAGGATCTCGCTGACATCGCTATTGAAGGCTTTATAAAAGGCGGCTCGGAGTCCATGAGGTCCCGGGGACTTGCCTACAACTAAATCATCTATGGCTCCTTCCACTTCGGTGATGCTCAGAGGCCACTCCCGACGCTTTTGAATGTCATCTTCTAATTGCGGCATGTTTGACAAAAAGTCCGTCTTGAATTCTTCTGTGACGTCTTAAACAGTCCTCCATAATTTGCTATAATGATCAAGAAACGCCTGTACGATTTTTTGAGGTTGGCTCGTGATCTCGTTCTCATATCGAAGCATTCTGATTTCATTTCGCCTGGCGTACGCCTTTTCATCAGATAAGGCTCGTTTTGTCGGTGTCTCGCCTAGCCACACCT
Organism: Dermacentor andersoni; assembly: GCF_023375885.2. NCBI lineage: Eukaryota > Metazoa > Arthropoda > Arachnida > Ixodida > Ixodidae > Dermacentor > Dermacentor andersoni. The sequence continues at coordinate 1,948,820 of NC_092822.1, forward strand.
TTTATGCTCGTGCGCTTATAACGGCGCCTTTGAACTTCTCTTCTTCGATAAGCTCAAACTGGCCCTTTAGTTCTTTTATTTCTTTTGTTCGCCTCCCAGGTCTCTCAATTTCCGCGGTGTACAAGAAATCAAGCTCGCGTTGCATTTAATTTTCTTTTTCCTTTTATTAAATTTCTGTTTAGTGGCTTCTTCTATAGCGCTGATCTTGACTTCTTGTTTAATGTTCTCACATAATTCTAGCACGTTGCCATCTTCGGCCTCGATCAAATTATTTAACTTTGCTTTCACGCTCACACAAAAGAATTCGTTCATTAACAGCCCATCATTACACTTCCACAACTTCCAGTTAAATCTCGAGTTTCTACACTAAAGTTTACAAGGCTGTGATCGCTGAACGAGACGTGTTTCATACTATAGCTGCCGGCCATCGGAACAAGCCCCAGTGCTATAGAGATACTCTCTATCTAGCCTTGCGTGACTTTGCGCTTAAAAATGTGTGAATGCAGGCGTGCCAGTACTAGACAGGAAATGACCGACGTCATCCAGATTAGATTCATGGGCTAGTGTGTTTAAAAGTAACTCACTTTTGTCACGCACTGGAAGGTTTTTTACAATTAAAATTAATTTAATACACAATTAAAATCTGCTAGCCATACGACTTTCCTGTCACACTGTAAACACTGACTTACTCTCTCAAAGGAAAGCACACGCTCACTTTCAATGTTGGGGGCGTAGACACGTATCACGCGCCAACCCACGCCACGCCCCCCCCCCCCCCCACAAAAGCCAGTCTTCCACTTTCACAAGAAAAAGCCGCTGCTTCTCGAATTCTCAGGTTTTGGTTTCTAATGAAGATAGCGCACCCCGTGGAAGTCCCAAAAGCATGTGATGCACAAACATCGTATCTATTGCGGAACTGCAGCACCATGCGATCCGTCTGTTCTCCACTTTCTGTATGTGTTTCCTGCACCGCTGCTATATCAACATATCTTTCTAAAAAAAACCGGCTAAGCTGGTACCGCCGTTTTCTGGCACAAAGACCGCAGACATTTATAGTCCGCAAAACGAAGTTCAGTGTTTTGACCCATTGTCATGTTTTATGAAGAACAAACGAACTGCATGGTACCCACCTCATGTGTCTGGGGTCAAAGCTGCCTTGGCATCTTGCACAAACCTTCCGAAGCTGCCATAGCAGCCTTCGGAAGGCACAGTTGATGTCCCTGTCATGGCGTTCCGTCGTCCCTAAAGTTTGGCTTGGTCACTTAGTAGACTAGAAGAGACGCCGCGAAGCACACGCTCTCGCGGCTACGTCCGCGGCCTCTCCGCCGCCCTCCGGTCCGGAGGTATGTTCGGACGCGGTCTCAGCGCTGACCGCCGAGTGATCGCCGCCTTTGGCGGCGGTCCTTCCGAGATCCTTGCAGCCAGGGCCTCATGCTCCTCCAGCGTAGCGTCATGGACGCGCTTCGAGACTGAGGCGCCACTTGTTCCCTCGCTCACTTCCATGACTGCCGGCTCCTCAGGTGACGGCGACGGTGTTGTGGCATCCTGCACTTTCACAACGCCGGTGGTGTCGCCAGCTGCGTCAGACATCTTTCGGCTTTCCTTGTTAACACTTGCGTCTCGGAGCATGTCGGGCGGGGTTAACGTTGCCGCATAAAGTCCCTCGAGCCTCGACGTTGCTTCGCAAGCGGCTTCTTCAGCGTCAGCCTCGTCCATGACGAGTTCCGCGGTGTCTTCTCCTCCAACCGGCCCCGCAACCACGTGCGTACGACTTCACGCACTCAGATTCTTCGTGTCCAAAACGACGGCAGTGCGTGCAGCAAGGAACTCGGCATTCTCGCCTCATATCCCTATTGCAAAACCAAGTACCCAGTACCCAGTGTCCAGTGCAGCACCGGATTGTCGGCCCAGTGCCGCGCGCTGGATGCTGGGCAGGCGCGGCGTACTGGGAGGCGCTGGCTACTGGTGCGAAAAGCAGGTCTAGCGCGTTAAATACATGGTGCCTGGGCACCGTATATTTTTTTTTGAATACAGAAAGCAACAGAGAGCGTGTTAGTGCAATAAAGAAAAGTAAAAAGAAAAACGTAAGAATGAAGGTGCTCCGACCAGGATTCGATCGTCGGACCCACAGACCCCAAAGCCCAGGGCATTACCGCTACGCCCCGCCGGCTCTTTCTTTATTGCATGGAATTATGAGTAGTGCCAAACCAATATTGTTACATTACATTTGAGCATACATGAGAAACAAACGCACACATGATATGCAGTCCAATGAAAGTTCAAAATTCTCACAAACAAACACAAGCGTCCAGACATGCGCCCGTGTTCATCTGCTGGCGTGGCGTAGCGTAGCATTCGCTACGCCACGCCAGGAGCTGAACATGGACGCATAATTTGCCATGTCAACATCAAGAAGCAGTTTTACTTTCGCAGAGATACGTCTCGCACAGACATGGTAGATGCGCTATCGCCCAGCGACTAAAACTCACGCCTGCACCACAAAGAAAAAATTTGGTATCCGTATTAAATAGTATGCTCGGAAGTGCCACAACACCGATTTTCACTTGCGATTGGTATTTTAAGTTCGAAAAAAATCCTAAATGAACTGCCGACCCAGGACGCTGTATGGGCTGTTACAGCCGATTTCGGTAGCCGTTTCTTGTTCTTTACGCAAGGGATATGCAACGTTTTCTTAGTTCAGTGATGCCTTTCAGTCGACACGTCTGTCTAGTCATGTATCTTCGTCAGAGAAGCGCAGGCTAGCGCTGGCAGCCTTCGGCGACAGCACACATACCTGTGTTTATGACGCGTCACATCGGCGCTCATCGCTTCTTGTGCTGGCGCTGTAGACAAGAAAAAAAATGGTTTACTTAAGAATACCGATGCGAAAGCTGAAATATGGAGATTTATTCTTGTTATACTTGTTGATTCCTGAGCCTAGACGCGCCGATAGCGTGCAGACGGACTCGGCGGATACGCCAGGCCTAAGCTTCGGTGGGGAGCTGGTAGCACGCGGGTAGCTGGCGAAAGCTAAACTGTGTGTATTTGAGCCTCAGAACTTTTTTTAGTATAATAGGGAAAGTGGAAGCACAGGAGTCGCCTCAGCTTTGTTATCGGTGCGATAATATCAATCAGCGGTAGGTTTCGAACTCGGGGTTGAGTTCGTCTGAACGACTTCTGGATTTCATGTTCACTCCACAACACTGCGACAACGGCGACAACTCTCAGTCATATGTTACGTCATCATCATCATCATCATCAGCCTGGTTACGCCCACTGCAGGGCAAAGGCCTCTCCCATACTTCTCCAACTACCCTGGTCATGTACTAACTGTGGCCATGTTGTCCCTGCAAACTTCTTAATCTCATCCACCCACCTAACTTTCTTCTGCCCCCTGCTACGCTTCCCTTCCCTTAGAATCCAGTCCGTAACCCTTAATGACCATCGGTTATCTTCCCTCCTCATTACATGTCCTGCTCATGCCCATTTCTCTTTCTTGATTTCAACTAAGATGTCATTAACTCGCGTTTGTTCCCTCACCCAATCTGCTCTTTTCTTATCCCTTAACGTTACACCCATCATTCTTCTTTCCATAGCTCGTTGCGTCGTCCTCAATTTAAGTAGAATCCTTTTCGCAAGCCTCCAGGTTTCGGCCCCGTAGGTCACTACTGGTAAGACAGAGCTATTATACACTTTTCTCTTGAGGGATAATGGCAACCTGCTGTTCATGATCTGAGAATGCCTGCCAAACGCACCCCAGCCCATTCTTCTGATTATTTCAGCTTCATGTTCCGGATCCGCGGTCGCTACCTGCCCTAAGTAGATGTATTTCCTGACGACTTCCAGTGCCTCGCTACCTATCGTAAACTGCTGTACTCTTCCGAGACTGGTAAACATTACTTTAGTTTTCTGCAGATTAATTTTTAGACCCACCCTTCTGCTTTGTCTCTCCAGGTACGTGAGCATGCATTGCAGTTGGTCCCCTGAGTTACTAAGCAAGGCCACATCACCAGCGAATCGCAAGTTACTAAGGTATTCTCCACTAATTGTTATCTCCAATTCTTCCCAATCCAGGTGCCTGAATACCTCCAGTAAACACGCTGTGAATAGCATTGGTGAGATTGTATCTCCCTGCCTAACGCCGTTCTTTATTGGGATTTTGTTGCTTTCTTTATGGAGGACTACGGTGGCTGTGGAGCCGCTATATATATCTTTCAGTATTTTTACATACTGCTCGTCCATACCCTAATTCCGTAGTGCCTCTATCACTGCTCAGGTTTCGACTGAATCAAACGCTTTCTCGTAATCAATGAAAGCTATATATAAAGGTTGGTTATATTCCGCACATTTCTCTATCACCTGATTGATAGTGTGAATATGGTCTATTGTTGAGTAGCCTTTACGGAATCCTGCCTGGTCCTTTGGTTGACAGAAGTCTAAGGTGTTCCTGATTCTATTTGCGATTACCTTAGTAAATACTTTGTAGGCAACGGACAGTAAGCTGATCGGTCTATAATTTTTCAAGTCTTTGGCGTCCGCTTTGTTACGTGCAACGTGTTATATGTTACGTGCAAACTACTAAAAACGCCGCGTCCCACGCGTTTCCGTGGTTCCGTTCAAGAAGTTAGCCATCCGCCCAGTCAAAAGGGAAAACGCAAAAAACGAAATTGATCAACAGTGTCAAATGTGCATGCATAAATAGAGCCGCTCACGCACCTTTATTGCAAGCTGCGACACGAAATTATGACCCCAATTAGTTTTATGACGCCTAGATATAGCGTTGTTTAGGATAAGAAACTAGTATCAAGCGATGAAATTGTATAAAGCATTTAATATTCAGCAGTGCTCGTCTTGTGTACTGGAACCAGCGCCTGTACAGCACAAACCAGTGCGCCCCAGCGTCATGGCAGTGCAACGAGCGTCTCTCCAGTGTGACCCAGCTCTTATCCAGCGTTCTCATTGGTGTCCCAGTGAGGGCCAGCGAGCGCCAGCGTACCCAGTGCAATCCAGTGCAAAAAAAAAACAAAAAAAAAACGCGCTGGTTTCACACTGCACTGTAAAATAATTTACACCCTTAAAAGTGAAAAAGGGTGTAAATGTGTCTATAATTCACACCCTTAGGGTGTCAGTTGTATAAATCACACCCTGGGGGTGAGTGTTATAGACACACACCCTTTTTCGCTGTTAAGGGTAAATTATTTTACAGTGTGGAAGGCACTGGAAGACGTTGGTTTTTGCAATAGGAATGGCCCTTACACCGCAGGCACAGTGGCGCTCTTCCAGGCGCGACCAGAAGGGCCATGTGACCGGTGTGGAAGGTCGTCTACCTTAATGCCGTTATGGAGCTTGAGGCGCACGAGACGCGTCGTCGACCCCTAGTCTTGGATCCCTTGAACTTTCCACTTTTCCTTCAAGACCTCGGTCACCTTTCCGAACGGAGCAAGCGCTACACACAAATCATCGTCGGCCACGTTGAAAAGAAGCCAGTGAAGCTTCAGACGCACGCCCTGGTTTGTCGGATCGATAACCAAACAACCTTGGTCCTTCAGCTTCATTTCGCCACATGTCAAAGCTTTCTTCATCCCTTTCGTGCTCTCGAAAGTCACAGCCCATACGTGGCTCATCTGATATGCCCCCAACGCTATTACTTCAGGGAGCAACGCAAGACGCTCCAACGTGTCCTGGAAATGTTCCGACTCTGTAAGGCCTCAACCGGACATCCGCGTGCAAAAATAAAGTATTCAAAACGCTACGACCTGATGGCAGCGTAGGCAAAATAACTTTGTATTCCTCGGGATCCATTCCGTCGATCGTGTCACCGCGCCCGCTGTTAGGCGAAACCACCGCTCCTTGGAAGCACATGAAACGCACGTCCTTCCACCTCGGTAGCCAAGACGCGTCTCCCACTGCACCACGCCGAACATAACGCTAAGTGTACATTTTGGCTATGTGAACAGTAAGAACCTGTGTCTGCGTTGATGTTTACATTTGCATTTTAATAGCCAAGATGCGCTTTCACTCCACCGCGTCAACTGGCGCATCTCTATAAGAGCAAAAGTGTTGTTACAATCAACAAGTACATCGTGGAATGCTAGAACATCAATTTTGCTTTACGATATCCATATTAAATAAGAAATTCAGAAATAGACAACGGCGACCGGGGACACTGCTAGGGTTGTTACTGATAATTTCGACAGTTGTCTCGCTCTTTACACTTTTGAGCGCGCATATAATTCGTGTGTTCAGTGCAAAATAGCTACATAAACATTCGTGGATGAGTGCTCATTCTGACAGAATACTGGTTTCTCACGGCAGCGCTGTCACAGAATAATGAGACCCGAGCGAGACAGCTTTTCACGCAACTTTGTGCAACAACCGAAAACTTCTTTTTCGCTTCGCAAAAGCTTATGCAATATTTCTGGGAAATTAACTAATGTGTCAGCGTAACGGCACATGTAAGTCCACAGGCCTGTGCGCCACATCTTACCAAATAAAATAAAACGGATACGCAGCCATTCCCGCAGGTCGTATGATTTTGGTCAGCGGCCTATTTTGAGGAGGCCGGTAAGGCGTTGCTGGTGCCTCGTCGTCACGGCACAATTATAACAATTGGCCACGTCGACCTTATAACCTGTGTCGGTACTATCAGCAATGCCGGCTTCAGGGAAGCGGGATTGAATACCGCGCAAGAGAAATGTACAGTGTATACGATCGATGCGAAACTGGCATATATATTTAAAACGTCGCGACGAAAAGCGTTTCCGTCGCGGCGTCAGAACTTTTGTCGTTGCGACAGAAAGTGGCACATTTCTAACGCCACGATAGAAAATGTGTAGTCGGGACAGAGTTCCTGTTCCGACGTCAGAATAGCTGTTGCGATAGATAGTTGTTGCGACTTCATAAACTCTTGTTGTCACAACAGAACGTTTCTGTTGCGACTTCAGAACTCTTGGTCGTTGCGACAGAATGTTTCTGTTGCTTCACCAGAATTTCTGTCGTAACGTCAGACATGTCTGTCGCAACTACAGAACCATCAGGAATACGTCTGTCGTACAACAGGAATTTCTGTAGTAGCGAGAGAAATTTCTGTAGTTGCGACAGGAATTTCTGTTGTCTTCTTCAATTGGGCATACTCAAAGTATGGACAAGACTGCGCGCGTGCTAACGGATAAAGAACCCATGGCGCACCACGAGCCAGTTCACAAACAATGCCTGGATAAGCGCACGCACGCGATTTAAAAAAAATACGCGCCGCGGACAGGCAAGAAGAAAGCAAAAGTAAAGGCGCGCGGGGCATGGGGAAGGGTGGAGTGGAGCGAGTCGTCATAATAAAAACGAAGAAAAAACGAAGAACGCTAGGATGAGGAGGTGCCGCGCGCCTGCTGTTTCTGTTGCCATCACAACGTAAACAATCGTGCGCGCCACCATTTTGCTAAAGTCTCGCCCTAGGGCCGTAACTGAAGAGGACCTTGGCGCTAGCGTCGAAAGAGCGTCTGCTCAAGAACAGCCAATGGCAACCGTGCGGAGATTCACCTCTGGGGCTCAGTCTCGCCATGGATCGTGCGCCGTCTGAGCGCGCGCTTCAGCGAAAGCTGAAACATGCAGTAGCTAGAGGACAGGCTGCGACATCTCGAGCAAAGGCAGAGTTGCTGAAACACCAGAGCAGATTAGCATGCTACAAGGATGCTTACCAAGCGCGGAAGCGGGCCACCATGGAAGCTACTGCAACCGCCGCCGTCGCTCGGCAACACGAACGAGAAGGAGGAGGAGCCGTTGATACAAGAAACGGCACCCAAAGCGAGCTTTTGACGAACCACACACTTCGGCTGGCGGCAAGCTCGACTGCGACAGCCAGGTTCCACCGCGACTTCACGGACAACCCGTTCGGCCGAGTGTGTAACGTGTGCGAAAGACTGTGGCCTAACTTTAATGAAACACTGTGTGCATAGACTTTGCAAAACCAACCCAAACAGACCTTTCGCTCGGGTAACTAGGTTTACAAAAGTTAAACCTCAGCCAATTTCTTGCAGTCTTACGACTTTCTTTGGTGACGTAGAGGGAGAGAGCCAGTTGAGAGAAAGAAAGAAGCAAAGACAGGCAGACGAGGTTAACCAGACGCACGTCCGGTTTGCTACCCTACACTGGGGGAGAGACAGGAAGTATTAGAAGACTGTGTTCTCCTAGTAATTCATGTTTAGGCGCTCCACCAAGAAGCCCCAGATGGGCGTGCACGTGAAGTTGCGCACCCAGTCTGTCGTAGAGAGCTGGTCGACGCAACGCCCTCGTTGCTTTCTGTGCCAGCGACGCGTCAAGGATGTTCGTTTCCGAATGCGTTCTCGATTCCAGCCAATTTAATGCCTTGAGGCGGCGCTGGATGCCGTAACGGGCGCAAAGACACAGCAGGTGTTTAATAGTACGTCGCTTCTGTCCCGCAAGAGCTATAACTCGTCTCAAGGCTTGGTGCAACGATATTGTCACGTGGTGGCGACGTTGAAGAACACAGTAGCAACACTGTGAACGACAAAACTAAATTTTATTGGGCGAACCTGTGCCCACAAAACAGGCTACACTTATAGCACAACAATAGCGGCGAACACAGTCGGCGATCGTCGAAAATCTGATCAGCGGGCCAAGCACGTCGGCTTTTATACAGCAGTCGTCGAATGTTCCAGACTAATCGTTGGGACCCGCGTGCCTTCCACAAAGTTCTACGCCATTCGCGTCACGCGATGAAATCTGATAACACAAGGTTCGGCGACAACAGATAGCCGGGTAGAAGTATCGATAACTTTCCAGAATCTTCGGATGCATGCAGGCGCGTCCCGCGCTGTGCGATAACATTTGTTAGGCGGCGAAACGTGGTCGCCCGATAAAGATAAGTACACGTGCCAATACACCCCTCTTAAAAAGCATCGACCCGATGCTGCATACAAACGAAATAAAGAAAACACCCGTAGCAAAGAAAACAACAAAATAAAGAAGTTCGTCAGCGTGCAGAAAAGGGTTTCAGACGCACCACGTGGACCACTTCAGATCGTGCGCGGCACCGCTGTAAATGCGAAATTCCGTCTGGCACGACCTCATAGTCCAGTGCGCCAATACGTCGAATGACCTTGTAGGGTCCGAAATAGCGGCGCAATAGTTTCTCACTCAGTCCTCGTCGGCGTATCGGGGTCCAAACCCAAACACGGTCGCCGGGCTGGTACTCGACGAAGCGTCGTCGGAGGTTGTAGTGTCGGCTGTCGGTCCTATGTTGGCTCTTGATCCGTAGGCGGGCGAGCTGTCGGGCTTCTTCGGCGCGCTGGAGATAGCTAGCGACGTTACATTCTCTTCGTCAGTGACGTGGGGCAGCATGGCGTCGAGCGTCGTCGTCGGGTTCCTGCCGTAAACCAGCTTAAACGGCGTGATCTGTGTTGTTTCTTGCACTGCCGTGTTGTAAGCGAAGGTTACATACGGCAGGACCGCGTCCCACGCCTTGTGCTCGACGTCGACGTACATTGCTAGCATGTCGGCGAGGGTCTTGTTCAGGCGTTCCGTGAGACCATTCGTCTGCGGATGGTAGGCAGTTGTCCTCCTGTGGCTTGTCTTGTCTGGCTGCACTGCAGAATGGCTTGGACGAGCTCTGCTGTAAAAGCCGTTCCTCTGTCGGTGATGAGGACTTCTGGGGCACCATGTCGCAGCAGGATGTTCTCGACGAAAAATTTCGCCACTTCGGCTGCGCTGCCTTTTGGTAGAGCTTTAGTTTCAGCAAAGCGGGTGAGATATTATCCACTTATTCCCGGATGTTGACATCGAAAACGGCTCCAACAAATCCATCCCAATCTGCTGGAATGGTCGGCGAGGAGCTTCGATCGGCTGTAGTAATCCTGCTGGCCTTGTCGGTGGTGTCTTGCGCCGCTGACGCTCTCGGCATGTCTTGGCGTAATGGGTGACGTCGGCGGTCAGACGCGGCCAGTAATACCTTTCCTGTATTCTCGACAGCGTCCGGGAGAATCCGAGGTGCCCAGCGGTTGGATCATCGTGTACGGCGTGCAGTATTTCTGGTCGCAGCGCTGACGGTACAACAAGAAGGTAGCTGGCGCGGACTCGGGAGAAGTTCTTCTTCACAAGCAGGTTGTTTTGTAGCGTGAACGAAGACAATCCACGCTTAAATGCCCTAGGGACAACGTCGGTGTGCCCTTCCATATACTCGACGAGGCCTTTTAGCTCCGGGTCCCCTCGTTGCTGTTCGGCGAAGTCTTCCGCGCTTATTATTCCAAGGAAGGTGTCGTCGTCCTCGTCATCTTGCGGCGGCGGGTCAATGGGGGCGCGTGATAGGCCATCAGCATCTGAGTGTTTTCGTCCAGACTTGTATGTTACAGTGATGTCGTATTCTTGTAGTCTGAGGCTCCACCGTGCCAGCCGTCCTGAAGGGTCCTTTAATTTAGCTAGCCAACACAACACGTGATGGTCGCTGACCAGTTTGAATGGCCTGCCATATAGGTAAGGGCGAAATTTCGCTGTAGCCCAAACGATGGCGAGGCACTCCTTTTCGGTTGTAGAATAATTGCCTTCCGCTTTTGAGGACGACTGGCTAGCGTAAGCTATCACGTGTTCATGTCCATCTTTTCTCTGGACTAGGACGGCACCGAGGCCTAGGCTACTGGCGTCAGTGTGGATTTCGGTATCAGCGTGCTCGTCGAAGTGCGCAAGTACGGGCGGCGACTACATGCGTCGTTTTAGTTCTTGAAATGCGTCGGCCTGCGGCGTTTCCCACTTGAACTCGACGTCACATTTAGTTAGCTGTGTCAGCGGCTCACCGATGCGTGAAAAGTCCTTGACAAATCGCCTGTAGTAGGCACATATGCCAAGAAATCTACGCACTGCCTTCTTGTCGGTGGGCTGCGGGAACTTTGCGATGGCAGCTGTCTTCTGCGCGTCAGGGCGGACTCCAGACTTGCTGATGACGTGGCCTAGGAACAGAAGCTCATCGTAAGCGAAGCGGCACTTTTCTGGCTTCAGAGTGAGCGCTGATGATTTGATGGCCTCTAGTACTGTGGCAAGCCGCCTAAGGTGATCGTCGAAATTTCCGGCGAATACAACGACGTCATCCAAGTAAACGAGACAGGTCTGCCACTTCAATCCTGCTAAAACCGTGTCCATCACGTGCTGGAACGTTGCAGGCGCCGAGCACAGTCCAAATGGCATAACCTTGAACTCGTAGAGGCGGTCTGGGGTGATGAAGGCGGTCTTTTCGCGATCTCTTTCGTCGACTTCTATTTGCCAATAGCCAGACTTGAGGTCCATCGAGGAGAAGTATTTAGCGTTGCAGAGCCGATCCAATGCGTCGTCTATCCGTGGGAGGGGGTCTACGTCCTTCTTCGTGATCTTGATCAGACGACGATAATCGACGCAGAAACGTAGGGTTCCGTCCTTTTTCTTCACTAGGCCAACAGCGGATGCCCACGGGCTTTTCGACTGCTGGATGATGTCGTCGCGCAGCATTTCGTCGACTTGTCTTCTATAGCTTCGCGTTCTCGCGGCGAAACTCGGTAAGGGCTCTGGCGGAGTGGTCGAGCGTACTCCTCGGTGATTATGCGATGCTTGGCGACTGGTGTTTGTCGAATCCTCGATGACGTCGAAAAGCAGCCTTTTTATCGTCGGAGCAGACTTCTGAGCTGCTGTTGTTTAATCACGGGGAGACTTGGATTAATGTCGTAGTCTGGTTCGGTAACCATGGTCGTCGGGGTAGATGCGGCGGAATCCGAGAGGACAAACGCATTACTGGTTTCCAGAATTTCCTCGATGTACGCGATCGTCGTGCCCTTGTTGATGTGCTTGAACTCCTCGCTGAAGTTTGTCAGCAACACTTCAGTTTTCCCTCCATGCAGTCGAACGATCCCTCTTGCGACGCAAATTTCACAGTCTAGCAGTAGACGTTGGTCGCCTTCGATGACACCTTCTACGTCAGCGGGTATTTCGGTGCCGACCGAAATAACAATGCTGGAGCGAGGCGGGATGCTTACTTCATCTTCGAGCACACTCAAGGCGTGGTGACTACGAGGCCTCTCCGGCGGTATCGCTTTATCTTCCGACAGCGTTATTGACTTCGACTTCAGGTCGATGATTGCGCCGTGTTGGTTCAGGAAGTTCATACCGAGAATGACGTCTCGTGAACACTGTTGGAGGATAACGAAGGTGGCAGGGTAAGTCCGGTCATGAATGGTTATTTTTGCCGTGCAGATTCCAGTCGGCGTAATCAGGTGTCCTCCAGCGGTGCGAATTTGAGGGCCTTCCCATGCAGTCTTAACCTTCTTCAACTGGGCGGCGATGTGTCCACTCATGGCGGAGTAATCAGCACCTGTGTCCACTAAGGCAGTAACTGCGTGGCCGTCGAGAAGCACGTCTAGGTCGGTGGTTCTTTGTCTGGCGTTGCAGTTAGGTCTTGGCGTCGGATCACGGCTGCGTCGTGTTGAACTGAAGCTGGAACGTCGCGTCGTCAAGTCGTCTTTCGTCGGTGTTGTCTTGGCTTCCTTACTTCGTCGGGACGGCGGCGTGTCGTCATTAGGTCGTCGAGATCGTTTCTTCGTCGTCTTTGTCGGCGGCGGAGGATCTTCGTCAGTTCGACGAACAGCAACCGCATCTCCATGGGTTGCTGCTTTTAGTTTTCCGGATATGGGCTCGTAGAGCGGCCCCGGGCTGGGCCGGTGTATGGTCGGTGCTGCGGCGACAGGTAGCGGCCTGGTGACGGCGAACGGGACGGCCGTCGAGGGCTCCACTGAGTAGCGGCGAGGTAATCGGCGATGTCACGTGGGCGCTCGCCAAGCTGTGGACGCGGCGCGTTGACGGCGAACCCTCTCAGTCCCAAGTCGCGGTATGGGCATCGGCGGTACACATGGCCGGCTTCTCCGCAGTGATAGCAGAGCGGGCGGTGGTCGGGGGCTCGCCAAATGTCCGTCTTCCTCGCGTAGGTGCGGTGGGCGACGGGTGGGCGTGCTGGTGGCGGCGGCGGCGGACGACGGAATTGCGGCGTTACAGGGCCCTGGCGCGGTCGCGGAGGGGTGCCTTGACGGCGTGCGACGGCGGCGTAGGTCATCGCTTCCGGCTGGGGCTGTGGTGATTCTGGTTGCACCTCAGGAACTCCAAGCGATCGGTGCACCTCTTCTTTCACGATGTCGGTGATCGAGGCCACTTGAGGCTGCGACGAAGGCAAGACTTTGCGCAGTTCTTCGCGCACAATGGCCCTGATGGTCTCGCGCAGATCGTCCGTGGCCAGTCATTGAATTCCTGCGTAGTGGGTAGAGCTTGTACGGCGGCTGAATTGCCGGTTCCGCATTTCGAGTGTCTTCTCGATACTGGTGGCCTCGCGAAGGCACTCTTCTACGGTCTTCGGTGGGCTTCGTATCATTGCGCCGAAAAGTTCTTCCTTCACACCACGCATGACAAGGCGGACTTTCTTCTCCTCGGGCATATCCGGGTCGGCGTGGCGGAACAGACGGTTCATTTCTTCCGTGAAGATGGCAACGTTCTCGTTAGGTAGCTGCACTCGGGCGTCCAGCATGGCTTCGGCCCTTTCCTTGCGCACGACGCTCATAAAGGTGCGCAAGAAGCCGCTACGGAAGAGGTCCCATGTCGTCAAGGTCGACTCGCGGTTCTCAAACCACGTTCTGGCGGCATCTACTAAGGCAAAGTATACATGCCGCAGCTTGTCGTCGGAGTCCCAGTTGCTGAAAGTCACGATTCGCTCGTAGGTCTCCAGCCAGGATTCTGGGTCTTCAGTCGCTGCTCCATGGAAGGTCGGTGGGTCCCGAGGTTGTTGTAGGATAACGGGGGACGCTGGGGCAGCCATTGGGGTTGTTTTGACCACGATCTTCTTTGTCGACTCAGGTAGAAGTCCGTGCTCTGGGGGCAGTCCTTGCAGTCTGCGGCTAGCACGCTGGTCTTAGGCGATGTTGGTTTTGTCCGCGGGCTTCGGGCTTGGATCGCGGCTTTGCGGGGGCGTTCGGTACATGAACGCACTAGCACCTCCACCAGATGTCACGTGGTGGTGACGTTGAAGAATACAGTAGCAACACTGTGAACGACAAAACTAAATTATATTGGGCGAGCCTGTGCCCACAAAACAGGCTACACTTATAGCACAACGATAGTGGCGAATACAGCCGGCGATCGTCGAAAATCTGATCAGCGGGCCAAGCGCGTCGGCTTTTATACAGCAGTCGTCGAATGTTCCAGACTAATCGTTGGGACCCGCGTGCCTTCCACAAAGTTCTACACCATTCGCGTCACGCGATGAAATCTGATAACACAAGGTTCGGCGACAACAGACAGCCGGATAGAAGCATCGATAACTTTCCAGAATCTTCGGATGCATGCAGGCGCGTCCCGCGCTGTGCGATAACATTTGTTACACTCTTAGGCAAAGTTACACCCTTTGGCTTGCCCCTTCTGCTACACAACAATAATCGTTATCTGCCTTGATGCGTTTCCTTTCTTTAACGCTGCGAGCCCGGAACTTTCCAGTAACGAACGGCATGCGCGTTATCAGACGGGGCACTCCAAAGGGTGTAAACTGTTCTATGCTGATAACGCGCGTGCCGTTCGTTACTGGAAAGTACCGGGCTAGCAGCGTTAAAGAAAGGAAACGCATCAAGGCAGATAACGATTATTGTTGTGTGGCAGAAGGGGCAAGCCAAAGGGTGTAACTTTGCCTAAGAGTGTAGGCGGCGAAACGTGGTCGCCCGATAAAGATAAGTACACGTGTCAGTACCAATGGTTTGAGAGCGCCGCAACAGCCGTTCATGTTTTTTCTCGAAACTGATATAATCCTGGAGGTTCCTTTCAACTGAATACGTCATGCAAACTCACCGGCTACAATTCGTAAATTGAAATGTGAGCCGTAAGGTAATTAACGAATTATTTCGTTAACTTCTTTAAATTAGTCGAATGTGTTGCGGTTGCTCGTGCTAGTGATGTCCGCCTCTTCGAATAATCCAGCTAAAGCACAAGAATAACGCTACCTGCGACAGGCAAGTTTAAAGAATCCCAGAAAACTGAAGGATCACCCCGTACGTGCGTGTATACATACATACATACATACATACATACATACATACATACATACATACATACATACATACATACATACATACATACATACATACACACACACACACACACACACACACACACACACACACACACACACACACACATGTACATGCACACGCTCTTCTAAGCGCTGCTATCCCCGCTCTACCTATACCACGTGACCTGCATCCCACACTTCACACATACTTTTCGCTACGGCACTCCTAATGGTAACGCATTCAGAGGGAAGAGTGGCATCAATATTCGCGCACGATAGCTACGACGACACAGTGAGAGCGCGCGTCTTCACTCCCGTCGTCGTTGCAGAAGGCACTCGAACGGCTCGGTGTACCGGCTGCTACGTCCCGCCTTATTCCGAGTCCCTTCAACAGTCCATGTTCTGCTCACTGCAAATCGTGCGTCACATGTGCGACTTATTATAGGTGGCGCGGTGCCTTGACGCTTACCGTCTCTTAGATAAACGCATTGAATGCATTTTCTGCTGGACGTTAAGAACTTGTAATCAGAGCGGCATGAAACGGCTCTCACAGGCAAGATCTTCTGTGTTACCGAGCACGGACGCTGCGGTATCCGCCTAGACGCCAAGTCTTTTCCACGAGTCGGCCCTAATATGGCGCAAGTCATGTTAGCAGACCGTGAAGGCTTCCATAAAGCAGGCCAACTGTTTTACCCTCTCTGCAGCGAGCGTGGAACATATTTGTTACGTGACGCTCTGACGTCACAAAGTGCGCGCAGCCCAGAAGCGCACGAATGAGCTTTCATGGGGCTGGCACGCTACGACGAAGGCCGGCTGGAAAACCACGCACGAGGCATTTCTTTCCTGGGCATGCCATTCGTGTTACTTTCGAGGGCGAGCAACCCAATGCCCTTTCAGCACAGCAGCGAAGGGGGGCAGTTTGTTTTAAAAGCGCGCAACAACGCGCGGAGCCTTGACCAAAATACACGCGGAAACTCGAGAGTACGCCCGTGAGCTATAATTGGCGGCTGCAGGGAGCGGGTGCAGAGAACGCATGACTCATCGCATCTTCAGGGCGCGCTTTTAGCGAGCGTTACGCTATGTTTAGGTGTCGTGACAAAGATGTAAGAGGCGCCGTTGCACTCGTGCAGGCGAGCGAGACATTCGCGGTTCCCGCTACGTTCACGTCATGCCAGCGAGCGCCTTGTCGAAAAGACAATAAATGTTACCATAGATAATTTAAGACTGCGTCGACAAACGCTCAACTGCAATATTCAGGGAAGGCACGACTGGCACTTATTCCTACAATTCGCAAGAAATGGGGGCCATATATCACCTAGGCACGTGGAGCTGGATTTCTTGAATCCGCCATTGCCGCTTAAAGAGGCAGCGTGCTTTAACCCCAACATTCGCGATGGTGGCAGCCACTGTTAGTGCGAAAATTATCCACAAAATGCAGCTTGGCAGCGCAGCACGCCGGTGACACTCCATGTCGAGTTCGAGGGTCACATTTTATTTATTTATTTATTTATTTATTTGTTTGTTTATTTATTTTCGTACTCTCAGGACCCGAGGGCATTACAGAGAGGAGTGTTCTAACAATCAATTGTCAAACGCAACATTAAAGGCGGCAGGGTCTTCGATTGCAGCGACGGAGTCGGGAAGGTGGTTCCAGTCACTGCTTGTTTGGCGCAAAAAGCAGGCATGACAAGTGTAAGTGTGACACAAAGGAATTTTAACCTTGAGTTTACGATCGATCCGTGAGGACACGTAATCTTTCCTGCACCAAGATATAGGCTCCGTAAAATCGAGTAGATAATGTTATAAAGAACTTGCAAACTTAAAAGTAGCTTGTAACGCACCGCATTACTGTCGAATCGTATACACGCATGGGTTCGGCGATCGCCCCTTAAAAGCGGCCGTGCACCAAGGTTGCGAATGAATGAACAAGCAGGGTTTTCACTAACTCGCAGCCTCGGCGTACTTTGCGGCCGAACACATGAACGGAATGCAGAACCCATCTACGGCGACTGTATTAGTGGGTTGCGCGAGAGAATTCACACGATACACACTTTATTCAAGCTGCACGCAAACTTGGCCTGTCGTGCCCCCAACAGCTATCAGGCCTTGCCTGATAGTGGCACACGTACATTTCAGATGTAGAAAGACATACGTACAAAGACATAATCTATGACGCTACGAAGATAAAAGGACGAGAATGGGTATCGATTTTGCTCCTCTTTGGGAGCAACTGATCTGCCACAAGCATTCGTCCTTTTGGGGTGTAACGGCGAAGGTGAACTGTTACTCCCCTTGTGGTTACTTTTTCAAGGACTAACAGTTGTTCCTTTACAATCCTCCTCAAGGGAGTAACGATCATTCCTTCTAATGATCCACAAATGAGCGATTCACGACCTTGGTCATTTATACGCTGATAAAACATATTATTGAGCTGAAAAAAAAAGAAAAGAAATTATGCGGACCCCACGCACTGTGGGAATCGACGTAAGCGAAGCTTTCTGTGCTGTTTGATTTGACTGACGATAAATAGCGTTGATGTTAAGGGCGAATGTTTCATTTCTTCAGCGATTAGTGCAATACGAGAGCGGTGCCTTGATGGTAAATGTTACCTTGCGTGCACCTCTGCTGTTTGTCTTCGCAGCACACAAAACGCACAGCAAGATGCATTTGCTCGAGGCGTTGTTGTGGGCCATTGTTCATACCCTCCGAGAAGGTTAGCACTGTCATTGCCTCGCACGACACATCGCATCGGAGCAGGAGTGTCAAACTTTACTTTAAGTACGGGACTGTACGTGCCAAAACCACAATCGGATTATGAGGGCGCCGCAGCGGCAGACTACGGATTAATTTTGACCCCCTGGGGTTCTATAACGAGCACCTAAACGAGTCTTCTTGCATTTCGATCGTCCCCGTCGAAGTGTGGCTGCCGCGGTCGGGATCGAACCCGTGACCTGGAGCAATGTCATAGCCGCAACCACGGCGCTGTTGCCTATAGGCGCTACATACGGTGCATTAACGCGGCTTTGTGTCTGCACGCCGTGCGTCAGTTGACCAATCTGCATGGTGCGCATTTTTCAGAAACAGCAGAAACGTACCGCCACCGTTTTCGTAGGAGCCTCGGGGGCGCGCGGATCGAGAGCCACCCCGGCCCACGTAACGCGTGAGTTGCGAGCGCCAAGAGCTTCGTAGGTGCGTCGGTTTTATTCTCTGCTTCTCACGTCCTCTCTACCGTTCTGGATGATGATGAATATAGTGTTTTGTGGCGCAAGGGCCAAGTGTGATCAAAGAGCGCCAGTCCAATGTCAATGTGTTCAATGTGAAGCTATAAATTACGAACAATGGATGTGATAGGGCTGTAAAGGGGCCTAAAAGGCGGTCGCTGTAAAGTGCTTAACAGATACATGTAATAAAACTATGGCAATGACTATGAAGCATGCCAAGGACGCGAAAGATACATTGTGAAAGAATTGCAAATGTGCTAAAATTGGTCACAGGCTAAAAATTCCAAAAAAGCACTACTGACGTAACAGAGCCCTTGAAGCGCAAGGACCTGAAGGTGCGTGCTATACAAGGACTACCATCACAGCAGCATCTTCTGGAGAAAGGATGCGCTACGGAACTATTGGGCTAATAAGATGCAAGGCTACATCTTTCAAGAAACCTAGGATAGCTTTGGTAGTAAAAAGGGGTTCTTTACCAAGAAACACAGCAGGATGGAGAGGGAGACAGTAGCGGTATGCTAGAGGAAAATGTTTCCTTCTTTCTCTTTTGGCTTCCCGACACTACACGAAGACGTGGAGGACGGTGAGCCTCTCACCACATCTACCACAGGTCGTAGGCTCATTGCTAGACAATAGAAAATTGTGAGTACCATATGTGTGTCCTATTCTGAGTCGACATAATAGGACATCAGTTCTTCGTGATTTTGTAACGGAGGGCCAGAAACCTAACTTTGGCTTAATCAAGGGGTGCTTATCATTTGTTTCGTTGTCCCACAAGTGTTGCCAGTGGTTTCGCAGTTTCGTTCGCAAAAAAGGCTTGAGATCTGTGGTAGGAACAGCAGTGGTAAGATTGACAGTCTGCGATGTGGCCATTTGGTTTGCCAGCATATCACCCTCGATGCATCTATGCCCAGGAACCTAGCATATTATTACATGTCTACGAGACGAATAAATATTGCAGAAGTACGAATAAAGCTGACTAAAAACAGGATTTTTGTCTTTTCTTAAGGACATCAGTGCTTTTACGACACTCAAAGAGTCCGTGAATATTATCGCTTGCTCTAGTTTTAATTTCTTTATGTGTTTAACCGCAGCCAGTACTACATAGGCTTCTGCGGTAAAGATGCTTGTATGGGATTTCAGCAGACCTGCTTCAGAGAAAGAGGGACCAAGAGCCGCGTAAGACACGCAAACATGCGATTTTGATGCATCGGTGTAGAATTCCAAACAACAGTATTTCGATTGGAGTTCATGGAAATGCATTCGAATTTCGAGCTCTGGAGCGTAATTTGTAACTATTACAAAATACATATCACGTTCTATCACCTGCCAATCCTAAGGCGGTAGCTGCTTCGCTGGAGGCATTACGCGGTGTTAGAACAGTGGAGCATGCATTTCCACGCTAAGCTCCCTCACGCGGAGGGAAAAAGGCTGTCTCACAGAGGGTCGATTATGGAAAAGTGCAGTGCATGTCCGAATCGTTAATAGTTTCATAACACGGATGCTCAAGATTAGAGTGCACTTTAAGGAAATATGTAAAGCTGATGTATGATCTCTGCAGGTGGAGTGACCAATCATTCGATCTACATATAAGCTTTCAATGGGGCTAATTCTGAAGGCGCCTGTGGCCAGACGGATACCCAGGTGGTGGACGGGATCCAGCATCTTTAGTGCGCTCGGGGCGACAGAGTTGTATACTATGGCACCACATTGGACCATGTGTTGTGGGAGTGTGAAGCCATCGGCTCCTCCTTCAGCGAGGATAGGTGGGCTGCGCTCTTGGGCAGCCCCGAACTCAACGACCAAACCCTGGCCGTCCAGAGTGCCCGGGCCGTCAAGCTCGGCTTGGCGGTCCCTACGTGGGTGGCGCTCCCTAGCAGGGTGGCGGTGACGGTCCCTAGCAGGGTGGCGCGGGGTCTACCCTGCGCCTTCTCTGGACCGAAATAAAGTTACTTCACTCACTCACTCACTATGGCACCATATCTAACCGTGATTGAATGAGGCTCTTGTAAATAAATATCCATTATACACTTCCTGTTGCTACCCCATGTTGCGTGAGACAGTATTTTCAGTAAGTTCATTGTTTTTAGACATTTCGCCTTGAGATATTTTATGTGTCGTATAAAAGTAAGCTTAGACTCAAGTATTATACCTAAACATTTGTGCTCTTTGTTGACAGGTATTCGTTGTCCACACAGTTCCATGCATGGGTCTGGAACCAGGCTTCTCTTTCTTGTATAGAGAACACAACAACTTTTGTGGGGGTTGACTTTAAACCCATTTTCGTCTGCCCACTTAGATATCTTGTTCAAGCCCTGCAGTACTTGTCTCTCGCACACTGCAAGGTTACAGGATTTGAAACCTATCTTTATGTTGTCTACGTAGACGGAATAAAATATAGCTAGTGCTAATGAAGCGCGGAGTATGTTCATCTTAACTATAAAGAGTGTGCATGCAGCTGAGCACACCTCCCTGGGGTACACCAGTTTCTTGTATAAATGGACGTGAGAGTACATTCCCGATTTTTACTTGGAAGGTACGATTGGACAGATAGCTTGCTATCAGGTTTAGCATATTGCCATGGATGCCCATTCCCGACAAGTCTCGCAAGATCCCGTAACACCACGTTGTGTCATACGCCTTCTCCATATCGAGGATTATCGATAAGAAAACCTGCTTCTGTAAAACGCGTCACGAATATTTCCCTCAATGCACATGAGATGATCGGTTGTGGGCAGACCCTCTCTGAAGTCACACTGTTAGGGATCAAGCATTTTGTTCATTTCAAGGATATGTATGAGTCGCCAGTTAATCATTTTCTCAAACAGCTTACAAAGGCTACTCGTGAGAGCTATCGGGCGGTAGCTTGCCGCTGACAAAGGATCTTTAGCTTGCTTCAAAACGGGGACCACAATTGCCTCTTTCTACACGGGCGGAAGATATCCAGCAGCCCAAATAGTGTTGAAAAGTGCAAGTATAGTGTCAGTTGTGTATCAGTGTGTGCGTTCTTAATTCATGTCGTACATTATTCTATAAGTTCCCGGTGCAGAGCTCTTACATACGATCAAGGCAGCTCTCAGCTCGGCAATGCAGAAAGGACGGTTATATGGTGCGTTTTATGGGGATTTCCGCTCAAATGCCTTACATTCTTCTATTTGTCTGTACTTCATGAAGGATTGCGAGTAGTGGATTGAGCTTGACACACGCTCAAACTGCTCCGCTAGGGTGTCTGCCTGCTCTTCTAAGATATTCCCTTGATCGTTCACCAGAGGCAACGGATTTATCTGCTGCCCTTTTATCCTCTTTACGCCATTGAAACTTTTGCCTCCTGTGTGTACGAACTTATACCTGAAAGGAACCTCGCCCAGCTTTCTCTCTTCGCCTGACGTCGTATCCGCCTTCCCTGCGATTCTATGCGTTTAAACTCAATGAGATTTTCTGTATTCGGTGATCTACGCAATATGCCCCATGCCTTATTCTGCCTCTTTAGCGCATCTCTACAGTCTTCATTCCACCAGGGAACACATCTTTTAAGTGAACCACCATTTGTTTGCGGGATAAACCTTTCAGCAGCATCAATAAGAAAATCGGTAAAATATGCGATAGGATCATCTATAATAAAATTGTTTATAAAATAGGCTGATAAATGAGTTGATTCTTTAAAATTCTCCCAATCAGCCGATGCTAATTTACAAATGGGAACCAGGGGAGGGTTGCCATGCTGCGTTATTAAGTTTAAAGTTATAGAGAAGTGGTCACTTCCAAAATGATTATTCATCACATTCCATTCCAGATGAGGCAGAAGAGAAGCAGAGCATATTGCTAGTTCTAAAGATGAATATGAATTGTGTTGGATGCTGTAATATGTTGGCTCCTTCTTATCAAACAGGCAGGCACCAGATGTAATAACGAAATTTTCAATGAGTCGGCCCCTTGCGTCGCATCACGCGTCTCCCCATACCATGTTGTGGACGTTAAAATCACCCACAAGTATGTAGGGTTCCGGGAGCTGATTTATGAGGTTATAGAAATCTGTTTTTTGGAGGTGATAGCTTGGGGGTATATATATGGAACAGACAGTTACCAACTTATTGAAAAGAACCCCTCTAACTGACACTGCCTCAAGGGGTATCTGTAAGGCTAGTGGCAACAAGCTACAGACTTGCCTGCAAGGATTGCTACACCGCCGCACGAGGTGTTAGCTTCGTCACGGTCCTTTCGGAAGATGGCGTACTGACGAAGAAAGTTTGTTTGTGTACCTTTCAGACGTGTCTTTTGAACACACAGCAACTTTGGAGTATGTTTTTGTAGGAGTTCTCCAATATCATCAAGGTTATGAAGAAGTCCTCTAGCATTCCATTGTAGTATTTGTGTCTCCATTATGGTAAATGTGTTGTGCGCTGTGCGTTTAAGAGACGAGCTCACGGGCCCTTTCCAGGCGCCGTGACGCGAGTTCTGCCTTTTTTGGAGCAGTCGAAAGAGGCTCGTCGCTGCTTAGGCGCTGGTGGAATACTGAATACGCCCGCGACGCCATCGCACACGCCGAAAACGCACGCCAGCTCGCCCGCACCCGTCTCGAGGCCTCACAGGAGCATCAGAGGTGCCTCTATGATTGCCACCATCGCAACGTGCACTTTTCTCCGGGTTCTCTGGTGCTTCTCTGGTCACCCATTCGACGTGTGGGCCTTTCCGAAAAGCTGCTGTCGCGCTACACTGGCGCATACCGTGTGGTGCGACAAATGACCGATCTCACGTATGAAATCATCCCCACCGACCTCTCAGCTTCATCGTCAGCTGCAAGTGACATCGTTCACGTTGCGAGACTAAAGCCATACCACGCACCTTTCACCGCAGATGTGTAGATTAAGCAACGGGACACTGCTACTACTGCCAGGGGTGATGATACGGAACAGCCGCCACAGTGTGGCTGCACTGAGGAGGAAGACGACGTGTGCCCGCTTGATATAGCGTCGCCATTTTGGCCTCCGTTAGCTTCCCTGCAAATAAATTGTAAATAGGATTGGGCATCAGCTACACGTAACAATATGTCCAACGACAACTTCTAACAACTGCAATTGATTACAAATGACCAAAGATGCTTAGTAATCACCAGTGACGACTAATAATGACTGCAATGACTTGTAATGACTACTAATGATTACAAAATGACCAACATGTCTAACGACGATTTGTCACGAATACAGTTGATTAGAGATGACTACAAATGCTTAGTAATGAGCAGTAATGACTAATAATGACTGAAATGACTGCTGATGACTAAGTTACGACTAACATGTCTAATGACGGCTCGTAATGGCCACAATTGATTACAAATGACTAAAAACGCTTAGTAGTGAGCAGTAATGACTAATAATGACTAATAATAACGAATAATAATCATAATGAGATATGAAGGAAACAGAAATAGGTAAAGAGAAATGAGTAAAGAGATAGAGGCAAATATAAGAAGGAAAAGAAAAGAAGTAAGACAAAGAAAGAAACAGAAGGAACGAAGAAAGAAGAAATAGGTGAACAGAAGAAGGAAAGAGAAAGAGGAGAAGGAAGAAGAGAAGAGGCAAAGAGAAAGAGGCGAATGATAAGACGAGGTAGAGTACGCTTTCGCCGTTCACCTCTTAAGAGAGATCTTAAGAGACCCTCTAATTTTTATATCCCTGACGCCGGCGCGTGCCTTGACTTGGCGGCCACACTAGATTTTCCCGTCATCCACATGCTTGGGAAGAGACCGACAGCACAAAACTGAAAAGTCTTCAAAACCTGACCTCTGATTTAGCTGCTGCGTACCGATACACTGTAAACGAAAATAAACCCACGTGGGAGTTTTTAAGATGTGATGTGCCCTGATACCTTCCCATCCTTGAATATTTACTCCGAGGTATGGACGCAATACAGCGGTATTCCCTCGTTTCACTGCGTAGGCTAGCTGCGGGAGGATTAAGACGACATGACGCGATTTTACTGCGCTTCAAAATATTGTTCTCTGAAAACTCCGCACAGGGAGTTTTAGAAAACTGCTCCGGCCGAAACAGGTTGGTCACGTGGCGCTTCCCATGAGGCTGTGCGCCGCGCCAGTGACCGGCCTCGTTCTGCGCAGTCGGCAGTGCTCATGGCTGATGGTTTGTTTACATCTGTGAAGTGGCGTTCCGTGACAGTGTTTCGTCAATTTGTTTCCCGTATTTCCTTCCAGAAACTGCTATAGGCGTGCCTGAAGCTCACTGTATCTCAGTTTCAAGTACGTTAGTTGCGATTGCTTTGGTGACAACGATAAATGCAAGATGAACGTTTTCAAGTGCGGAGAAAGGCTTAGGTGTACCTCGAAGCTGCTCATTGATTCGCGATGTCGGCTCCGGTTCCTGACTGTGTTTTCGTGCACACTGACCGTGGCCTGTGTTCTTCAGTACTTCAAATGCGACATTTGTGGCCTGTGTTCTTCAGTACTTCAAATGCGACATTTATGTCCTTGTGCGTACATGCTGATAACGTCCGGTGTAATGTTTGAAAAGACCGCGTAGCAATGGCAAGAGCAGCCACTGTTCGAGCGACGGCGTTGGTGCTATAGTCGCACATGAATGGCGTATTCGAAGTTCGTTGCGGTGCTGTGTTGCCAGTGAGAAGTACCGAAGTGCAAGCAACTGTTTTTATGTATCTGTGTACGGATATCCTCGACCAAGAAAAAAAGATAGGTCCTAAGTATGCGTACTGTAACTAAAGCTCTTACTGAGCGATGTATATGGAATTGTTATCGCGAACTTGTGTTTTGATCACGTCGTTGCTTCCGATATTGTATAGCATTATGCTCTATCACAGACATTGACTTAGGAGCATGCCTGCTGGCTCCGAGTGTGAGGATTCGTTCGACAGATCAACGGTGTAGCTCCTTTTCACAACCGAGAGGCATTGCTTGGACGCTGAGCAAGTAGTGCGGTCTAAGAAATGTATGGTTACATAGGCGGTGTCACGGTGCGGCATTATACGATTCGGCGAAGCACCGATGAACTGGCGCCAAAAGGTCGTAGGAATGGGAACCGGTTACTCGTGCAAGCGGCCGAAAGAAGATTACTGTCTGTTGTCGTTGGCGCGACGTCCCGACGGCCTTTTGTAGGAAGCCCCGTACATTCTCTGCCCCCCGCGTGCACTGAGAAGCTTGCTAAGGCGAAGACTCTGAAATGTGTGGTGTCTCTGTGCAATCCTGTGTCCACGAATGC
The DNA here is from genome assembly GCF_023375885.2 of Dermacentor andersoni. NCBI lineage: Eukaryota > Metazoa > Arthropoda > Arachnida > Ixodida > Ixodidae > Dermacentor > Dermacentor andersoni. Next base: position 1,974,331 of record NC_092822.1, read on the forward strand.
CGACGGCGCCCTATGGCCGGCTGCCGTCGTGTTTGTGAATGGACGACAGAGGCCCGCCACGGACTCAAGGGTGTGCGCGTGTGGTGCAATACGAGTGCGCGAACTCTAGCAGCAGGGGGGGAATCACCCGTTGCCTCGCCCCTAATTAAAAGGGCCAAGACCATGGGAGGAGCCGGGATACAATTGGATGATCTTGATTGGATCGTCACGGATTTCTGCCGTTACCCGACCCTGGGAAAGAGGGAAGTTACTTAAACGCAGGTTTTAGACCGAGCCAGGCAGTCTAGAAGCAGAACCTACGATCTGCTGAGAAGCGTTGAATGGCTAATGCCGTCCAGTATCGACTGGGCCGCCTAACCGCTTCTGAACTCCGAGCGGCTGGCTGACCTAAGAGATGACAAACCAACGCCTGCGACGAAGCTCACGGTAGTCCCCCTTACCAAGGTTGACGACTGGGCGTCTTGGTATTGCATATTAGAGGTTGGATTGCGCAACATTTTGACGAGACACACAGAAGAGAAACACACACCACCGAGCGCTACTTGCAAGTATCGTTTTATTCCCTTGTCAGTGGAATAAACAAAACAAAAACAAAACAAATAACAAATAAACAAAAACAAAAATTATTTTGACAAATTGTTTTGGTAGATGGCCATGTTTGTCGAAACAATTTTGTTTGTTATTTGTTTTCTTGTCGCTACCGTCCTCCCCCCTGAGTATCTTCCTCTATTTATTCCACTGACAAGGGAACAAAATGATAGTTGCAAGTAGCGCTCTGTGGTGTGTGTTTCTCTTCTGTGTGTCTCGTCAAAATGATCCGCGACCCGACCACTAGAGTACCCCTTCAGTTAGCTCAATCTTCTCGAGGGAAGACGTCAGACCTAGGCTCCCGGGAAACCCTGCCCAGCAATTGCACCAACGCAATGAGATCGGCTTGCCAGCGTTCTTCGGGGAAGCTCTGCCGTCAACTCCACGCTTTATGGACTTGCCGGTGCAGCCCGGTCATGCGTATGACATCATTTCTTTTCTTTTGAACTCTGTTTAGTTGACCACCATTAAGTGTGTTTTGTGTAGTGCTAATTTCTATATTTACTGTTAGCTATTCGTTGTATTTCTTTCGTCTTCATCAGTTATTTACATTAAGTGCATGTGTATTAATGTTCTTGTGTTCTTTTGTGTTTCATATAAGTTGTGGGTCGTTGTCAGGCGATAAATGATTTTTTTTATTTCTTTCTCCCGACTCTGACTCCTTCTCTGTGTTCGCTTGTATACCGGCTTGTATATCCCGTCAACGACTACGCGCCGACGACGAACGGGTGAGCCGTGACAGGCGGATAGTTGTCATTCTTCCGGGGGGGGGGGGGGGGGGGAGGGGGGGAGAGGCTGGGGCCCGATCAGCGTTCCGAGTGACCAGCTTTTCATGTGACATCGAAGACAGAGAGAGCAAGGATAGGAAAGGCAGGGAGGTCAACCAGACGAGCGCCCAGTTTTCTACCCCACACTGGGGGGAGGGGGGATAGGAAATTGTTCACTGAAGTGACGACCCTACATGAGAATTTACAAGACCTCATAGTGGGAGAAAGTTCAGTTTCACAGTCGTATACTTCGCTATCACTAATATTGCTTTGCTTTTACGGCGACACTGCCCTCTTTTTCTGTTTTCTTTTTCTTTTTCTGTGAGTCCCAGTATAAGCGCTCCAGCGCATGACTGCTGTTGATTCTGATTTCGAGGGAATCCGCCTTGGCCTCATATTATTTACCGAGTGAATTATACAGGGTGCCCCATCTAATATGCACCAAAACTTAAAAAAGAGCAGTTGCGTTACTCGAAGAAAACCTAGTGCATATTGCTTCCAGTACAGTGCAGTAGCAGCCAGTAATTCTTTCGCTCCTGAAATTTAATTCGGCAATTGCAATTAATTGTCTAATTATCAAAGTGTCAATCAGGCATTTGTAGGCACCACAATATGACATATAACTGCTGTGTTTTCAGCGAAGCACTAATTGTTTGCAATTTTTTCTGACTGGCAAACAAACCTAATCAAATATGAAAAATACCACGTGACTGCGCTTCCGCCAGCATCATAAAGCAGCGCCCTTAAATAAGCTGATTGAAAGCAACTGCATTGCCTGTCGCAAACCCGAAGAGACAGTGCGTCACATAGATAATGGTACGGAAGGAGCACCAACAGCAGGTTTCGCGGCTTTACAGCTATTCCTTCCTCTCTACATCACACTCATTATCCGTCTCTCAAGGCCAACTTATCACATTGACAACAAAAGCCCCTTGATAACGCGGCCGAAGGATACCTCTGACCACGCACGAAACACGAAAAGCAATGTAATAGGCATAGAATCTTTCAACATCCCGGCTTTGCTCGCACCGCATCGACAGAGTGCGCGCGCACCTACATTTAGCGCTAGAAACATGCTTCGGACTAAAGCCAATATAAAGGGAACGTTTTAACGCGACAGCGTTAAGGAGCTCGTGTCGCCGGTGTAAGCGGCGTTGGCCGTGAGTGAAAAATGGCCGAAGGCAATTCATAAATGAAAACAACTTGCAAAATGGGCAGGGTGGGAATCGAACCAGGGTCTCCGGAGTGTGAGACGGAGACGCTACCACTCAGCCATGAGTTCGATCGTTCAACGCGGGACAAAAGCGCTTCTAGTGAATGCGGTGTTGCCTTAGAAACGCGCCGTAGAAAGTTATACTGCGGCGTATATTAGTAATTATGAGCATGTAAATTACAGAAGTCGCAGTTAAACGCGTAGCGCAGTACGTTTCCGCTACATTTCTTCTGCGCTTGGCGCACACGCAGAGCCATCTTGCGGCAAAGACAGAAGACCCCCTCCTCTCAATGTACGGCGCTGCCCCGACAGGTGGCGCGCCACTCGCCCGTTTCTCCCCTTCGTCTTGTTTGAGCGCATTGGGGCCTTGCGGGGACCGGTGCGAGGATGCCCCACTACCCTTGCGTTTAATAAGTTTTCTCGCTCTCTCCCCTTCCAACGTGCAGCGTGCGTCACTCGAACCCTCGTGTTTAGGTGACGCGGCTTCTCTTCCTGCTCAGAGCGCGATTCCTAAGTGCAGCGTCCGATGCGGGACGCCTCTGACGTGATTGCTGCGCCGTAGCGCGTCTGGTGGGAAAGCATCCCCTGCGATGTGTGCCGTGCTGCTGGCGAGGAGTCATGCGTCTGCGTGGTGCTCCCAAGCGAGATAGAGGACGATCTCATCGAGGCGTCAGCCCCATGATCGCGTCCACCTTGATGGCGCGTCGCGGCCCGGCTGTCCGTGCCGATCACGACGTTTGGCTCGCGTAGATCGTTTCTCCCTCCAAAACACCAAGTTCTTTGGTTCGTTCCTCTTGCTCCGGCGCACGTTTCGTCTTTGTGTGACTCAAGAGCATGCCGAGCGAATGAGTGGGCGGTGCGAACGAGGTCCGATTACGCTATCGCGTTCCACTCTTGAAGGCGTAGCTTAAGCGTCCTCCAAGCTTTTCGTTTTCATGAGTATATACGTGCTGCAAAAGCAGGTTAAAAGCGATATAAACAGACCGGAAAGCGACCCACGTCATGAGTAAAAGCAAAACTGATGCGTTGAGGAAAGTAATAACCACTTCTAAAGAGCCGAATTGGCAATCGGGACGCCTGCACGAACAACTCACAAGAAATACCCCAGATTTCAGTCTGCCCAGGTATCTATGAACTCGTAAGCTCCGTTGAGCACCAGCTGCTGCCTAGAGGACTTATTCGAATAGGCGTCCTTCTGCGGCTACGCAGTACTCAGTGCGCTTTATTACATCTTCAGTGACTTTCTTGATGACCGGCGCTCCAATTCTACGGCAGACATCCGTTATCCTTCTCTTGAGCTAATCTAAAGTCCGTCTTTTCCATAGAAGCACGGTCTCTTACATAACCCCAAAAGAAAGAAATCGAGCGGAGAGAGGTCAGGCGACCTAACCGGCCAATTTATAGGCCCGTGCACTCCCATCTATTGCGCATGAAAAGTCGCATACAGCCTGTTTCGTACTCGGCTGCTGCTGTGTGCGGGTGCCCCATCTTGCTGATACCACAGAATTAAGCGGAAGACGTGACGATGGGACTTCGCTGAGAAACTCATCCACCACTCTTTCAAGAACTTCTTTCATGTAACGCTGTTCAGTTCAGTGTGGTATCGAAGATGGGACCGATTTAGCACTGGCGTAAATTTCGCACCCCACATTTAACGACCACTGATACTGCTGTCGATAGCGCTTTAGCCAGTGTGCATTGCAGTCACTCCAAAAGTGTGCATTGTGCAAATTTACCTGGGCGTTTCTGTGAAAATTGGCTTCATCTGTGCACATGATGCTGATCAAAAAGTCCTGTATCGTATGGTATGAAGAACTTTATTTAGGTCCTGAGGGATCAGTCAGACTGATGCGGGCCGCTCCCACGTCGGGACAGAGAGGCCGAGCCCCTCTGCCGTCACACGGGCACTCTGGACAGCCCTGAGTTGGTCCGCCAGCACTTCACTGTGCAGCATCCACTGCCACCAGTGTTGACCTCGAGAACCATGACCGGCCAACGCCAAGCAGCGCCAAAGCATGTGTCCTAAATCGAGCAAACCCCCACACTTACTACAATAGACTGAAACCCCGCAGCCCGGATTAATTTTATTCATGATGACCAGGTTAGGGTACGTTCGTGTCTGCAGAAGCCTTAATGTAACCGCCTGTGGCCTGTCTAATTTAGAATGTGGCAGGGGAATGCCTTGAGCCCTAAGTAATAGTGACTGGTGATCTTGTAGGTTAACAGTTGGCCCCTGTACTCAGGAGCGGGAGATCCAGCCCCTTTATGGAGTACACGGCACACTAATCCTCGTGCCTCCCTGTGCGCCACCTCGTTGAGGTTACGCGGGGCTCCCGCCACTGTCGCCATGTGCGCCGGGAACCAACTAACTGTATGCGAAGTGATATCCCTACCCTGCAGCAGTCTGTTAGCCGGTTCCGCAACAAGTCCTCTCGAGAAGGCTTTAATCGCAGATCACACTAAATACCAAAACTCTTCTTGAATCAATTAGTGCTAGAGCAATAGCCACCTGTTCGGTAACTCATCGGCTTTTGCGAAGACCCAGTTCAAGAAATCTAGACGATTCTACAGGTATCTATCTTCTGAGCATTGGTGCTGGTTGAGATGGTACGAGTGAAAGGCCATCATTTAGAATCATTCAAACTGATGACTTGGAAATCGTTACCTGGGCGGCCACATCCCGCACTGTAGCATGAGGGTTTAAGGCCATAAATGCTACAACACCCGTGCGTAGGCTAGGACTCAAAGATGGAGCCCTACGCCGCTGTTTCTTGAAGCTGCCGGTTTGTCTCGAGTTTTCATCATTTCTGATGATAGTCGGCGCATTCGGTCTACCGCCACACTTCCATGACTGATATATATTCGCGGCCTTCCTCTTATTGTCATTTGCAGCTCCCAAGGCAGTCAGTCAGTCAGTCAAGAACTTTATTGAAGTCCTGAGGAGTTTCAAGCCGTTGGAGATCCCACGCGGGGAACTCCTCCGGCCGAAACCGTAGGCGACGCCCAAGTCGGGACGGGAACGTCGTGACGCTCCGCCAGTTCTTGGGCCCTCTGGACGGCTCTGGAGTTTGAGGTCCGGGTTTTTGAGGGCTTCTTCCCATTCGGGCTCACTGGAGAGAGGGCCCTTTGGTAACGCGGTACATTGCCATAGCATGTGCGAGAGTGAGCAATAAAGTTCTGGGCAGTCTGGGCAATTTGCCAGTATTTCTGAGTTGTAGTGGCTTAGTAGGCCTCGTGACGGATACGAGTCCGTTTGTAGCATTCGAAACGCGGCCGCCTGCGCGCGTTCGAGTTTGGCGTGCCGGAGCGGGAATTTGGTTCTGCTTTTCCGATAGTGGGAGGTGATTTCTTGATAAGTGAGTAGCGGGTCATTAAACTGAATGTCCAGCCCCTCGGAGGCCGTGGGACCGTCGCGGCGGGCAAGTTCTCGCGCACGGTCGTGGGCCGTTTCATTGAGGTTAGCTTTTTGCGGGTGAATGTCTTTCCCCATGTGAGCGGGGAACCAGGAGAGGCACCGTTTGCTCTCTTTTGAGCTCGCTAGTAGTATACGCGCAACTTATTTAGATACGTTGCCGCATTCGTAGGCCCAAATTGCGGCACGCGAGTTCGTGAAGACATGAGTAAATGTGGGGTCTGCCATGGCGATGGCTACGACTATTTGTTCTGCTTTAGCGCTGGTGTTCGTTTTAACTGATGCGGATGATCGTAGCGTTCCGTTGCCGTCCACGACTGCTATTGCGAAAGTGGATGTGCTGCCGTACTGGGCCGCGTCCGCAAATGCGGTGGCTTCACGATCCGCGTCGATGCGGTCGAGAATCGCGTGGGCGCGGGCCCGGCGCGTACCCACGTTGTGTTGTGGGTGGACGTTTCTGGGAAACGGTGAGACTTTGTATTTGTCTCTAATTTCGCTCGGTAGGGTAACCGCGTGCTCGAGATCGGGAGAAGGGGAGACATTGGCTTCGTTTAGGATTAGCCTACCGGCTTTGGACGAGGATAGGCGGAGTATTTGCGCCATAGTCTGAGCCTCGATCCCTTCGTCGATGTTGTTGTGCATGCCTAGCTGATCAACCTTTGCTGTACTTGCTCTTTGTGGAATGCCCAAGACCTGTTCGATGCTCTTGCGCATGAGTGTGTTTAGCTTCGTCTTTTCTGTTTTCGTCCAGTTGTGGGCAGAGGCGACGTAATTAATGTGACTCATACGGAACGTGTGGTATACGCGCAGAAGATTATCTTCGCAGAGACCCTTCCTGCGCCCCGAGACTCTGTGGATGAGTCTGATCATGTTTTCGGTTTTGGCGGTTAAGTGTTTGATCGTGTGTCCATGGCATCCGGTGGCTTCGATTAAAAGCCCAAGAATGCGTACGTGGGTGACTCGCGGAATATGTTGTCCGTCTCTTGTGTGTAGTGCGATCGGAAGTTCGTCTAGAGGTGTGAGGTAGCGGACTCCTTAGCAAGACTTGCGAAATAGTAAGAGTTCCGATTTCTTGGAGGATAGTTTTATTCCTGTGTTTAGTAGGTACTCTTCCGTGGCACCTAGCGCAGACTGCAATGCCTGCTCCATGTCTGCCAGGGAGCCTCCCGGGCTCCAGATGGTAATGTCATCTGCGTATAGAGCGCAGCTTACGTTTGGGATGTTTCGTAGTTCTTTTTAGTAAGGGGTTTTTATTTACAGTAAGCAGTATACAAAGCTCACTGCAGGGGCAGGGGCTAAGGCAATCAAGCCTGACAAAGGTCCCTGTCCCTCCGCAGTTCGTGGCAGCTCATACGCTTCGAGTTCAACAGTCAAAAAAAAAAAAAAAAGGATTGCAGTACAGCAGTTTCAGGAAAATGGACAACTTGCAAGAGTACACATAACAAATCACATAAACAAGAGAAATATTTATACAACATCTCTAAATAATCATACAGAAGAGGTCGCGCGCACGCCATAATATATAGCTACACAAAATAAATTCAAGAAATTCGAAAATAAGGATGCATGAGGATACAATGAAATTTCATTATACATGGAAATACTCAAAATACTAATTTTTGAATGATTTAAGCATTGGTCGAGGCATGAAAATTCACAGGTTAATGTTTATACTGTATACATGTGGTAATTAATAAGTTCTTTGCTTGTTTTTTAAATGCAGCACTACTACCCTTAAAGTTCAATCTATCTGCAAGGATATTCAAAACATGATGTGTCTGGTACGCAGCACTTTGTTTTCCGTAATTAGTTCTTACTTTAGGTGCTCGTATCCTTTGTTCTCGTAAACAGTAGTATGGTTTTTCGATGCGGCTTTGTTCATATAATTTATTTTGTTGAATTACTTGGAGCAATATAATATAGTATAACTGATCAACCCTGAGCATGGAATGTTTTATGAACAGTGGAGCAGTTGGCAGATCTTGTAATTTTCCCCTGTACTTTTCGAAACAGCGCAATATTTTCTTCTGCATAGTAACAAGTCTATGGTAATTTCTTTGCGATGTTGTTCCCCAGACTAATATCCCATAAGTTACCTTAGAATGAAAGAGTGCATAGTACATATTTAGTTTTAACCTTAATGGGATTAAGTGTACTGTTTTGTGAAAACAACCAACTATTCGCGCTAATGCGGTAATCAGGTGATTTACATGTGTATTCCAGTTTAATTCCTCCTGAAACCACACACCAAGAAATTTTGTTCCCTAACGTGTGTAATACAATTTCCTTCAAATGTGACACGTATATTACTTATAGGCTTGTTTATAGGTCGGAATATCATATAGGTTGTTTTTTTGGCATTTAAGCGTAGCTTATTTTGCCTTAACCATTCTGAAAGATGCCCTAAATAGTTATTTACACTGACTTCAAGTGATAATAAATTGTCTGATGAAAAGAAAACGTTTGTATCATCAGCGTACATAATAAGTGCAGGGGAATCAGGAATTTCTACAATATCATTTATATAAGCAAGGAACAATAGTGGCCCCCATATGGACCCTTGGGGGACTCCTTGGTTTAATTTTATCTTTTTAGACATTGTGTTATTAATTTGCACGAATTGATAGCGATCTTCAAGGTAACTTTTAAAGAGTTGAAGTGCGACTCCACGCACTCCATACCTCGATAATTTCTGAATTAACAGTTGGAATTGTATGGAGTCGAATGCTTTTTGAAGATCAAGAAAGAGCCCAAGTGTGTATTTTTTCTTTTCCATATGGTCGATTATCTTATCCTTGATATATAATAGAGCTTGCTCCGTCGACTTATTTTTTTGAAAACCATATTGACTCTTTGTTATTATTTGATGTTTATCAAAAAAGGATGCAAGTCTACTGTAGATTACTCCTTCAAATATTTTTGATATTGTTGGAAGCACAGATATTGGTCGATAATTTGCCAAACTATTGATATCACCACCTTTATGTACTGCAGTGACTTTTGCCACCTTTAACTGTTCCGGAAATACACCGGCAGTGAGGGTGAGGTTGATAATATAGGCCAATACATCACATATCAATGGTGATATCAATTTTAACTCAGCAGAACCTATTTCATCAATACCTGATGCAACATTATTTTTAAGCTTTCTGATTAAGTTTTCTACTTCGACCGGATCTGTGGGAACCAAAAAAATAGAATAAGGTACAGTAGACCTATCAGCAGTTGGGGCACTTTCCGTATTTCCATCGGTTGCAACATAGGAGCCCGCGTTTATGAAGTGTTCGTTCATGACATTGGCCAAACTTTCGCCGCTGAGTGTTTCGCCATTAATTGTTAGGTCCTGTGTCCTATGACAGCCTTTATTCCTGTTCGTAAGCCCATTTACGACTTCCCATAATTTCCTCTGATTGGTGTAAATTATTTCAAATAACTTTTCATAGTAGTTCGTTTTAGCCTTCCTTATGTCTGAAGTTAAAACATTTCTATATACCTTATATTTAGTGAACGCGTCGGGCTCTCTCGAGTGGATGAAATCGTGGTACAACTTATTCTTTATTTTAATGCGCCTGTAAAGATCAGAATTTATCCAAGGCTTTCTGTATTTTTTATTTATATCACGTGAGAACTCATGAAGTGGAAATGCTGCATCATAACTAGCACGCAACAGCTTTAGGAAGGCGTTATAAGCTTCATCAGGGTTATTTTGCCTATAAACAGTGCTCCAATCTAGGTTCTGAACTAAGTGAAAAAAATTTTCCCGAGTTTTGCTGTTTTTAGTTCGATGTAGAAATGTCTGGGGTTTTGGTATGCAAAGGCGAGAAGTAGATAATACCAGAAAGAAGATGGGCATATGATCACTGATGTCATACGAAAAAACCCCGGTTTTTATATTCTGCGAACTTAAATTTGAAGCACATATATCAAGCAGCGTAGCGCTTACTGATGTAATCCTAGTAGGTAATGTTATAAAATTTGCACTTCCATATGTAAGCAAAAGCGTTTCAAATTCTTTCGCATAGGGATCATTGGAGCAGAGGTCAATATTTATATCGCCCATAATTATGCAAGGAGTATTCCAGAGAACAGTTGATAACAAAACGCCAAGGAACTGAATAAATTTCTTTTTGTGGCCACGGGGTGGCCTATATACACCAACTACTAAATATGGCCCAATACACATAGTCATCCATTCAATATCATCATTCATGACAGAATACTTATCAAGCAATTCACAAGAAAGCGCAGCCTTAAAATAAATAGCAAGACCTCCACCTTTTTGTTGTTCACGACAAAGGATTTCATTTCGATAACCTGGAAGGAACGGTGCATCTTCTTTACAAGTGATCCATGTTTCTGAGAAAACCAGCACATCAAACCCAATTGATAGAGACTGTAGAAAAACAGCAATATCATCGACTTTTCTTTTTATACTTCTGCAATTTATATGTAATGTCGAAAACAAGTTCTTGCTAGAGTGGAATTCGCTATTAAATTCTGCAACATCATAATACTTTCGGTTATTAAAAGGATCAGACATAATAAACCATTTTCAATTTCGTATTTCGCATTGCATGTTCAATTCCCTATTTTAGTCAGGCTTGCCTCATCCACAATGTGTATCACTCGTGAACCTTCATCTTTGCGTGCTAGCACTTTGCCACCAGATGTCCAGACAAATTTCCAGCCAGTTTCTTTCTTTTTCTGTATTGCCGCTGCGAGCAAAGCCTTGCCCCTCCGAGTCAAATGCTCATTTACAAAAATGGGCATTTTCTTCTTATCCCCAAACACAGAGCTATCCAGCCTTTTCTTTCTACACTTCGCCAGAATATCGTCACGTTTCGTTCTTTTGACAAAACGAACGATTATCTTCTGCACACCTGGTTTAGGGGTGTGAATCCAGTGGCATGTGTCGATGTCAGCCGGATCAATCGTCGTGCCGACAGCTTCCCCTATCTTTGTTACAACTGTCACTGGATCATTTCCCACCGGGGCACCTTTTATCTCAAGATTGTTTAGGCGCTGATACTGCTCCAGCTCATCGCATTTTCGTGCCAGTTTCTTGTTTTCTGCTTTTAGTTCCATGTTTTGCCTGATAAGTTCTTGCATTTCAGTTCTCATATTCTTAATATCAATGGCTGCATCTTTCACCTCACTGCAAGTATCAGAGCAAAAAGTTATGCTGTCTTTAATTTCCCTAATCTGACTTCTGAAATCACGTTTGAAGTTTTCAAACGCTTTTGACAGCTCTGCAAGCTCTTTTGTGTCAGTTGTGTCCTTCTCTGCATCTTTTCCGGCATTCTTTGCGGAGTCTTTCCCCATTAGCAAAGCAAATACACTTCACGCAAAACAAGTACACTTCACGCTGTGTTCGGCAGCAGTGCACAAGAACAGAAGCAAATTTAAAAGCAAGTAACACCAATTCTCACCTGCAAAGGCAGGAGGTGTGTTACGATTTGCACTGTTTGTGCACCGCCGCCGAACTGCGTGGCCCACTCGGTGAAGCCGTCCTTTTATGCGTCTTTCACGACCAGCTGGCGTCGCGGCCACGTGAAGATCCAAGCGCAGGCGCAGGACCACGGTGACCAAGCTTGCAGCGGGGCGTCCGTCCACGAGGTTGATAAGGGCGGTTTTCCGTGAGTCGAGCTAAGGACAGCGAGCTGCAAAGGCAGAAGGTGTGTTACGATTTGCACTGTTTGTGCACCGCCGCCGAACTGCGTGGCCCACTCGGTGAAGCCGTCCTTTTATGCGTCTTTCACGACCAGCTGGCGTCGCGGCCACGTGAAGATCCAAGCGCAGGCGCAGGACCACGGTGACCAAGCTTGCAGCGGGGCGTCCGTCCACGAGGTTGATAAGGGCGGTTTTCCGTGAGTCGAGCTAAGGACAGCGAGCTGCAAAGGCAGGAGGTGTGTTACGATTTGCACTGTTTGTGCACCGCCGCCGAACTGCGTGGCCCACTCGGTGAAGCCGTCCTTTTATGCGTCTTTCACGACCAGCTGGCGTCGCGGCCACGTGAAGATCCAAGCGCAGGCGCAGGACCACGGTGACCAAGCTTGCAGCGGGGCGTCCGTCCACGAGGTTGATAAGGGCGGTTTTCCGTGAGTCGAGCTAAGGACAGCGAGCTGCAAAGGCAGGAGGTGTGTTACGATTTGCACTGTTTGTGCACCGCCGCCGAACTGCGTGGCCCACTCGGTGAAGCCGTCCTTTTATGCGTCTTTCACGACCAGCTGGCGTCGCGGCCACGTGAAGATCCAAGCGCAGGCGCAGGACCACGGTGACCAAGCTTGCAGCGGGGCGTCCGTCCACGAGGTTGATAAGGGCGGTTTTCCGTGAGTCGAGCTAAGGACAGCGAGCTGCAAAGGCAGGAGGTGTGTTACGATTTGCACTGTTTGTGCACCGCCGCCGAACTGCGTGGCCCACTCGGTGAAGCCGTCCTTTTATGCGTCTTTCACGACCAGCTGGCGTCGCGGCCACGTGAAGATCCAAGCGCAGGCGCAGGACCACGGTGACCAAGCTTGCAGCGGGGCGTCCGTCCACGAGGTTGATAAGGGCGGTTTTCCGTGAGTCGAGCTAAGGACAGCGAGCTGCAAAGGCAGAAGGTGTGTTACGATTTGCACTGTTTGTGCACCGCCGCCGAACTGCGTGGCCCACTCGGTGAAGCCGTCCTTTTATGCGTCTTTCACGACCAGCTGGCGTCGCGGCCACGTGAAGATCCAAGCGCAGGCGCAGGACCACGGTGACCAAGCTTGCAGCGGGGCGTCCGTCCACGAGGTTGATAAGGGCGGTTTTCCGTGAGTCGAGCTAAGGACAGCGAGCTGCAAAGGCAGGAGGTGTGTTACGATTTGCACTGTTTGTGCACCGCCGCCGAACTGCGTGGCCCACTCGGTGAAGCCGTCCTTTTATGCGTCTTTCACGACCAGCTGGCGTCGCGGCCACGTGAAGATCCAAGCGCAGGCGCAGGACCACGGTGACCAAGCTTGCAGCGGGGCGTCCGTCCACGAGGTTGATAAGGGCGGTTTTCCGTGAGTCGAGCTAAGGACAGCGAGCTGCAAAGGCAGGAGGTGTGTTACGATTTGCACTGTTTGTGCACCGCCGCCGAACTGCGTGGCCCACTCGGTGAAGCCGTCCTTTTATGCGTCTTTCACGACCAGCTGGCGTCGCGGCCACGTGAAGATCCAAGCGCAGGCGCAGGACCACGGTGACCAAGCTTGCAGCGGGGCGTCCGTCCACGAGGTTGATAAGGGCGGTTTTCCGTGAGTCGAGCTAAGGACAGCGAGCTGCAAAGGCAGGAGGTGTGTTACGATTTGCACTGTTTGTGCACCGCCGCCGAACTGCGTGGCCCACTCGGTGAAGCCGTCCTTTTATGCGTCTTTCACGACCAGCTGGCGTCGCGGCCACGTGAAGATCCAAGCGCAGGCGCAGGACCACGGTGACCAAGCTTGCAGCGGGGCGTCCGTCCACGAGGTTGATAAGGGCGGTTTTCCGTGAGTCGAGCTAAGGACAGCGAGCTGCAAAGGCAGAAGGTGTGTTACGATTTGCACTGTTTGTGCACCGCCGCCGAACTGCGTGGCCCACTCGGTGAAGCCGTCCTTTTATGCGTCTTTCACGACCAGCTGGCGTCGCGGCCACGTGAAGATCCAAGCGCAGGCGCAGGACCACGGTGACCAAGCTTGCAGCGGGGCGTCCGTCCACGAGGTTGATAAGGGCGGTTTTCCGTGAGTCGAGCTAAGGACAGCGAGCTGCAAAGGCAGGAGGTGTGTTACGATTTGCACTGTTTGTGCACCGCCGCCGAACTGCGTGGCCCACTCGGTGAAGCCGTCCTTTTATGCGTCTTTCACGACCAGCTGGCGTCGCGGCCACGTGAAGATCCAAGCGCAGGCGCAGGACCACGGTGACCAAGCTTGCAGCGGGGCGTCCGTCCACGAGGTTGATAAGGGCGGTTTTCCGTGAGTCGAGCTAAGGACAGCGAGCTGCAAAGGCAGGAGGTGTGTTACGATTTGCACTGTTTGTGCACCGCCGCCGAACTGCGTGGCCCACTCGGTGAAGCCGTCCTTTTATGCGTCTTTCACGACCAGCTGGCGTCGCGGCCACGTGAAGATCCAAGCGCAGGCGCAGGACCACGGTGACCAAGCTTGCAGCGGGGCGTCCGTCCACGAGGTTGATAAGGGCGGTTTTCCGTGAGTCGAGCTAAGGACAGCGAGCTGCAAAGGCAGGAGGTGTGTTACGATTTGCACTGTTTGTGCACCGCCGCCGAACTGCGTGGCCCACTCGGTGAAGCCGTCCTTTTATGCGTCTTTCACGACCAGCTGGCGTCGCGGCCACGTGAAGATCCAAGCGCAGGCGCAGGACCACGGTGACCAAGCTTGCAGCGGGGCGTCCGTCCACGAGGTTGATAAGGGCGGTTTTCCGTGAGTCGAGCTAAGGACAGCGAGCTGCAAAGGCAGGAGGTGTGTTACGATTTGCACTGTTTGTGCACCGCCGCCGAACTGCGTGGCCCACTCGGTGAAGCCGTCCTTTTATGCGTCTTTCACGACCAGCTGGCGTCGCGGCCACGTGAAGATCCAAGCGCAGGCGCAGGACCACGGTGACCAAGCTTGCAGCGGGGCGTCCGTCCACGAGGTTGATAAGGGCGGTTTTCCGTGAGTCGAGCTAAGGACAGCGAGCTGCAAAGGCAGGAGGTGTGTTACGATTTGCACTGTTTGTGCACCGCCGCCGAACTGCCTTTGTCTGCGAATCCCTTCATCGCTATATTAAATAGTAATGGAGAGATGACTGAGCCTTGCGGTGTTCCGACGGAGCCCAGCGTGTAGGGGTCCGACTTAAGTTGCGAGACTCGCAGTCGGGCTTCTCTGTCTTTTAGGAAGGAGCGTACGTACTCCTGAAATCTCTGGCCCAGGCCGAGGCCTGCCACAGACTCCAGTACGAAGCGGTGCGAGACGGTATCGAATGCTTTCGTGAGATCGAGGGCGAGGATGCCTCGAACGTCTCTTGTTTTAGCGTCGAAGATCTGTCTCTTTAAGAGTAACATGAAGTCTTGGGTGGATAGGTGGGGTCGAAACCCTACCACGTTATGTGGGAGGAGTTCGTGTTCCTCAATGTAGCGTGACACTCAGTTTTGAATTACGTGCTCGGCTACTTTACCCACGCATGAAGTAAGGGAGATGGAGCGTAAATTGTCGAGGTTAAGTGGTTTGCCGGGTTTCGGGATGAGGACCAGCGTGGCAGTGCGCCATTGCGTTGGTACCTCTCCTGTTTCCCACACGTGGTTGATATCTTTCGTGAGTAATGTAACGGCTTGGTCGTCTAAGTTACGCAACAGTCGGTTGGTTACCCCGTCGGGTCCTGAAGCCGACCTGCTGTTTAGGTTGTGTAGCGCCTCTCGGACTTCTGCTTCCGTGAAGGCAGCGAGCGTCTAGCTCCCAAGGCAAGGATCATTTTTACCTTCAACTCATTAAAATAGACTAGGTGACTGGGACAAAAAAAAACACACCTTTAAACATTTGCACTGACGTTGTCAATTCGATTTTGTGGCGATGGGTTCGATGGCAAAAAAAAAAAAAGGAAATAACAAAACCGTCCGTGCACTTTACCTACGCTGAGAGAACGGCTATCACATCTTGTTTCCAATTAACACCAAACGCGACATGTTACTTCGGCTGGGACGCGGCAGATAAGGCACTAGCTTGATCACGATGATTATTTTTTTTTATTTCCTTTATTTCGTTCTGGCTAACTCAGAGGATGCTTGTTCGAAGGCGCTGCTTCATGATGCGGGTGGGAGTGCAGTCACGTGGTATTTTTCCCATTTCGCTGGGCTTATTTATCGTCGGAAAGAATTTATACGTAATTAGTATGTTGCTGAAAATACCGCAGTTAGATGTTTCTTGGCGATACCTACAAATTCCTGACAGACACTTTGATATTTAGGGTATGAAGTCATTAGTTAGAATATTAATTACAATTGCTTAAATAAATCTCAGTAGTAAAAAAATTACTGGCAGCTACTCTACTGTACCGGAAACAATATGCGCTATATGGTTTTCTTCGAGTAACGCAATTCCTCCTCTTTATTTAATTAAGCGCATGATAGTTAACTGGGACAAACGGTATATATTTATAACCTCTGCGTGCAAGTGACGATGTTTCCATTCCTAATAAATGGGAAATTTTGAGAAGAGTGTTGTTTAGCATTGCTTAATGGAAAGAGAAGCGATACTGAGACACATATCTTTCACGTGCAAGACTCTGCCCAAGGGGTCGTCCCTAAACTCTACAGGTTTTTTTCAGGGTTAAAAAAAAAAAACAAAACACGCGAACGATTTCGAAACGAGGTGAACAAACATCAGCATATTCATTCTCTATGCATAAGCTATCCATACCTTTAAAAATAATTGTTAATTGGCTACCTCCTTCTCTTTGAAAATGTAATAAATTTTTTTCCTGTGTATATAGTTCAATATTTTCTGTAAAAACAATGTTGAAGTGAGAAAATACGGTTGAGGCAGCTACTGCTAGTGCTTCTAATGCGCTTGTTCTCCTATTGTCAGGCTTTGCAGAAATAAAGCAAAGTATGAATTAAAAGCCGTGCACGTCCGCGCAAACAATGTTGCAATAAGCTATTAGCCACAATAAAATTGGCAATAAAATACTGTTGCTGTTGCAAATAAAATAAATATTGCTGCTTGTGTGTCACGTCTACGTTGGATGTCTGTCGAAGTTCGGCATTAGGCATTTCTCAAATGTTTATGCATGTCATGATTTATGCGGTTTCATTCAATTGTATCGTTTAATTTGACGAGGACTTGTGTGCATATTTCGAAATCTGACCATAGCCTCTGCATATAAAAATATTAACGCAAACTTACGCGATACCTCTTCTTATACTCCGGTTGTACCTCATAAAAATTCCAACCAGTGCAAAGTAAATTAAAAAGCAGAAAAAACTCCCACGGTCCCATGCGAAAATTCCGCTCGCACGGCATAAGAATTCTACTCCGATCATAAGGAGCTTAATAAACTCCCAACCGGGGAGTCGTTAGACGGCAAGCTATACACTCACACATGTGAGTTATTTATGCTTACAGTGTAGCGGAGCTCACGCGCCCGATTTATTAAGGGGAGAGCCTTAAATGGCTCGTTGCGCGATGGCCCTGAAAAAAAAAAAGAACTAATGAAAAAAACTCAGCGCCCTTCCACTCTGTGAAGAAGGATGACCGGCGAAGCTATATATTATGTGGGCCCCTTAATGCCGAACTGCTCCTCCGCCGCGGGTCCGGCCGGCATTGCACTATCTTCGGGATCAGTCCACGTAGGGGAGTACTTAATGCCTGCTTCACCTCCACCGCGTGTCGGCCCGGCATTGCACTACCTTCGGGATTGGTCCACGTGTGAGGAGTGCTTAACGCCTGCTTCAGCTCCCGTGCGTGTCGCCGTAGCATTGCACTATCTTCGGGATCGGCCCACGTATGGGTAGTGCTTAACGCCTGCGCTTCACCTCCGCCGCGGGTCGGCCCGGCATAGCACTATCTTCGGCATAGGCCCATGTACGTGGGATGCTTAACGCCTGCTTCGCCTCCGCCGCGAGTCGGGCCGGCATTGCGCTAACTTCGGGATCCGCCCAATATCGCTTGCGTCACCTCCGCCGCGGGTCGGCCCGGAATAGCAATATCTTCGGCATGGGCCCACGTATGGGGAGTGCTCAACGCCTGCTTCGCGTCAGACAAAGGGCGGGCCCGTAATGCACTATCATCGGGATCGGCCCACGTATGGGAAGTGGTTAACGCCTGCTTCACCTCCGCCGCGGTTCGGGCCGGCATTGCACTAACTTCGGCATCGGCCCACGTACGTGGGGTACTTAACGCCTACAGTAAAACACGTTGTGGGGCTAGTTGGTGCATTGCTTTCAAAAAATGAAGCGGCAACGGTAACGGCACACTCACAAGGAACAAAAAGACAGTACTCCTGTCTTTTTGTTCCTTTTAGTGTGCCGTTACCGTTGGCGCTTCATTTTTTGAAAACTTAAGGCCTGCTTCGCCTCCGCCGCGAGTCGGGCCGCCATTGCACTAACTTCGGCATCGGTCCACGTATGGGGAGTGCTTAACGCCTGCTTCACCTCCGGCGCGAGCGGGCCGGCATTGCGCGATCGTCAGACTCTGCCCACGTTTGGGGGAGTCCTTTATGCCTGCATCACCTCCGCCGCGGGTCGGCCCTGAATTGCACTATCTTCGGCATCGGCCCACCTATGTGGAGGGCTTAACGCCTGCTTCGCCTCCGCCGCGGGTTGGCCCGGCATTTGACAACTTCGGGTTCGGCCCGCGTATAGGGAGTGCTTAACGCCTGCTTCACCTCCGCCGCGGATCGGGCCGGCATTGCCCAATCTTCGGGATCGGCCCACGTATGGGGAGTTTTTGCTTGCCATGCCAACGACACGAAAATTTCATACAGCTTCGGTGTAAAAATGCGGCGTCTAGTCGAGTGGTACAAAGAAATGGAACTCCATTCCACTCTGTGGAAAAAGTGGGGCAGCGAAGCTGTGTTGGGCGGCACGGCAGCACGTACTACACAGAGTTACACGGAATTTTTTTGCAGCAGCACACCTGCCACGAGAATAATCGCGCCACGTGTCGTTCCTTGGATCGTATTCTACTGATCTTGGAGAGACTGTTGTCAAACCATAGTCCGTCGCACAGCCGGCAGCTCGATCTAAAGTGACGACCCAAAAAGCCTACCCAAAAACTCGCGTTGGCACCAGCAAGGTCGTCGTTACGGCCATCGGCGGCGTGGTCCTCTATGGCCGCGTGCCTGCGATGCCGTCTCTTGTGCTCGGCGTTGCAGGCACGCTGTTCTTCAGCCGGATGACGACGATGGTTGCATTCGGCGGCACGTTCTTGTCCTCTCACCGCCGCGTCGGCGGAGCGACGTCGATGGTCACGTTCCCGCCGCTGCTCTGGGCGTCCCAACTCGGGCGTATACGAACCACTCGCAGCTTTCCCATGGTAACGTCAGAGTGAAAATGAGCCTGTATGCCCTTATCGGACAGGCACTACGTCACAGACACGTGGTTTCAGGCACAGGTAACCGCTAAGACCGCTCTTCGATGCGAGCGGTAACCTTCCTTTGTGGCCGGTAAACATGCGCTTCGATGCGTGTTGCGTGTCCCTTTGTGGTTTCACGTTGGAGCCAACAACGCCACAGACAAGTAGTTTCAGAAACAGGTGGTCGCTAAAACCGCGCTTTGATGCGAATGAAGCGGACGCTCTCTTTTGTGTTTTTACAGTGGAGCTGTTACAACCTCGCGATCGGCGTCGCCGCCGGCCCCTCGAGCCGTCACCGACGCTGTCGCAATGGAGTACGCCGTAGACGGAGAAGAAATCCCCCCGGAGGAATATGAAGACCGAAGCCTATGAATACAGGCTGCCATCAAAGCCCATGATCGAGCTCGCCCCAAGCATGGGGACGCCAATGCCCAATAGGATGCAGCTACGACACCGACGGACGCCACCGGCAAGGCCGTCCAGACCAGTGGGGTGAACACATCGATAAGACGCCGCCCATATAGAAAGAAGCCGCTCCCACGTCTGCCAGAGCGCGACTACAAGATCGTACACCGGCCGAGAGGCGGACTTCGGCTCCGAGACCACACGGCCACTACACTACTGTACGCCCTGTGCCTGGACATCGGAGTGAACATTGGGGAAATCAAGCAACACGACCAAGTAAGGATCAATCCTTTTAACAACTCCTTTACCGTGAGCACCCCTTCTATGGAACGCGCAGGGAAATACGCGGAAGTACAACATATCAAAATCCTAGACCAAGTCTATTCGACGTGTGCCTACGTAGCGGCACCGGACAACAGCATCAAGGGGATTGCGTATCACGTTCTAGAAGACCAAAGCCACGCCGAGATCATGGACGACATCGTTAAAGTCAACCCACAGCTAGAGATTGTAGACGCAAGAAGGATGGGAAAATCATCAAAAGCCCTGCTCATCACTTTCGCAAACATCAAGAAAGTCCCGGACTCCATTCGATTCGGCGGAGGAATCCACAACTGCTACCTCTCCAGACTCGAAGTGGAAGCATGCTACAACTGCAGAAGATCGGGACATCGCTCGGACGTGTATCCGGAAGAACGAAGGAATCTCTGCTACAGGTGCGGCGATGAGCATCCGGTCCAAGACCAGCCCACGTGCACGCCGAAGTGCATCCTGTGCAAGGGAGAACACTTCACGGGATCCAACCAATGCAAGATCAGATATGAGAGACCGCCCGCCAAGGGAAAGAAGAAACTAAATGGCAAGCCTCAAGTGGAATTTTAGCGACCGGAGGGACAGGGAGCGCAACCTGCGCACCCGAAACAGCAGCAGCAACAGCGAGGCAGAAGCAGATCGAGAAACAGAGCCCAGGGTAACGACCGAGGAAAACGAGACCACTCAGAGTCCTACCCGGCGCTACCGAACGCCTGGCGGGAAGGAGCACCACATCAGGTGAGCGGGACACCGCGATCCTCCCACGAGAGTAATGAAATTAGGGACTTAAAGCAATTATACAAAAGCAGGAAAGAATAATTCAGGAACTAATGAAGGCAACAACACAACAGCAGCAAGAAAGTGAAACACATATTGCTCAACAACCCGCGATCTTAACACAGGAACAGCGGAGGGCATCTCTCCCCCCGTCAAACGCATCCTCTAGGGCGCCCTCACCTGCAAGAGGACCACCGGCAAAAAAGAGGTTGATGGAAGACTCTGATAATTACGAAAAACGGAATCATGAGGAAGTAATGAGCCTATTAAGAACAGTGGCAACGAGATTAGATAAAATTGAGGAAAGGCAGAACAATATTGAAGCACGTTTCACAGCTATCAGAAACGAGACCAGGGAACAATATAAAACCTTAGCAGGACAAGTAAGAGTCCTTACAAACGCAGCAAAGGCTACAAACGAGCTAGTACAGAAACATGACAAGCAACTGGTTAAGGTTATGGGCAAACTCTTTCCGGCCCCAGGACCCACGGCCTCCACCACAGTGCAATCCATCTCCCTCCCTAAAGCCAATCATGGGGAAAGGCCAGACGGAGATCAGAATATGGAAATGGAACTGTAGGAGCTTCCGCGGAAAGCGGGAGAACCTAGAGCTCCACATTCAAAACCTTGAAAAAGAAGAAATCCCCGATGTCATAGCCCTACAAGAAACCAAGAAAAAAGTAAAGGTTCGGGATTATAAAACATATGAAAACGACAAGGAAGAAAAACCACTCACGGCCTTCTTGGTCCATAGAAATCTAACAGCAATAGAGCACGAAATTCAATAGAACGGTGAAGACTGCCTCCTGATAGAGATCATACCGCTAAAAAGAAGTGAGGCCCCGCTTTTCATTCTAAACATATATAGCAGCCCCAAGGCGGAATCCTCCCCCATAATAAAAGCCATGAACGAAGCCAGAAAAATTAGTAAAACGAATCCCCTAATAGTAGTCGGAGATATGAACGCACAACACATGGCATGGAGTTACAGAACGAATTTAAAGAGGGGAACTAGCCTCTGGCAACATGATCAGGACGAAGGATATACACTCCTGACAGATCCGCTGGTGCCAACTAGGATAGAGAACAGTGTGCAAGCTAAAACATGCGCTGACCTGACCCTATGCAAAAACATAGTAGACGCACAATGGCACAACACGAACGAAAACCTAGGGAGCGACCATTACATTATAGAGACCACTATACCCAGCAGTACGCTCAAGAAGGAAAAAAGAATGGTGACACGAGTGGTAGACTGGGGGAAATTCAGAGAAAGGAGACAGGGTAATGCAGATGGCAAGAAGATTGAAAACCTAAATGAATGAATTCACAAACTCTTGAAAGACGCAGAGCACACCAACAAGACGATAGAGATAGCAGCCGAAAACAAAGCCGCTGACAGCAGATTATTACACATGTGGCAGGCACATAATAGCTTACAAAAAAGATGGATGAAACAAAAACACAACAAAAAACTTAGAATTAGAATAGCCAAACTAGAAAGAGAAATCGAAAGTCATTCTCAAAACTTAGTTAAACAACAATGGGGACAAACATGTGATCAAATGAGCGGAACCCCTATGAAAACGGTCATGACCTTTATGTTTCCTGTATTTTTCCTTCTTGTGCTCTGTGTGACCTTTATGTTTCCTTGTCCTTTATGTGAACTTGAGGAAACATATTTTGTGTTTACGGCATGTTTACTCATCCTTTCCTAGAACTCGAGGAAACGAACTCTATCTTTCCTGTAGGATGTGTCCTTTGTGTTTACGGCAGGATGTTACCTGTGTGTGCACTCTATGTTACCTGGCTGTGTACTCCCTCTGTGTTTACGGCAGGATGTTACCTGTGTGTGCACTCTATGTTACCTGGCTGTGTACTCCCTCGAGCGCACATCCAGATAACATATAGTGCACCCAGTGATTATCTTTTAACACATCCTAGAGATAGATCATCTACCTCAAAGATATATTAACTATTGGCGTATCCAAGTAAAAAAATGGGGGGGGGGCGGCGCCTGCCTCCCCTTCCCTATTTATCTTGGCCGCATCCGATGCATTGACGGCCACGCGCCATCAACAGTACATACGTACATCAAAGCCTCGTGCAGCGAATTATCTCTCCCGACAAATAACGATTGCGCGGCGGCTCGAGATGCGGTGGCAGGACGCGCAGTGTTCGATGGCGCGCGCTACATGATACGAACAAGAGGCGGACGCCTCCGGGGCCAATCCGCCGCTTTGCTATATGAGCTCACTGACCAAAGCAAAACCGGCGGTCGATGCTGAAAGTGCCTTTCTTTTCAAAACTGCGAGTGATGGCTGTAGCAAGATAGCAAAGTGGGCGAGTTCGTTAGGATTCATCGTACTTTCAGCAACAACGCCAAAGCAACGCGGAAACAAGGAAGAAACACTCAGAAGAAACAGCGTCGTGTTTGTTCCTTTTGTCCGTGTCGCCTTCGCGCTGCTACCAAAAGTACGAGTCATTGCTGTGTTGACGTTAGCCGGGGTAGTACATCAGCACCGATTCCGTAAATACTTGCTTGGGCGTACAACTGAATAATTTATAATTCTCAGTTGGCCGAGTATGAAAGTTGTGTGCGGAGTATGGGCGTATCTGTTTGATTACCCGAGCATGCAAGCAGTACGGCTGTTTCACTTTGGCCGAAGCTCTAGCTGCCGCTGCAAGCCAGCCATCACCACGTTTTGTCGCCTTTATTCCTTATGCTACGAGGAAATATGGTTCCACCTATTCAAGATAAGGCCTCACATTCTCAAAGAGATGCCAGTGGGCGCCATAAGAAGCGTGCATATGTGTGGTGATCCCGAATTTCTGATCGGTGGGTCTCGCAGCTATCGCGGCTGCCCGTAAACGGTCCGCCATCCCATGCAGACGGAGCTGCACATGTTGAGCGCTGATTGGCTCGTGTCCGCCGGCAAAAGTTCGCGCATAATTCGTCTAAAATCACTGTATTTGCTTAAAGAAACAAGGCAGCACACCAAGGCACTTTAAACTCAATAAGTTGTGTATAAATACCAGCCTTCCTTCCAGCTACGACTTGCCCTCAGTAACAAAATTTCATCTCGAAGGCCGTGCTTTTGCAAACTGCGCGCCCTAGAAGCAAATGTGGATCTAGGAGGCTAAATTCACTTGTTAACCGCAGTGCGGCGCTGCCGCAGTGTGACGTTTATGCCCTTTATGCCCGGTAAAATTACTGGATGATATATTGAGCTGGGCCACGTTGTCTTGGTGTGAGCCATGTGTGAGCGGTGAGAGTGCTCGTTGCAGTTAGACGGTAATTAAATCCTATTTTAGAAGTGCATAAACAAAATGTGTTCCGTATCGTGTGCATTAACCATCAGGAAACTTCTGGACTCGTGTAACGCTGTTGTTCGCCTTATGTTTCCTGTGATAAGCCAGTGTCTTCCGTGTACTACAGCACCCGTCCGAGCTGCCTTTGTTCTCGCCTGTCCGCGTTCGCTCGTGAAATACCTGGTACTGTGGCTTCGAATTATGGTGCGTGGAAGAATTTGTTGAAAGTTGTGCTTTCGTGTGCTGGTGTTCGACAATTCGACACTGTTCGCACTGGAAAGAGCGTCGTCGCGTGGTGCCTGCGAGACGAAGGAGCGTTCGCTGACATGTTGAAGGTACGCAAGTCTGACGCTTACGCGCATTCTCGCAGCTTATGGTTAATGTAGTAAGCTTTGTGCACTGACAACAGATCTTTCGGAGCGTATGTTCTCCATGTTGCTGTGCACATTTAGGAAACCGTTGCACGATGGGAGTTTCCGTGAAATGTATTATTTCTTACCGCTTACTAGCTTTCTGCAATGATGTGCAACCAGCGCTGATTGTTGGGAGTGGATGGGCAAACGTTTACGTAAATGCTGAAAGCTACTGTTTCCCCGGTAGTTTCCCGGCAAGAAATTCTTCCGTGGATATGCATTTCCGCAAGTTACATGTGCAGTGTATGTCGATGTGTCGTGGGCATCGCGAGTTGGCAGATGACTACGGTGTTTGACACTTGAACAGATGTTAGCTTGTGTGAAGATTATTTTATTGATAATGTTCCGTTTGAAGTACAGCTTCGCGAGAACTTGTCTGCATTGTTTGTGTTCTTCGACGTGCTCGCGTATTTGTCTTTTATATTGTAGGGCAAATATAGACCGACATTACAACAGCGAAATTTCTATTTAATTGAGGCATGTCAATCAGACGCTCGTTTTCATTAATATTTTCATCCGAAGAACAGGATGTCAGCTCCAGCAATTGTTAAAGACAGTGGCTTGTAGCACTGCCTAATAAGGGCTGCGATTTTCTTGCGATGCTTTCCGCTCGATATTTGCCACTCTTATAACCCACCTTCCACGGCTGGCTGTTCTAGTTAATAACGATAGCGGAATGTCGGTCAGATCAATGAGCAAAAGGAGTAGCACTTGAAAAGGGATCGCTACAAAATCGCGGCCTAGGTTTTAGACCGTTCATAATCGATTGTTCGTTTGATTTACTAGATATTTAAGTTTTGGTGATAATTTCCCAGGTAGTCTGATGTTTGCTGCTCGTTTTATTCCCGCCTGAATTTTACCATATACCAGTGCAACCACTTGAGATATAACTACTAGACATCTGTACAAGCAGGCATACAAAGGTAGCACACGAATATTTATTGGCCAGTTGCCTACTCCTAAAGGTCATGTACTACTTCGCAGCTGCTGCAATAATGTTTAAAAGAATTTGTGAGCAGTTTAATACCTGAGTGGATTGGCAGCCCAGTCTGTTTCAAACAACAATTAGTTAAAAGCTTTTGTGTTGCCCTGATGTTTTTATGAGCTATTTTTGACTGCTCCACGTTTCTTAGCTGTGTGCATACAGGCCAAGCTGTTCTTGCTTATATAAATATTTTTGAATAAGTGAAAAAGATTGGCTTTTGTTTTGTTTTTCAGGTGCCTTGTGAGCTCTCAGCCAAGCACCACATTCCAAAGGTCTGCTGTGAGCAGACGTGGCAAAATGAAGTAACCTCCAGAGAGTCCAATAAACTGTTCGTAGTTTCAGACAAACCTTTGCAAAGTATAGTTCAAACTTTCTTTTAAAAGTGCAAGCACTTATCCAACCTGATCTTTCCATCCAAACATTACATTTTATATTAGTAACAAAGACATAACTAGAACAGCAGCAGCACTGCAGTGAGGAACGTACAGTGGTACTCCAAGTGTTAGACTGAAATAATCTATGAAGTATAATTAGTTTGTAATTTTAGAACAAATTGGCAGGAATTTCTGCGCCATAGCAAGTTCCAATCCGTATGCTGCATCATTTAGGGAACAGTAACCTTACAATGAAAACCAATGTGAAACTTTTAAACTCAGGAAAAGTTTATAAATATAAAATATGTACACGTAACTCTTCATCTATGCATGTGTACATAAAATACAGGATTTAATCACTGCTGCCACACAAAGGATGCATATAGGTAGGACACATAAAAGCAGTGGCCATATTTCAACATGGAGAAAATATAAAGTACGGTAACATAGGGGATACATAAATGGAGGACACATGAAGGAAACATAAAAGCAGTGGCCAAATTTCAACATGGAGGAAACATAAAGTGCGGTAACATAAGGGATACGTAAAGGCAGGACATATGAAGGAAACATAAAAGCAGTGGCCAAATTTCAACATGAAGGAAACATAAAGGGCATTTCCTGATGTGAACTGCGGGAAACATACAGTAAACAAAAGGACATAACCATTTTTATAAGGGAAGATTGGGGCTCAAAGACACATGGCATCTTCTGACACATCTTTTAGACCCAGAAAACAGCAGAGCCGCTCACCAGAGGGATGTACCATGCATAATTCATACAAGCCCACTTAATGACGAAGAAATGATAACGGAATTACAAAACCGATACCTATGCACAACGAAAAACCTGACGCTTCCTAACTGCAGCGGCAACCCCAACCCTGAACTTGACGAAAACTTAACGGTAGCAGAGGTAAAGGCGGCCATGCAGATACTTAGAACATCCTCCGCTCCAGGAGCGGATGGGGTGACGAACAAAATACTAAGAAATCTAGACGAGGACTCTATTCAAGGGATCACGGAGTACTTTAACAAGTGCTGGAAGTATGGGTGGCTGACAGAGACGCGGAAACACGCTAAGGTAACTCTCATACCCAAGCCAGGCAAGAAACTCGAACTAAGCAACCTCAGACCCATATCCCTAACATCATGCTTAGGGAAGCTATTGGAGCACGTGGCGCTATCTAGATTACAAGACCACATGGACAAGCACAATCTCTTTCCGCATACGATGATAGGCTTTCGGCCCAACCTGTCTACGCAAGATATAATGCTCAGGCTTTCGGAAGAGGTAATAAACACACCGAATAACACCAACACTAAAGCAATAATGGCACTGGACCTCACCAAAGCCTTCGATAATGTCACCCACAATGCCATCATGAATGCCCTCTCCGACTTAAACGTGGGGGAGAGAATATACTCATACATCAAGGATTTTCTAACCGACAGAACGCCTCAAATAACATTCGGAAACATCAAGTCGGATAAACTACAATTAAGAAGCAAAGGCAGACCGCAGGGTTCAGTGCTGTCACCCTTTCTGTTCAACATAACCCTCATACCCATGACCAAACTTCTTGCCGCCATACCAAACTTATCGGCGGCACTCTACGCAGACGACATGACCCTCTGGACAGTAAGGGGAAACGAAGGTGATATCGAGAGCACGCTACAGACGGGAGCGAATATAGTGATCGGATGTGCCAGGAGAGTCGGACTAACATGCTCGCCACAAAAATCCGAACTCCTAGTTATCAGACCTAACCTAACCTAACCTAAAAAAAACGATCCCCCGGCACAATTAGATGTTAGGGTTGACGGTATAAAAGTTCCAGAAGTATAAACCTTGAGAATCCTGGAAATGTACATTCAAAACAACGGGAAAAACACAACTACACTAAACAAACTAGTCGCATGCGTTGGACAAACCAACAGGCTCATAAGACGAATAGCTAACAAACACCAGGGAATGAAAGAAACAGATTTGAGGAGGCTAGTGCAGGCTTTCGTGCTCGGCCGTATAGTATATTCTCTCCGCTATCTCAAACTTCAGGCAGCGGAAAAGAAGAAGGTTGAATGCCTCATAAGACAATCGTACAAGGCAGCCCTTCATCTCTTTAGTATACATCAACAAAAAGGCTGCTAATGTTAGGCATACACAACACCCTTCCCGAGCTAGTCGAGGCGCATAGAATCGCACAGTACGACAGGCTAACAAAAACACCCACGGGAAGACACATTCTAAGGACCTTGGATATCAGGCAAGAATGCATAGGCACGGATGCCGTGCAAATGCCTAGATACATACACAAGTGTCTGAGAATAGATCCAATCCCGAAAAACATGCATCCCGAACACCACGCAGAAAGGAGGAAGGCGAGAGCCAAAGCCCTCCACAGGCAATATTCAAAACATAAGGAGGCAGTCTGTACGGACGTTGCAGAGCTCTGTGATCACGATGCCTTTGCGATAGGCGTCGTGGGCATGGACCTAAAACCAATCTCAGCCGCCTCTGTGCAGAGCAAAAAGGCACACGAGGCGGAGGAAGCGGCCATCGCCCTAGCCGTCATAAGCACTGAAGCCAACACGATATTTAGCGACTCGAAGACAGCCGTTCGAAACATTGCAAAAGGGAGGGTCCACAAACCCGCCAAACAAATCCTAAAACCGCAAAATTTCAACGCCAGGCCCATTAGAATCATATGGGTTCCGGCCCACGCGTCGCATCCTGGGAACGAGGCGGCCCACAAATTAGCCCGAGGTTTCGTCAACCGGGCAGTGGGCGAGCCGGTCCTGAGGTCGGCCAGAGAGACCTTGACCACCTACCACGACATAACATTACATTACAGAAACAACAGAAGGACGCTCCCGCCGCCGGACAAAAGCCTTCATAAACATCAACAGGTGGCCTGGCGGAAGCTACAAACTAACACCTTCCCCAACCCCTATATATACTCCAAGGCCTACCCAGGAGTCTACACCCCCGAATGTAAGCTCTGCGGGGTCACAAAGGCAGATTTAAAACATTTTATTCGACTGCGACAATCTAAAACCGAAAAGAGAATGGCATCTCTCTAACGAGCAAGAGTGGGAGGATGCGGTGTCCAGCTCGGACCCGGCGGTTCAACTGCAGGCCGTCAGCTGGGCTTTGGAAGTCGCCGACAGACAGGGCCTCACGACCATAACAAATGGCACTAAAGGAACTGAGCGGACGGCTGCCTCACGCACCCTGGAAGCCCACTAAAGTCAACCAAATCCTTTCTGTTGACGAAATAAAGTTGTTACAACCACCTACAACCTCGCTGAGTTTCACATTGCGTCTGCTGCTTCGCCGAGGTGGGGTAGAGGGCTGAGAGAGAGTGAAAGCAGAGTATAAAAATAGCATCGCGCAGCAGAGCGACGCAGCGAGGGTGGGTGGAGAAGGAGCGGCGCGCACACGAGCGAGGAACGCGGCCCGGATGCGTGCCCTCTCCTTAGGCGCCCAAGGCAGTGGGGGGGTCAAGATAGGAAGGAGGGGCGCATCTTCTCCGGCGGCTGCGAGGGTGCCTCAATGTCCTCCTCACCCGCCACTCCCTACACAGTGGAGACAACCGCGGCGACTGCTACGGCGTTGGACCAAAGCCACCTAGGTGGCTTTGGTTGGACACGCGATTCGCGGACGCCGTAGTAAACGCCTTTGGCGGACGCCGTAGGCACCCGTTGCCGGCGCTCGTGTGTCTTGTGTGCGGTCTGACACTACATGCATTACTGGCCTTCCCCCAGTTCAACTGGTCTCTTGCCGCGTGGTTGGCCTACGCATCAGTGGTTCCCAATAAACATTCCCTAGTCGTCGCCGCGGCGTCGACACAGGATCTTCTGCGACACGGGTTCCTTATAGCTATCGCGTTAGTGTATCGTGCTGGGTCATGCCGACCATGCCAAGTGATGCGCACTCTGTAGCACACCGACCGATGATGGCCTAAATAAGCGATGACAATAAATCCTCCAGCTATATTTGCTGACCTCGTATTCCTCGGTGACTGTCTCAGTCTCTTATCAGCCAGTCTGGCTGATACAGTTGGTACATGACAGGATTGTAGCAACAAGGAACGACGACCCGAGAAGCTCGTGTCAACATTTATGCCGCGTCGCATGTGCACAATGCCTTCTGGACGCCGTAACTAGGCGTGACCCCCCACGAATGCAGTGCAGGAGCTGCCGTGCTTGTCTGCGTGCTCACCCGCAACAGCAACGACAGTAGATGGAGGAGGTGGGGAGAATGTTAGCGAGGGAATAGAGAGAGGGGAGGCAGTTTTGTGAGCTGCAACGCTACAACTCAGAATGGCGCGAAGCGTGCACTTAGACGAGACGAAGACTCGTATAAAGCGTCGAGTTGAGCAAGAACAACAAGCACAAGCGGAGCCGGCAATGTAGCATTTCACATCACGGCACGACTGTCGTACGTCGTCAATATATCACCGCCAAATAACGTCAATGAACGCAAACAGCAGACAGTTTCGCTTACATCGATTCCCATAGAGCGTGGGATCTGCATATCTTTTATGATTACGCTTCAAGATTGTCACGTAACCCTGCCTCCTAATTTTTTTTTCTTTTCGTACCCTCAATCTCGATTCTGCGCTCACTACTCGTCTTGTGGAGAAGGGGTTTCTGCTCGCTAACAAACGGTTTGCCCTAGCCGTAACTTCCCTATAAAAAAGAAAACCACGTGACGTTCTCCGAGGCAGGGGCGGATGGAGAGAGGAACGAGCGGCGCGCGCAGACAGAAACACAGGTGTAGCGTCATTGACGTCACGCGGCGGCGGCAGTTGTGGCGACAGTCGACTGCGGAGAAAGAGAAACAGCGATGGTGGACGCTCGCCCGGGGCCTAGCGGATTGCGTGGTAGGCCTTGGAAGTACGCTACGGCCTCGGATGCTCGCCCAGTGAGAAACGAGATGTGACGTGCAAAGGGGCGAGGCCAAGGCCTTCAACCCCAAGTGCTGATTTCCCCTGCTGAGAGGATGCAACGTAAATGTGTTCGGCTTGCATTACAGATTTGTAACACTTACTGGCGACAAGCATGCTGCACCTTTATGTAGTGCATTAATTGCTCGCGTGTGTCATTGCGAAGGTCGACCCAAAAACGCCACATGTGTACTTCACACTGCAGCTCGTTATGTCTTGCAAGAAGTCTGACTCCTCCGATCGTATAACTTAATGCATTACCAAGTGTGCAGCAGGTTTTCGCCTTCACGTGTTACAGGATTGTAACATGCTGCCGAACGTTTTGATACATAATCAAAGAATTGCGCAGTTCGTTATGCCGGAAGCTCGGATCAGATTACGCCAAGATGTTCGGCAGCGCAGACACGAATTCACGCCGGCACTCACGTGCACTGCAGAGCGGTTGTGTTATTGTTATTGCGTTATTACGACATCTAGACGCAGAGCCAAGGCTCTGCATTGCGCGCATCTAAAGTGTGAAAAAAAATCATTGACGTCTACGATACTTCCTAATGAGAACGTTGAACGCAGCTGTTTAGGTGTGTTGAATTCGCGATACATTGTGGTAAAGAATTTGATTCAGCCCGTTGCGGCGCTGAGCGTCCGCTCGGGCAGCTCGTTTAGCTGCAGCAGAAGGAGCATTTCCACCGGTTGCGTGGCTGATTGTCGAGAAAGAAAGCGTGAACACGGGAACGCGTGGGTCGCGCGGTGCGCATTGTCTAGCGGCGGCGGCGCAGGCGAAATAGCGCATGCTTAGTGGGTTCGAATCCCACGCCAGCGCTTTGTTTCTATATATGTAGGGCTCGCTGTTTTCGGATAAATCCGAAAACAAAAATCCAATAAGCACTCGGCGATAAAATTTTTGACAATTCGGATTTATCTGCGATTTTAATGGCCAATATGACCCTGTTGCGTTCATGGAAAGCCCTTCGATAAAGGGCATGTTCTAAGCGGTACATCGGCCGGTCTGGCCGATATAAACATAACCTCACGTCAACAGTATCTCGCAGACCTCACCCATCGCACATTTAACAAAGGGCTTGTCGCCCCCGGGAGCACCAGACTACATCTTGATGTATGGTCCCCTGGCGGCACTCGAGCGCCAGGGCACCGAATCGAGCGCGGGAAGCGCGGGAAGCTTGGCATGCTCACATGACGCCTTTCAGCAGCGCATGAACAGAAATTTTGGGCAAGCAATGTGGGAAGGAAACGAAAGCTTTCCAGCGACTACGTAAAGGAACTTGGCGATTTTCAAGAGTCAACGCCATATGAAGGAGTCATTGTTTGCACGTTTTGTCGTGTGACAGTGAACATTGCCAAGGGCGCCTTGAAAATTGAGAATTTGCGGAGCATCTGCAATCACAACGCCACGTCCAGCTGTAGAAGTCCCTTCTAGACACAGGTGAGTCCTTCTTTTTACCTGTTGGTGCTCTGAATTTGCGGCTACGTAAGAGTGTACGTAGCAAGCTTCGTACAGCCTTACCCGGCTTCCGCGTTTATTGCGCACGCTTCCTTCTATGCCAGGTGTCTCTACAGACTTCACATGGTCGCAATCCACGTTGTTCACATCGTCTTGTCATTCCTATCCCTCTCGTCACAGCAAAGCTCGCTGGAAGAATGCATCACATGGGCCCAATCCAATAGACAAGACGCGGATGACATCCCGCGCCCGTTTTGTCGTGTCATGCTGAGATTCTACTGCACCAAGCTGTTGGACCTCTTGGCAGCCTCATTCGAAGCAAGTTTCCGGCGGCACGCACGATGCCAGGTAGTGATCAGCTATATCGGAAATACCTACGCGAGGTCAGTGCGAAAGACATTGCGACGATAACTGATTCGATGAAAGACGGCCCCATTTCTATCACCATCGGCGAGTCCCCGGAACTTCGCGGACGTCCGGCAGTGGCGGCGCTTGCAACCTTGTACGACGACGAGCTTCCTGGACGTAGGACCCTCAGGATAGACTTGCAAGTAGTTCAGCAGCGTTTGAATTGGCATGTTGGTACAAACCGCTCTTCGGACGGTTGGAAAGGCCTTAGCTGACGTAGCTGTGTTGTGCTCCGATTGAGCTTCCTACATGCAAAAGCTTCACAAGGACTTGCAACTCTCCAGCCCCGATTTCAAGGCACTTCACTTCAAAGATCCGTTCCACCTACTTAACGCTCTGGAGGATTGAATTTAGACGAGATCACTTAAGGTAATTCACGATTTTGTGAACCTGTGGTGCCTGCGACAGACTCAAGCGAATTTTGCTCTTCCCAAAATTACAAAGAAGGCCAGTCATCCATCGCCGGCTCTGGAGCAACTGACGCTCCTATTACTGCACCAGACGTATCATGACCGCATACATATATATACCGATGGTTAGACCTCGCCTACCAGCTCAATTGCCGCATTCGTCGTTCCAGCTAAGCACGTTAAATTCAAATTGTCACGCATGACTACATCTACGTCGGCAGAACTTGCAGCTCTCCATGCCGCTACGGTGTACGTCACCCAAGAGCCGACAGAGAAATGGGCTGTATTTTGTGACTCTAAGGCAGCTCTTCACAGCATAAAGTGTGCATTGTATAACAGAACTTACGAGCAGATGATATCCGACATCGTGGAAGTACACCACCATGCTCTGTAAACAGAGCACAGGATTATCTTTCAAAAGATTCCTGCTCACTGTGGCATCGTCGGCAACCACTATGCCGATCTGACCCCGAAGACACCCAGACACGTCCAATACCTTTGGCGAGGTCGGACGCTGCCAGGGAACTTCGCCTGCTTGCACGCAAAAATTCGCAATATTTCTGGAGTTCTAGTGCCTTCAATTGCCGATTGCATAAGCTGGAGTCCATGCTACGGCCATCTAGCCTTCCCGCGTTGAAAGGGCATTTTCAAGGCTGAGAATCATCAATTGAAAGGAGTGCGCTTCCATCTGTGACAGCAACCTCGTAAAGTATGCTTGCGCCTATTACAACAAGCTTTAAGGTTCTACTGCTGAATAGACTATAAATATGATCGTTTTGGCGCAAACAATGAAGGACGGAAGGGAACAAGGGGAGCGTCATCTTTCGACCGTTTATTCTCTGTTGTGTAACATGCACTGTATACACGCAGGTGAATGGCCAACATACAAAAACACCTTCTATCGCGCAACATCCCAATTAGGTTGTAATACGCACAAACGTAAGTGTTTCGCATTCAAGTATTTGTGCTTGTGTGTATATGTGTTTGTGTATTCAAACCTTCCACACAACTAAAATACGCTTCTTGTGTTCTGATGTTCTCGTGTTCAGATATCATTTCGTCTAAGATTTTGGAGTATTGGGAATAATGCATTATTCAACTCCGAATTTGGAGAATTGGGGATTTACGAGAAATAAACTCCCATAAACGCCGAATTTCCGCAAAAAAAAAATAAACTCCGAAAAACATCCTCCGAATTTCAAGAAAAACCAATTGAGAAAACACGGAGCCCTATATATAAGGTATCGGTGGACGCTCTCGCGGCATGCTTTGTCGCCGCCATGGACCACTTCCCGTGCGGCACTCCGCTTTCCTCCTCACCCTTTCGCTATACTCTCCTCCTCAGCTTCCTTCCTCATGCTTCAGCTGCCCCCTCCTTGTCCGCTTTCCTCCTCGCGTTCTCTTTGCTTTCGCCGCCTTTCATCCCCCGCTGCGCTCCGCGTTCACGCGTGGGAAGAGGGCGCGACACGTGCACGTAGTGACGTCAGGTGCGGCGGCGGCCGGGCGGGAGCACATGCCCGAGGCGCCGTAGCTGTCATTTCTGCACAAAGGCTTCCCCGCATCGAGGAGCCCATAATAATCGCGGAAAGAAATAAAAGGGGCCTGCAGTAAACTCTTTTCGCGACAACATTCTGACGCCCATGTTCTGACGGCTGGAGAGCGCCGAATGGCTCGGATGGCGTGGAAAGTAATCGGGGTCCCCACGGTGCCTCGCTTGCCGACAACTTTCCGTAACACTTGTTCGGAACGGTCGTTTAGTGAACAATCTGAGGCTAGCGTCCACCATTTGCTCTTCCTAATTTTGCCGCACGAGGTCATCGAAAACGCACTGGATGAACTCAGCATCCTGGGCTGCCTCCGGCAGTTCATCAGCTCATTCATAACGGGGCGGACACTTCGGGTGAGAGTCGGCCGCTTTTGGAGTACCCCCCGGAGGGTGGCTACGGGCGTCCCCCAGGGCTCCGTCCGTGAGCCCATTCCTGTTTAACGCGGCACTGGCTGGACTTCTGGCAGCCATACCTGCAAACCAAAGGTTCCCGCCGCAGTGCTCGGTGTATGCAAATGACGTGGCCCTATAGACGCACGGACCCAGACGGAACCTGCAAGCCATCCGGTCATCATTGCAACGATCTCTGGATGTAGTAGCTGCATACTTCCGGAGCATCAGACTTCTGGTCTCCACCACAAAGACAAAGGCTCTGCTCATCCATCCGTTAGCTGCCGCTCGCGCCACCGCTGGAAGGCTGGTACTGGGCAGCACACCTATCCCATGAGCGAACGAGGTCACATATCTGCGGCTCCAAGCGGACCACCGTCTCACATGGATACCTGCTGCTAAGGCTGCCACCATCAAGGCTCGCAGGGTGAGAACCGCTGTCAGCCGCCTACTCCAGCGACAAAAAGGATGCACATCCCGATGGGCCTTACGTCTCTACCATACAGCGGCCACCTTCATGTTCCTGTATGCATTGCCTATGGCGAACCTAACACCGACCCGCAAGAAGCAACTTGCTTTGGAACATAGGAAAGCCATACGAACATTCCTAGGACTTACACGTCATTCCCTGGTGATTGCTACACTGGCCGAGGCGCAGGCCTGGTCTCTCTCACTGCTCATGCTGCAGGGGAGCATTACTATCAAGGGCTAGCCTTTCAACGACAGGAGACAGCCGCATACCGCGCATCGGCCTTCCAGTCAATACCGTAGAAGACCTCCTCTTCCCCCGCCTAGCCCCGGTCGCAGCACTGCAGTCCTTCCTCGAGTTAGCTGCTGCAGCCGGACTTGCCGTCTTGTAGCCGATTCCCCGGCCACCTACTCCTTGCGGTGTCCTGCCATGACACGTTGCGACAGCCTAACCCTTCCCACAACCTACTTTCTTCCCCTCCTTACTTCACTTTTTTGTCCCTCTCTCCCCTTCCCCTGACGCCTGTCCCAGTCAACCGTAGGTTCCATAGAGAAACTTTGCGCTACGTCAAAGGTTCCGCAGTGCTTTCCGGAGCAAGCCATTTAGTTTTTCCCTCAAAAAGATGAATGCGAATTTATAAGCGCTTTTTGCCATCGTTTCGAATGATTAAAGCTGTTTGATGTCAACGGACTTATTTGTCACTCTCGCGGCGAATCCTTCCGTGCTGCGTCGACGAATGAAGGTACGCACAAGGCCACTTTCGAGCCATCCACAGACGCCAGGGAAGAGAATGCTCGCCACCTAAAACGGGAGCCAAGCAAAGGCTGATACGTGCAAACACCGCACATTATAACGCCGAGCAAGGAACGCGCAACGCAGTTGGAAAAACAAGCACCAATCGAACGAAGCTTAACTCAGGCAAGATAAAAACTTGGAGAGAAACGAGCGCGTTCCACGCGTCGGCAAGGCTCGGCGCAAGTCGCCCGCGCTCCTTCCACAAATAAGGGCCTGGCCTAATCAGCTCTGCGAAGCGCCGGGCCACCGCATAGCGCAGAAACCGCGGCGAGGAGGGAGGATTAGTCAGCGGCCGGTCTGGGGCCGGAACCCTGACCTCAAAAATGGCGGCGGGTTCTCTTTCTCCCACGTCTGATTTTCTTCGCTTCAACGCCACCCCTTCAGCTCGCATTCCTAGCGCTAAACATAGATCGGCGTCTGGGCAGGAGGGGGTTGTTGCGCCCACCTCTCGTTCTGTATACGAAGGAGGGCATGCTGTAACGCAAGTGAAGGTGGCGGGTTCGAATCAGTCCGGAGATGGCACTAGCTTTCCTAGTGTGCGCGTGAAAGGCGACACTGTCACGTGTTTGACTTATGCGCAAAAGCCGACACCATTATGCACATCAGCACGAAGGTGCCGTGCTTCGGATCGGTCCTTAAATGACTGCTTGTGGAAATTTCGCGCGAGGCAGGGCCTTCCTGCGCCCACCTGTAGAGCACCTTGTCCGATGTCTTAACGTGAGATGGGCGGTCCCGTTGAAATCACAACGAACTGCATGCACGCTGCGCCCAACTAAGCTACTTGGACACCATAAGCGCTACGGAATGCGAACGCAAGGAAAAGACATAGAGACAGGACTGTCTATATGACACTTCCTTGTGCTCGCGTTCCTTATCGTTTGTTTTGATGTCCAAGTTCCGTTATCACCTACTAGCGCAAACTCAAGCGTTGAACAAAGTGATGTGACTCTCATGTAAAAGCTCGTCATCCTCTGCCGGGTGCGAGCTATGATGAGTGTAGTGTTATCAAGCCCGCGTGCTGATGTATAGCATAAGCAAGACTGATTACACGTGTCGCACTCTCTTGCTATCACGTCCAGTGATGCGACCCTTTTCTGTTTCGTTATAAAACTAGCAACACCAAGCAATAAAGCGTTCTTTGATCTGCCACTACCCGCCGGCTACGTTCTGTCACTTCAGTGGCGACGAGGATGGGATAGGACCGGCTGCACGATGGCAGCCAGGCCACCTGAGTTCGACGACACGACCAGTAGCTGGAACACTTACCGGGTCCGTTTGGAAGCCTTTCTTGAGGGCCACAGCATCACAGATCCAGGGAAACCCCTACAAAAAATTTTAATGTTTTTTAGAAAGTCTTTTGAATTTTTTCTATAGAACTCTATTGTGTTTATTGACTGCCATAGAATTTTCCTATAGAGTACCAAAAGTTATTTGGCCACCGCATTCTTATAGGAACTCTAAGGACACATTTCTATAGAACATTTCTATCGTGTTGCCTTAGAGATGCTAAAGACAAATTTCTATAGAATATTTCTATCCAGTTGCTTTAGAGATGCTAAAGACAAATTTCTATACAATATTTATATCGAGTTGCTTTAGAGATGCTAAAGACCACTTTCTATAGAACATTTCTATCGAGTTTCTTTAGAGATGCTAAAGACAAATTTCTAAAGAATATTTCTATGCAGTTGCTTTCGAGTCCCTACAAGCAAATGCCTATAGAAGCTAGGCCGATGTGTGTAAAGTGCTTGCAATTTAGCAAAGTTCTATTGTATGCAATATGGGCTACAGTAAATGCAGTGGCAAAAAAAAAATTGGTGGTACAACCACAAAGTATTCAGTTTGACATGTTTATTGCACTTCAGACTAGATACATGCTTCATATATGTTACATACACACTTTAGACTAGAACTTGCAACACACAAACTGTAGCTGCCAACATGCTTCTCAGGTCAAGCTGGTGGTGCAAACACGAAACACGAGGTAAAAAAGATCGGTGGCAGACTTGATTACAGTTGACATCTGGCAATAACAGGCTTGACTAGGACCAGAAAGCATACCATTAAAACTGCAAAAGGAGTGCCTGTTCCAGCAGTGCACATTAAATTGTTGGATACTAAAGCCTGAGAATAGACCGATATGAATGTGCACTGCAATGTTGTGTCAGCCTGACGAAACGACACAGTATATTAGTCTGTTTGAGTGCAAAAATAACACTGGCAGTCCCTGCAAAAATGTGGCAAATAGTGGCCTTCATAGATAATTACACCATATACCGAAACCACACAGCATTTTAGTCTATCTTTATGTGTAAAATTAACACTGGCAGTCCC
This sequence comes from Dermacentor andersoni, assembly GCF_023375885.2. Classification (NCBI taxonomy): domain Eukaryota; kingdom Metazoa; phylum Arthropoda; class Arachnida; order Ixodida; family Ixodidae; genus Dermacentor; species Dermacentor andersoni. Next base: position 2,012,686 of record NC_092822.1, read on the forward strand.
TGCAAAAATGTTGCAAACAGTGTTTTTCATAGAGAAGTACACCATACATCGTACAAAGTTTAAAAGCTTGAATTTCGTTGTAAGGGAAACAATTTTGAGATCAGAGCTAATATTCTAAAATTAGGGTGAGAAATACAAACCAGACCGACACACGCAATGCCTAAAGAAGAGGTTTAGCTCGGGAGCTCCTATGTAATGCACATGAACCGTAATATCGTTTTCCTTGGCAACTATGGAACCAAATTTTATGAGGTTTGATACATTTAAAAATGTTTAAATCATAGTTTTTCCATTAACGCCATCAATTTTTATTAAAAGTTGCTGATAATAGCAAAACTTGAAGGAAAAGAACTTACTCAGTTTGGAACTGTAAATTAAAAAGAAAATAACTAGCACAAGTCCGTTAATTCTGTAAATTTTCCTACTCAAATACATCCAAAATACAGAAATACATTTAAGACAACCACAGGACTAATTTGAATTAAGTTTGTGGCATTTGAGAATTCTACTCGTTGCAGGAAGAACTATTTGGCAGGTTTAAGAAAAATAACACGACGAAGCTTAATAATCCACTTCCCTGTGCCAGAAACAGATACTGCAGTTCTGCAGACTCCATTTGCTATGTCTAAAGTCAACAAATTTGATATATGAATTTACAGCTTACATGAAATTGTTGCAATGTTTGAGAGTTTCGCGCATCTACTCATAAATTAGTGATTGTATATTAGAGCAGCATGTTGTCACAGTCGGTAATGTGGGAAAAGGAGGACGATGATGGTGGCCTTGGAGACGACGAAGAGTGTAGCATTATCGCTGCTCAACGCTTGCTGGCTCAGCCATTAAAAGCCATCTGTAAATAGACGCACGCTTCTTCCTTCGCGTAACATCTTTGGTGGAGGTTCGGGGTAATTCTGCATAGCATGAACTTTAGCGGGGTCGGGGCGAATGCCTGACGAATCGACGAGGTGTCCGAGCATGGTTATTTGGCGGTGACCGAAGTGGCACTTGGACGAGTTGAGCTCTAAGCCAATGGTGCGAAAAACAGAAAACAGATGAGTCTTTCAAGATGCGTCGCAAAAGTTGAAGAGAATACGATGACGTCATCCAAGTAGCACAAACAGATCGACCATTTCAAACCACGTAAGGGCATATCCATCATCCGTTCAATGGTCGCCGGGGCATTGCACAACCCAAAAGGCATTACCCGGAACTGATATAGGCCGTCTGGTGTGACGAATGCGGTCTTTTCACGGTCATCCGTCCACAGCAATTTGCCAATATCCAGAGCGAAGGTTTATAGATGAAAAATAAGTGGCACCGTGGAGACAATCCAGAGCATCGTCAATGCGGGGAAGTGTATATACATCTTTCTTGGTTTCCGTGTTTAGATGACGATAGTCAACGCAGAATCGCCAGCTGTTATCCTGTTTGGTATCTCAAATTTGCCAGATTAAATTATGGTATTAGGTCCAACAGAAATTTGATCTCATTTTTTAGTTATAAGATTTCTTAACCTTACAGCTTTGTTTCTTCAAAATTTGAAGTTTTCATGAATTCGTATCAAAAGCAGACCAGTTTTCTAAAAACGTTTCATCGTGGTACTGTTCTGCGTGAATTATGCTTTTTCGAATAGCATTTTTACTTTGATGCAACGATATTTCTTTATTTTACCTGATTCCTTGCTGGAAAACTGTACAGTATTCATGAGATATGAATAAATAAATATTAAGTAAATAAGTAAACAAATAAATATTGCGGTTTGTCTTATCATTCCACTACCAGCATGACCTGTATGGAGCTTTGGCTACTGCTCACATGTTGCAAGTTCATTCTTACGTGATGACCTGCTATTCAACTTCCCAGGAAAGGAGCGAGGAAAGGCTAGTTTTTGGCCTCATTTGGTCCGTCTAGTAATCAGCGACAGTGGAGCCTGGAAAATACAATTGAAATTAATTTTCAAAATGTGTAATGAACATTCAGCCATAATGTCTTAGCAGGCACAAACATGCCACAAATATCTATATAGTTGTAGCACTATGCCAAGTTTCATTTCAGTATTTCAGAAAAAAATATAACAGAAAAGTGGCAGAACGCCCCACCTCCCTCACCACTCAGCCAAACAGCGGCAGCTCTTTTGAGAATATTTTTACTTTCTTAAGATTCTGTGACATCAGCACTGGGCCAATGTGCCTGGCGCTCGAATATCATAGCTAATGACAAAAAGTATCTCCAAACGACAACAGCCTAGTCACACATTAATATCATCTTGCAATGACAACACATTCCCATTTATAACATAAGGAAGCAGGAACACCCATGAGCTAATAGTCCTATACAGACGTCACACTATGCATAGGAAAGAATTTTTTTGAAAAGGGAATGACCTACTGGCTTCTATTGTTGAGCAGTGGACGAAATTAATATTCCATCCGCTGTTAGCCATAGTTGGTATGTACTATTCTTAATATGCCAATAAATTTCTCACATGGAGCTTGAGCAATCATGATGATGCATGTAAGCATCTATTGTATGGGGACCAATAATGTTTTGTTTTCGCAAATTATGTTGGATAACTGCCAATTTGTGCTATTTGGAACACAGTCGCAGTGTCGCTGTCAGATACAATGGACACAGTATATTCGTGCTTCTTGAGTTATTGAAACAATTAGTTTCTAATCTAGTATAAGGAAGGAAGGAAAACGTGGAGAAGGAAAGGCAGGGAGGTTAACCAGTTTAGCTTAACCGGTTTGCTACCTTACACATGGGAGCGGGATGGGGGGATGAAAGATTGGGAGATAGAGGGAGCACATAACACGGCACACACATCGTTAGTTACAGTCTGTCACTCTTGCGCGGTAAGTGACATCACTGTCACAGCCACTTGTCCAAGTCCGTCTTCTTCATAAGCCGAAGTCCCTTCGTCGCCTTCAGCTGCGATGTCTTCCGTCGGCGATATGCGAAAATAGTTGCAACTGACAATGGTCTATTGTCAAGGTGCGCTAGAATGGACGCCAGGGACTGTCTTGGAACATTATATTCAGGACAGTCGCACAGAATGTGTTCCAGCGTCTCCTCGCAAAGAGAGGCATTGCAGAGAGCGTTGTCGGCCATTCCAATGCGAAATGAGTAAGATTTCGTGAAGGCCACCCCTAGCCATAAGCGATAAAGGCGGAGTCCAGATGGCATACACTTCGGCGGAGTCCAGATGGCATACAAAGATGCATCAAAGAGGGCAGGTCGTATTGACGATTGCTCCCGTTGGTCTGACTGCTTGGTGCGCACCATAGAGAAAGCGTGATCTCCCGTGCAAGCACTCGAAGTCTGCTGGCTGCGTCAGACCGTGAAAGTGGTATGGCCTCTTCCTGTGTGTCTTCAAGAGCTGCCCGAGCGGCTTTATCGGCGTCTTCATTTCCTATGACGCCGCAGTGACTTGGCAGCCACTGAAACGTCACGTGATGTCCTTTCTGATGTGATGTATGCAGTACGCATCTAATATCGAACACGAGCTGTTCGAATGGCCCGCGACGCAGAGCTGATAGCACAGATTGTAGGGCTGCCTTTGAGTCACTGAAGATTGACCATTGTCGAGGTGGTTCTCGATTGAGGAAACAAAGTGCAGCGCGAAGAGCAGCTAGTTCCGCAGATGTCGATGCCGTTGGGTGGTCAGTCCTAAAGCTGATGGTAATAGCTCTTGCTGGGACGACCACAGCACCGGACGAACACTGGATGTTTGTGGAACCATCAGTATAACTATGTGCACTGTCCGCGTACCTCTCGTGCAGAAGAAGCAGAGACAGTTGTTTCAGCACACGCGACCACAGCTCAGACTTCTTTCCGATTCCTGGTATGCTGAGATGTACTGTGGGGCTGACAAGACAGCAAGGGGGTATCGATGGTTTAGATGGAGCGGTGAAGCCCGAGGGAAGTTTGTCGTTGTACTTGGCGATAGTTTTAGAGAATGATGCTTGGTGCCTGTCTGAAGGTAGTGTTGCAAGGTGGTGATAGGGGGCACGTGTGAAATATCTGATGTGCGTTCTCAGGGCTTCCACCGTAATCTGAGTTTGCATTGGATGGTCCCGAGCTATCGCAATAGTTGCCTCTGTTGACGTGCATCTCGGCAAACCAAGGCAAACTCTGAGTGCTTGAGCTTGTGCTGCCTGCAGAACACGAATATTTGTCTTGCAGGTGTTGTTCAGTACAGGTAGATTATATCTTAAAAAACCGAGAAAGAGAGCTCTGTAGAGTTTCAGCATTGCGTCTACTGACATCCCCCACGTCTTTCCTGTCAAGTATTTAAACAACTGGGATGTTGCTGTCAGGCGTCGTTTCATGTAGGCCACGTGCGGGCTCCAACAGAGGTCTCGGTCGATAATTACGCCAAGAAATCTAATCTAGTATAGGTATGTACACTGATATGTATCCTAAACGCAATGGTAAGACTTCCCAATTGTAACTGAAAAGTTAACAGGGTCCTTTTTGCAACATAGCACGTGAAAAACAGAAAACAAAAATTATTCTAATTATGTAACTTTGAAGATTTACTGCATAACTGCTCTATAGGTCAAGCAGAAAATTTGACAAGCAATAGGGTGCCTGAAATTAGTTGCAACAAACAAATTTGTTACTACGAAGGTTGCAGACAATTCAATAAACAGATTGTGACCCAGTCTTTTTATGTGGCATTCCTCAGCGATGTTGTTGGTCAATTGGTTGCCGTAGGTGAACAAAACAGATGAACAGTCTAAATCTGGAGCGCAGCCCCAGTCCCATCGGTGCATGGTCAAGTGGGACGAACATACTGGTACTGTGAGTGAATTATGGTGCTCTCTTAGGCACGTGTTGAAGCACCGGCCAAGCTGCTGCATGTACATTTGACCAAATATACACATGATCACAAGAATAGACTACACTACCCCTGACAGACACAAGACAAATTTAGTGGTATCTAAGCAAACCTTTCTGTCAGGGTGCCTATATATCCAGCGAGAAAGAAAGTATGCAGCATATGCACAGCAGTGTGCAAGAGAATTGAGAAAGGTAAGCAGGCAAGGGAGGCTTGCTCGGTGAAAGATACCACCAAATTTGTCGTGTGTGTCACAGGCAGTGTACTGTATCCCTTTCACATGTGGTCAAGCGTACATCGGGCAAACTGGCCGGTATCTTATCATCTGTATAAGAGATCACCATATTTCATTCAAACGACCAGTATGGTCGTCCAACTTGGCAGTACACTTCCACAACGGGGCTTCATGTTGGATTACAATGGTTCGTCTGTTTTCATCCACCGTAAAAATTGACAAGTGAAATCGATGAGGCATACCACATATAGCAAGACATGTGGGCGAGCCCCATTTTTAATGCAACAAACAAAAAAGGCATCCTGTGTAGGTCACAAGGGATCCAGATGAGTCTGTGCCTATGTACTACTGAAGTAAATGCAGCATGGTAAATAATCACCTTCATAATAATTTTCAAAAAATTCCAGCTCATCAAATGTGTATTTTGCAGTGGCTGTTGCTATGGGGAACAGAGAAGTAACTGTAATGACATCAATGATAAACAATGGTGTGCACACTACGTGCTTAGACCTGTGACATATTTAGCCCACTGCACTTCGGATTCCTACATGCACAGAAAACTGCACGAAATTGTAGCACAAACAGAAAAAATTATGCAAATAAGGGATACAGCATAGGAAATAGTTTTCAAAGAATAAAACCACAATGAAAAGTCGTAAATATGCTACGTACAAAGCAAAAATTATATTTAACTTGCAGGTTACGCAAAAGAAATACTAAACATCAGGAAAGGTTAGGTATAGTTTTATACAGAACACAATAATGGGGGCATAATGGCTATGCACACAAATAGGTAGCAATTTCAATAAAGTTGCATAAATATTTAGTCTCTTTAGTAAGCTGCGCTAAGTAATGTGTTGATAAACTTCAACATGAATGATACCCAGCCCACTTTTTGGAACACGTACATTTCATACACACCTGACATGACCATTCAGATCCCACGCCATGCTGATGCAGCCATATATCCACAGGGTCTGCATTTCTGGGGGCTCCTCGATCTTGTGGTTTATGTTGTGGGTCACGGCCTCACCACTACAATCACCTATCCCAATGGACGCGTCCTGCCCGTTCAAGCATACCTGCTCTCTGGCACGGACATCTCTAGCTACGTGGTAACAGAGGTTGATCCCGACGAATCACCGGAAACCCTACGTGATACTTTGACTTGTGATAATCATCATGTGCTGCTAGCCCTCTACCTAGGACGTGGTCGCGCATGCCTGGCAACAGTTTGAGGACCCGCTACCCCATCCAAACGGTTTATCTACAATGGGTGCGTCCTTCAACCTCGTTCATACCGCCCAAGCGTAGTATACTGCTATCAGTGCCTACAACAAGGCAACATGCGTGCATCGTGCCCTAACCCAGCTCCGGTGCAGACAAATGAGCCAAACACCTCCCAAGCATTCCGATGTGGTCTATGCAAATCCAATGAGCATTCAATAACGGATCGCGCTTGCCCAACGAAACGTAAGGCTCAGAAAAGTAAACGCGGCGTTCGAACTTTTCGCCCTACTCCACATACCCAGGACCTGTTGATATCTCCCAACCGCTTTTCTCCGCTAACAGAAGAGGATGAAGCCATCGAGGAAGATGACCCTTCATCATCCAAGGGGGTATCTACTCCTCAGGCAACTTACAGCGATGTTACTAGCCGGACTCGTCACAGACACCGTGTGTCTACAACAACGGCCCAGCAGGAACTTCAAAAGGAATTAGGTGACATCGATCGCAACATCGAAAGATTGCAAACGGAATTATCCAAACTCGACTCTCGGCGCAACCGCCTTGCCACTGCGAACACTTCGTCGAGAACAAGTAGGTCATCGGCGGCGCAAGCGCCTCATAAATGCCCTCCACCTGTGCCAGCATCAGGTATTGCGTCTGTCTGTGAACCAGCGCCTAAACTCGCATCCGACCCGGCATCGCTTCTGCGTTATGTCGTGCAACAGTTACGGGCCCTAACTTCCACTCTTGCGGAGCACTTATTAGGATGGCTGCCACAATGGCCTCTAACCCGCCTTCATAAGTAATTCAATGGAACTGTCGGGGTCTCGCTAACAAAGTTGGTGAGCTCCGAGAACGCATTCGCTTGGGCTCAATCCGCGCTTGGGCGTTCCTCCTGCAGAAGCAGGACTGTCTTCCTCGAATCTCGGGGTTTACTAGCTACGCAACACCTTCCATCCCAGATCGCCGTGAGTGCCTGTCAGGTGATAAACCAGGCAAATCAGCTATATATGTTCATACCTCTCTCGTTCATACGACTATACCTATGGTGACATGGTGCACTGCGTGGCAAGAGGCCGTGGCTGTAAAGGTGCAACTCTCTCAGTGTGCTATTGTGATTGTGTCGTGTTATGTGCATCCCCACTCGGGTCAGGCACCCCGTCTTCGTCTAGGATGGATCACCTGGCTTCGTCGGCATCACCCTCGCTGTCCTATTCTCATCGCCGGTGATTTCAATGCTCCTCACCGTGGTGGGGGTAATCTGTGTCCAGTGAACATGGGCGTCTCATCCTTGGTACTTTCTTAGAACAACTTTAGTATGATTAATGACGTACCCATGCCTACACGACGTTGCAACCACCCACGAATGCCACCGTATTCACCGGACCTGGCCTGGTGGTTGGGCCACCAGACAGTTACCTGGCATCGGGGACCGGACTGCTGGGGGAGCGATCACCATCCCATTCGGCTGGGCCTAGCCCCTCAGAAAACAGACGGCCTCCGTCGCCAAAAATAGGGTTATCGAATGGGACACGTTTCGCGCTTCGTTATCAATGGACGCCCTCGCCCCTCTATGCGACCCCATCCTAATGTTACAATCGGCGGTCAATACAGCCACTTTAACGCCATGGGTCGAGGAATCTCGTCCGGCACCAGATCTTAGACTCCTACAGCTTTGGGCGTCGCCAGGCAGAGGTTCATGCCAGCCGACACCCAGATTCCGTGGAGGCTCAACTCCGTCACCGTCAGCTGACAGCTGCAGCTAGACGCCGCGAGCACCGCCTCTCACGTCAACGTTGGTTGGCGTGGTAATCTTCGCTAGGTCCAACCACCAGCGCCACCTTAATTTGGAGAACGTTCCGAGCAATGAAAGTTGGTGGACGCTCTCCTGACCCGGGTTCCCGCGCGTGCCTCGCACCTGGCAAAACCGCAGGCATCTTTGCATTTGACATGGCGCAGGCATTATTTTCCGGTTATGATACGCAACCACCTGTGGTCTCCGTCCCATTTACGTTTCCGCCGAGTGCAAGGGCACTCCCATCAGCTCATGCTATCGCTGGGATGCAGTCTCCGTTCACGTTGGCTGAATGTTTCGCTGCAATAGACCAAGCCAAATTGAAGAGTGCCCAGGATCCTGACGGCGTGACCTCTGAGGCGTTTAAAAACCAGAAGGAGCCACCTTGAAAGCTGTTCTCAGCTCATTAAACGCTGTATGGCTGTCAGGAGAAGTACCGGAGCACTGGCTGCAAGCAGCCATAATCGCCATCCCAAAGCCCGGCAAACCTCATGACAACATATCAAATCTTCGACCAATTTCTCTCATGTGTACATTATGGAAATTGTTGGAACGAATGGTGGCTAACCGTCTAGAGCGGTGGCTAGACATACATCACTGGTATCATCCGTCGCAAGTTGGCTTCCTCCCCCACCTTGGTGCAGAAGACGGCCTAGGTCACTTGTCCTCTATGGTGATTGGTGGCTGATCGACCCGAGTGAGGTCCGTTCTCGGCATGGATGTGCACAAGGCATACGACCACGTCAGCCACGCTGCCCTCGTTGAAGTGCTACGCTGGATTCACTTACCCACCCACATATGCAAGTTTATTCACACCTTTCTTAAATCTCGTGAAGTCACCATCCCCATCAACAAGGAGAATGTGGGATCCTTTCGGCCACATCGCGGTGTACCGCAAGGGTCAGTGCTGGCCCCAATACTTTTCAACATTAGCCTCCTACCCTTGGCATGGCGATTGGGAGACATTGCTGACATGCACGCACTCATTTATGCGGATGACATCACAGTCTGGACCATCCACCCGTCTCTCCAAATTCAAGCCGCAAGGTTACAGCTCGCTCTTGCAATTAGAGATCAATGGTGTTCTTTTGTAGGACTCACGTTGTCGCCTCAAAAGACGGCTCTGCTTCCGGTCGCGAATGCGCGCGGCCGCCGTGCGTTTAACACCACCCTTATCGTCCTTCTCTTGCACGGAAGCAGAATTCCAGTCGTCAACTCACTCCGAGTTCTCTGCCTGGACCTGAACGATTCCGGCTCCGCCAGTCCCTGGATTCGCACAGCACGTCAAAAGACATTCCAAATGCTGCAACTCATCCGTAGGATTTCTCAAAAGTCAGGTGGTGCCACAACCACCATCGCCCGCCTCCTCATACGTACTTTACTACAGCCAAGATGGATATACCAAGCCCAGTTTCACCACATGACACGAGCAGAGTGGGGCGACCGCTTGGAATCTATCAATCGAGCAGCAATGCCGGTTATTACGGGCCTCCCACAAATTACGCCCATTCACGCACTCCAGGCCGAAGCGCAATTAAATACGCTAGACGAACTGGTCCACCAGCGTCGCCAAGCTCGTTCCGCAAAGTGCCATAATATCCCTGAAGCCACAGCTCTTGAGAAGTATATGGCAGACGGTTCAGTGATGCCCCGAGATTCCTGCTCGCCACGACCACCGTGGCTTTATCAGCAAGTTACGGACAATCTGCCTCTGACTCGCATACACACACGATCCGTTGGCCACCTTAGTGGGTAGAGTATAACAGCAAATAGCTCATCAACTACGAGTGCGAGCTCTTCCTGTAGACATGTAGCGTATGTCGACGCTAGTGTGAGTGATGATCACGTCGCCACGGCTATCGCTTGTCCGGAAATATTGTCAGAAATAGCAACCTGCTCGTACGCTTGCTTCCCTGCCTGGCCGTCGACACAGGCGGAGCTCTTGGCAATCCCAGACTCAATATCCATGCTCTGTCCGCTGCTTCCGCCGTCTAGTAGGCACATTGACATCTTCACCGATTCCTCAGCTGCCATCCGTTGTCTGCGGCGTGTTCTGAATTCTGACGTTTTGGCACAGAAGATTCAGCACACAGTTGAGAAATTACCCGTTACAGTACGTGTACAATAGATACGTTGCAATGCACGTCCCACACAAGCCTTAGTGGATGCAGCAAGTCATAACAAAACTTCTCGTCCACTTCAATCGGCCCCAACCTCTCCGGAGACAAGGCTCCTAGCAGAAAAAAACACTTTCAGCACGCCACGCAAGCACTTCTCCCACCTAGTGGCACCGACCTCCCTGGCGGCGTAGCGCGCTGGGAAGAGGTCTTGCTACGAAGGTTAAGCCTCCGTGTCGCCCTCTCCCTGCGGTAACGTAGTCGTGGTCGGCACAGTACCGTGCCTCCGTCAGTGATTCCTGCCCCTTCTGTCCCGCTCGTGTCTGCGAGGTGGACATTGGGCACCTCCTCTGGACTTGCCCCTCTCTACATAGCCTCCACCAGAAACATGTGCTTCGATGTGGACCACCCCCAGGTCGGCCGCCAAATGTAGACAGTTGGATCTTGGGGCCCCACAACCGGACATTGCTGGACTTCCTCCGAGAATCCGGCGAGTATCTACACGTTTAAATATCTCTTTATGCCAGATGGTACGCTGTCGCAGTATTTTTTTACTGCGACAGCGTGCCTTCTGGCATAAAGAGATATTTAAACATTCGAGTGCATAACTAGAATGTTGTTTGACAAAACACGCTTCCCTGAGTTTTGCGACTAACACGGCATAGAAATGACAACACTTCTCAAAGCAGAAATGTTGCAAACTTTATTTGAAGATGCAAGATGCCCTCGTGCGCACGTCAATAAGCTCGTAATTTTTCATGTGAAAATAAGCATGAGTAGGGCGGGTAAGCCTGTGACAGTTTGACACCCAAATGGACCACCGTGATCGAGGCAGCCTCGTGTCGAAGCCGGCAATCGACACCAGTTGCGTGGCCAGCGCAAGCGAGGCGCGTTAGCCCCGATTTGGTCCGTTAAGCGCGGCTGCATGCATATTCCCGCGCGACTGGCGTGCACATCGTCGACTCCACGGAAGCCGGCAAAGAGGGTCGAAACAATGCCGGCTTGCGTACATCGGGCACCGAGGGCGGGCGCTGACGCATCAGAACAGAGCGTTTCTTTCACTTGCGAAGCAGTAATATAAATATAGCCATCGATATTTGTATTTTTGTATCAGACGCGATGGCATGCACGCTTTCAGTGGATTTAAAAGCACATAGTCTAATAAGCCGTTACTTCAAGAATAAGAGAGGTCTTTCCAATTTTACAACATTAGGATCACACAATACATTCAGGAAAGAGATAAGATGAGGTCCCCCACGAATCGGCGAAGTACCTTAAAAGCCCCACAACAGGCATTCGCTCAACGAAAAATCAAATCCGGGCTCAATGGTGCTCAGACTGGAACATCAAATGTAACATTGAAGCAAAACAGGCATCCGCAATCAACGGATTAAAACTGCGTTGCAGTTATTGCCCTGCACTTGGCACCTAAGCTTTGCAACATTTGAAATTGCTTGCGAAACCTGGATCCTCTTCCTCACTGCGTAGTCTCGGGCACTGGACAGCAGCTTCAACTACAGCGAAATCAATCAAGGACACCTGATTGAAGGAACCCTGAACAACTAGCCTGCGGCAAGGGCGAACCAAGGTATCTTCACAACAGACAGAGCCATGCAGACTATAAGGAGACCTGCATGGGGCGGGAACAAACCGCATCCTTCTCTGACGCGTTCTTGCATAAAGGCCTAGGTGTCCCTAACAGCCCGCGTTAATTCTGTGACGTTTGTGCGACGATTCACTGAAATCCGAAGTCATGGGATTTTTAGCCTGGCTGCAACAATCATTGCCCGAGTGAGGTCTCTCACTTTTCTTTCTCTTATTTAAGTGCTCGCAAGGCGTCTAGGACATTACAGAGTCGACCGAGTGGTTTAGCACTTGTGTACGATGCAGTAACGGCGACCTTCAACGAACAAGCGTCGGGATTGCAAGCGATGGAGGCAGTCTTCGGTACGAAGGAGTTTGCATACTGGTTTGTATGTGAGCAGGGAGGGCGGGAGCATTTTGTAAGTGCGCTGCTGCTGCTGAAGTGCTGATTGACTGTGCTGGGTTGTGCTGGATTTGGCTCGGTTGGCTGGGTTGGAGCAGCACGAGAAGGAGGCTAGTCTCCGTCTCGTAGACCCGGCCAGGTGAAGACCGCTTAGAGAAAGAGCCACAAGTTCAGCCCTGCAATGTGGAAGATTTTTTGGAAAAAGCAAGAGCTAAGTCTCGAGAGAATGCTTAATGGCCGAGGCAAGTTGCACGCAATAAACGTCTCGCCCATTGTTCTGCGCGAGGCTATTATACGCAGGTCCCTTGCTGAAGTGCCCCACGCCGTGTCACGGCCATCCTCAGTTCTACCGCCAAATGGGGAGTGTGCACTAATTAGGATGCACCGCTAACCGGCGAGTGCAACTTTCTTTTAACACTGTTGCGCAGAGAAACCAAGGGAAAGTACTTGAGCGGGAAAACAACACACGACATCTGAACGCCTAGGGTATTACAGAGACCTGAGCCCTGTAGGTCCATCAAGATGGACCCACAGGGCTCATGTGTCAGCGTGCCGTCCATCTTATTCAGCAATAAAGATATTAGCACTATCATTGACAACAGAGGGCGTAGGTAGACCGGGAAAAGCACACCTGCGCATGCGTTTAGGCTATATGTACGCATCGGTAATTGCCCTCAGGTGTCTTGTGTTGTTTTCTCGATCAAGTCCTGTCCCTTCGTCGCTCTGCGCAACAGTGTTAACAACTAGCCGACTGCGGAACTTTCCTGAACTACAACTTTCTCGCTTGGTAGCTTGTGCGGGGTTCGACGCAGACTCTAGGAAAGGTGGCGCCCGTCCTTGCATTTCGGAGGCAACATCAGGCAGTATATACTATAAAGCGCATACAAAGACGACGCCGTGCACATATCGAGAAGAAGCCCTTGAATGGTAAGATGAGTGATGCCGATCTTCAACAATGTCCAAGTCGCGGTCGTCGGATGTATAGTGGCGGACGAAATTTAAGTGCTGTTGCAGACGGATGAATCATTGATCATCATCATGCGGCGCTTGAGCTTCTTCCTCTAATGGGTCTGCACATCAGTGTTTTACGCCTTCTTTATACAAAACAGGTTTATGATAGGTTGTGTGTTGAACACACAGGCACCTTTACAGTTGGGCTATGAAGGCTGGCAACGATCAACTGGCCAATCGTTTCTCTCCAAAACCTGGAAGCTGCCAATCCCTTGCTGCGGCAATGGATGAACAAGCCTTCGAGGACCTTCCTGACACCCAACGATCAAGTCGGGTCGCGTCCTGGAAACATGGAAACGCATCAAGTCAAACGCACAGCGAGGCAACCGAGTTGTACTCGGACAGCGTCGACTCGTCGGAAGACGATTTCATGCTTGTCATGAGCCGAACTACAAAAAGAAGACTGCTATAGAGGTCATGAAGTGTAATGTCTCCACTTTGAGTGTCTCCACCGTGAAGATAACACCACAGCGCGGGCCGTACACTATGCTCTTCATGTATGTGCACTCTGTGTCCAATCTGCGACTCCCAAACAAGCAAGTCCTTTCTGCCTTTCTTGAGGAAATCGCGCCAAACGCGATAAAAGACGTGAGAATAAACGCCCGGAAAAATGCCCTCGCATTAGACGCTCTACACCGTAGTGCACTGCAAAGCCTGCGGCACGCAACGGAGATCAAAAAAGTGGAAGTGCGCTCCATGATTCCTGCAGGCTACAATGGCACTGTCGGCGTCATTTATGACGTCGATATTTTTATGCCAACAGACGACTTGCCAATATTAATAAAGCCAACTACAGAAGGCACTCTTGTCACGCACATCACAAGACTTGGCAACACACGTTGCCTGAAGCTTGGGTTTGAGGGAGACAGCCTTCCCTCACACGTCAAAGTTGGCCACGTCAATCCCGTCCGCCCATACGTACCGAAGCCCCTGCAATGCTACAAATGCTGCAAGATGGATGCGTAAAAGCTGTCTGTAGGACCAACCTCGTGTACCGACGGTGCGCTGAATCTCATTCAGCAGATGCCTGCCGCGAAACCCCTAACTGCCATGGTACTCATGAGGCCTCATCCAATGAGTGTCCGCGGCTGAGGAACGATCGGGCAGTACTCAAACGTATGGTACGGGACCATTCAACACACAGAAAGGCTGCCGCTACTCTCAGGCGACGATGACATCGCCACTGAAGAGCATCACGAAGAGTTCCATCTACTGATAGAGATGCACCATCTTCCGGCAAAGGGGCTACCATATCAATGCCTACTTCCACAAAGGCGGACACTGCGAAAACGAAGAAAGGGGCAACACTCGCACCTTATGAAAGTGGCCTACACTTACACGAGCACAACCTCCCTCGGAGTCACATCACGTAGCGCCACCCTCGATGCCCTCACGAACCACTGAGGCGACGACGAATGATGATCGCCAAGTCATAGTGATGTTGAAGTCATTTATGGACAACATGCACGTTCTATTGAGCAACATGAAAACCCCCTCAGAACAGAGCGCACTGCAGGTGCTGGACACCTTGAGTCCGGTGCTTGCGGCTCTAGGGTAAAACCACGGCCCGAGAAGTCCTGTCGTTTCAAGAGGAGGTCACGAATGCATGTCTTTCAGTGGAACGCCAGAGGGCTCAAGTCACGCATGTCCGACTTTGGACAGTTTGTCTTTACGCACCAATTCCCCATTATCGTGACTTGCGAGTCCAACCTGTCAGCTCCTATCAGATTGTCCGGGTATAAGTGCTTTATGTCCTCTACCCACGGAAAGTGCAGCAAGGTAGTTTTGTTTATAAGCCGTGACTTGACTTATGTGCTTCACCCAGTGCCTCATGACGAAGTAAATCAATACGTTTGCTTAACAGTGAAGAAGAAAAAGCTCACATTCACAATTCTTGGAGCCCTTTATCTCCAACAAGTCGTCTAGATTGTGAGCGCTTACGGGAAATTTTGACATCGACTCCACAGACATGGGGTATTACTGGCGACATTAATGCCCACCATTACCTATGGGAAAGCTCCAAAGTGAACTCTAGAGGCAGAACGTTGGTGTCCTTTGCCTCTGAACGCGAATTTTGCCTGTCAAATGATGGAAGCCCCACTTATCTGTGTAGATCAGCGTATAGTAGCTGCTTGAACCTTACCTTCGTTTCACGTTCGCTTTCGAGAAGAGTGCACTGGTTTTCGGATTTAGAAACGCGGGGTAGTGACCACATCAACTTACTTGAAGATCGATGGTTTGACTAGCTCCAAGTCCTCCAGAACC
Source organism: Dermacentor andersoni (assembly GCF_023375885.2). Classification (NCBI taxonomy): domain Eukaryota; kingdom Metazoa; phylum Arthropoda; class Arachnida; order Ixodida; family Ixodidae; genus Dermacentor; species Dermacentor andersoni. The sequence continues at coordinate 2,028,169 of NC_092822.1, forward strand.
GTCCAGTGCACCGATTGGCCTAAATACAAAATAATCATGGAATACTGTTGTCATGACGGCACCTCCTATAACCTACAGGATGCGATAAAGAATGTCACACAAACAACCATGCATTCGCTTTCGAAGAGTTCTGCCCACACCGATTTTGACATCGAACTCAAGAAACTTCCAGCGACTTGCCGTCGTGTGGAACGAAGATATAGACACACGAGGTCCAATCATGATTCGAGATTGGCTAGATGAACGCAAAAGAAAATACAGCGTCACATGAACAAGCTGGCTTCCCGACAATGGGTATCTTTTTGCGAGTCCCTAGACCCCCCAAAACCTTTGTCGCGTACATGGAGGACTGTTCATGGCCTTCGCACAACCTTTGGTCAGCGCCACCCATTTAGATCTCGGACGCTACTATGTAGAGATATTGACGTCGCTGAATCCGATGAGGATAGCTATAGCGGCTTGTTGGTACGGCATATCTTATTTTTTATAGCGAAAGCTGAACAAGGACAACAGAAAGGCACATCTGACACACACATTGCTAACTCTGACACATACAGTCGCTGAATCTTTCTGTAGAAAGATTGCTGGCGAAGCAAACTCCGATGGAACGATTACGGGAACGATTACGGGAACGCTCGACCACCCACTGTTCTCACGCAATCCCCGCGTGGAATGCCCTTTTTCTATGGAAGAACTAGAAGCTGCGCTGGCTTTGTGTAGGCGTTCTTCAGCGCCAGGACCTGATGGCATTACATACCGGGCCCTGTGTATAACCTAGGAGACCAAGCTCGGAAGGCACACTTGCTCCTTTACAACGACTCCTGGCAGACGGGTACGGTTCCGCAAGAATGGAAGTCAAGTCGCCTCAATCCACATCTCATAGCTGGCAAGTCGCCTTTGGACATTTCCTCATACCGTACGATCGCACTGGCCAGCTGTGTTGCAAAAACAATGGAAAGAATGATTTTAACAAGTCTGGAATGGTACTTAGAGTACTATGAAATCTACCCAGATGGTATGGCCGGATTCAGGCGTGGCCGTTCGTCAACAGACAACGTTGTTGACTTGGCAACATTTGTGCAACACCAGAAGGCCTGTAAACGACTATCTGCTGCTCTGTTTCTAGACGTTCAAGGGTCTTACGACAATGTCACCCATGAAGCCATCCTTGGCACGTTAGAAGCCGTAGGACTTCGTGGAAAGGTACATATGTTGGTGTGCAACTACTTACAGAGGAGATAATTCTACGTGCACACAGAAAATGGCCCGACATCCGAGCATTACGGTAGCCGAGGAGTGCCTCAAGGCGGAGTGCTTAGCCCGACGCTTTCCAATCTAACCCTCATTGGATTAGTTGACAACCTGCCAAGCACGTGCCGTACGACTTTCCATCTATGCGGACATCTGCATTTAGGCATCAGGTGTAACAAGACTTCAGCTTCGCACTCAGCTTAAAAAGGCAGCCACAATGACGCCTTCCTGCCTTCGTCAACAAGGACTTTCATGCGGAAAGTGCGCTATGGTGGCATTCACGAGAAAGCCAATGTCTGCTTACGGAATCTCAATTAACGGACAACTTATACCATACAGCAGAAGCCGCAGACCTTCGAAGAATTAGCGACCATAATGTAATTCATGGTACTTTCTCTTTTCCTGTAACACCAAAAAAGACACATAAGAAAACTATAACGCTTTACGAAAAGGATGACTATGGCGCAATTAAACGTGAACTTGACACCTTCTTCCCCGCGTTTGAAGCCGCGTATGGCAATCAGTCAATATTTGATAACTGGTCAATGTTTAAGGATAAATTAACAGATTTGACTAACAAATATGTTCCTAAAGTTCAATAACCATGGTTTACTACCGTCCTAAAAAAACTAGAACATAAGAAGAAACGTCTTTACCGAGTGGCTAAAAATAACGGGAACTCGTGTCGATGGGAAATCTACGAACAAAACCGAAAACGAATATCTGATCGCTATCCGCAGCGCAAGGCGTTCCTCTTGTGGCACCAAACTCCCAGATTTGCTGCGCACTGACCAAACACAATTTTGGCCAGTAATAAACCCTCATCCTGTTCGCACTACTATGCTCACCAATGACTCACACGTGGCGATTGCCTATACTGAATGCGCTGACATTTTTAATTCCGCATTTGCAACGGTATTCACGAAAGAAATCGAAACAAATATTTCTTGAGGATTGCAATGTGGGCTTGTTGGTAATGAATCTTGAAGAGGTGTAGGTAATGCTTAGGTAAAGCGGTAATTAAATACTTTACAACGAATAACTACGCGTATAACTTTGTTTTCTTTCGTCACATGCAACTTGCGATCTCAGGGAATGTTCATGTTTATCGACCGCTCGCAACTTTATTGCCATGAGAATTATATTTTTATATTCTGCATCCTTCACAAGCTATGCCGAATGCAAACTATAAATCGGGCGCCTTCACAGTGTGCGACGCACCGATGTAAAAACAAGGACGACGAGGGAAGGATGATGGTGTGCACACAAAAGTACACGCACGTATCAAGCAATAGTCAGGAATTATGTGCCTGTTATATCAATGAGAAGAAGGGGCAGCAACAAAAGAGATCACGGTGAGTAAACACGGTGTAAATAGAGTTCGCGACGAAATGTACAAATCAAATTAATTGGTCTGCAAGAGGATCCTGTACACAGCAGTCAAGGCTCGGGTCACGAGAAGGCGCAGCTCTGCCCGTCGTGTTGTCGCCCTCACGCCGGGGTGGACGAGCGGGCAAGAAAGATTGCCGCGCGAGCATCGACCGCACACTCAGCAGCGAGCGCCGTGTAGAAGGGCGACGACAGCATAGTGTGCGCAGGCGCACTGTACAGCACAGTGCAAGCGTTCATGATACGCTGTTTCCTTCGGTGCGAAGTGCTGCTCAAGGCTCGTTCACACGACGCCGACAAGAGAACGACAAGGCAACGACGCCGGTGATCGGCCGACTAGTCAGCAGACTGTGTCAACCGGGCGCGGTGGCTTAGCGGCTATGTATGGTGTTGCGCTGCTAAGCACGAGGTCACGTGATCGAGTCTCGGCCACGGCGGCCGCATTACGATGGGGATGAAATGCAAAAGCGCCCGTGTCCCGTGCACTGGTGGTTAGATCCTGCGGTGGTTAAAACCAATCCCCCATTACGGCGTGCATCATTATCATATCGTGGTGTTGGCAGACAAAACCCCCCGAATTTTAAATGCGTGTGTAGTGGAGGAGAATCATAGGTGACGACATGTCGGGAAATCACAGAATGGCGGCGCGTACGTCCTCACGCAGCCGCATCGTATCCGGTGTAGACGCACCGCGGATATACGGGCGTTCACCGACAAACAGACCGTAAGTATACGCGCCGGGGGAAATCCTGCGCCGCACGTGGCGATGTGCTCGCGGTTTTCGCTAAGGGCGCGCAGAGCTTGCTCAGGGTTTGCGCAGGCCATGACATTGCGTACCGCTGAGTGTCGACTGGCGTTTGCTGTGCACAAAAATCAAGTGCACAGGCTGACGCAGGCGGCATTACGCGCCCTTGGACACTTTGCAAAAAAAAAGTAAGCGCACCCCAGCCGTAGGCCTGAGGAAGCGTTCGGGGCACTGGGTGCGAGAATATTTGTGTGCAAAGCATTCCCCGTCGTCGCCTTGTTGCTACCTGTTCCATCGAGTTTCATGGCGTGAAATTCAGCTTGCGTTGTTTGTTTAGTCTCCTTACGTCGTGTCAATATGATGGGTGAAGACTGCATTGCGTTTTATTTTTTGGACACGAGATGGACTTGCGACTTTTCGCGATGCTCGGTCGCCAGCGAGCAGGTGTGGAGCTTCCTGTATTCATCAACTGTGACCGTGCGTCAACCCCATCGTGGTTGGGCATTTAAAGAGAGGGTTACGTGAAGAACGTTATGCCGAGTCTTACCCGCAAGGGCTTCTTCTTCAGGCAGCTCGCCCCTGGATTTGACGCCTGTAGATTCATTCTTGGTTTCCTCTTCCTGCAGTGTTGTAGAAGCTGGACTATATGCATTAGAATGAACATTTAGTGCTGGGCAAACTGTTATACGTATGTATTAAAACAAAGCTAAAATGAAGTTCAGGGACCAATTGGATCGAGTGGCTTGGATAGACGGCAACACATACAACCTATCGCATCATCAGCTGTCGAAGCTGGCTGTATTCCGTCAGCTAGCCTTTGCTTCATATCGCTCACTTATCTCGCACTTCGACTGACAGCATGGAATGATCGCAGACTTGGCGCCCTAAGTTCCAACAGACTGCATTTATGTCGTATAACTGGTCGCATCAAGTAGCCAATCTATGTGCTATCGAATGTGTAGCGGCGTGCGAGACAGTATGGCATGATTTTCAAAATAATCGTTAGCAAACACGGTCCTCGATTTTCCATTCCCCATTGCGATAAGAACGCGCGCTGAGCGCGTGCACCGAGCACGACAGGAACCCGACGTGCCACACCGAAGTCCCGCTTGGCGTCCGTGCAACGACGGTGAAATCAGTTGACACCTAGTCAGAGTGCCTAGAAAAGTTCCAAGCCTGGCCTAAAATCGATGAAGGGCAGATATTGATACAAAGGACTCATTACAGACCAAAATTCGTGACCTGTTATAAAGTGCTCGCTGCGAATCCCAATCCCCGAGTTACCAAACTGAGCCGTCCGTATTCAACCGCTTTAAATGTAAACCCCATGAGCACGATATTGTGCGCGACAGCGACGGCTTCGAGCTACGGATCGGGCCGTCGCGTGAACAGACCGCTGGGTGTTGTCACGCGATCGCTAGGTTCTGCAAATCTAGAATTCGTCGCTGAGCGACTAGACAATAGCGCGAAGCCGGAACTGGATGTACATAATTCAAGTACTTCCGATTGTCGCACGGAACGAGCAAACGGTTGAATTTTTATACGTACAAGAATAAGAACCTGCTGCAAGACTAAGAAATATTTTTTGCTGCTTTTTACAGTAAAACACACCAACTTAAGTTAATAAAGCACACGTCACGCAAGTTTCGGCGCCTATATTGTTGCCCTCATACCGGCAACACTGGGGAGACGTCGCTCGAAGTCATCGCTCGCGTATCGCTCGCATGGGGTGCGACTTGTAGGCGACGAGCGAATGCGACAGCCATCTCAATCGCGTCAAGTCGCTGTCGCGTGCAAGATCGCTTTCATGGGGTTTATACTTTACGGCACTCGCCCACGACGCTCTTTTTAGAGGGTGCCGCTACTCGGACGGAAACAACTAAATCACAGAAATGACGTCATCCCTGCCATTCGTACATCCATACGCGACGCAGTGCGCTGGCATGGCATTCGGAAATGTGGACACGGGAGCTTGGCTGAGCCAGCTACGCCGGTGCCGGAATGCCCAGCCAGGCGGGGAGTTTTCTGTCCAACCGCACAGGAAGCGCTCGCGCATGCTTTTCTGCAAAGTGTCCCTTCATTGGGCAAGCAGCTGATCGAGCTTTCCGTAAACCAAGCGGACTGAATGTCACGCTTCTTCGCGCCGTCCACGCCCGTTTCTCTCCGTGGGTTTTGCAGAGTCTGTTTAGTACAGCGACATCACTCAGTCACATGTTTCAACCGCAGACCGTTGGTGCAGTATACACGCCCGAAAAGTGATGGCCAAAATATTGCACAAGACGGTGACTGAGCATCGCCACATTAATCTTGTCCGAAGGTCGCCACGTGCACACACGCTATCGTCGCAATGCGGCCGGGCCCAGGCCTGCTTGCACACTGTCCCCGACATGTCGCAACATTGTACAAACGCGGGAAGCCGCATGAAGGAGATTGCGGGACAGTGGCCGCTAAGAATAATTATGCCGTGCATTATGCTTGCTTTGTCTAACCTGTATATACGGTTTGGACTTTATCAAGCGTTTTCATACTTTGTGCACTCAGTATATACAATTATTTTAACTTGATTTTACCACTGTTGGTCAGAAGCGATGTTACGTGTATAAATTTCAACGTGATGGCTCAATCATGTTTGATATCTCATTGCTAACGTGACCACTACATTTTGTTGTCCCGTGTGTGCTGTCGCCCGCCATGTGGCCCCGTCAAGATGTCTGACAGATTTTTTACCAAGCAGGCCACCAACATAAAGCACATATGTTGGAAAAAGATGAATTTATTTGTAATTGAAATACTTGCCAAGAGTGTGAACTAATTCACTGGATTCCGGATGCGCACAAAAACGGCACGCGACGCTGGTCTGACGGCTTTTCACATAGTCACTGCGGTCAGCAGCAATTTTTCCTTCCCGAATATGTTGAATAAACAGCCAATTACCGCCACACTGCTCTCTCGCTCTCTTTCTCTCTCTCTCAATAACTTCCTTCACTGTGCGTGTATACTGATCGCTGCCTCATTCTTTTGTCTCCCTCACTGTGTCTTCCTCCTTGTGTCTATTTTAGGCTTCTCTAAGGCAGCAGTTGCGCGCTTGCAGTGTCTTACTGCTCCCATTGTTACCTCCACGTGTTGGCCAGTCTCACAGCGTCGCCTTCAGCACGCGCGGAAAGCTGCTCAGTCTTGCTGGAAACACGCATCATCATCATCATCATCATCATCATCATCATCATCATCAGCCTATTTTATGTCCACTTTTATGTCCATCAGCCTATTTTATGTCCAGATAGGCCTTCGCAGGACGAAGGCCTATCTCCCTGCGATCTCTAATTACCCTTGTCCTGTGCCAGTCGATTCCAACTAGCACCCGCAAATTTCCTAATTTTGTCGCACCACCTAGTCTTCTGCCGTCCTCTACAGTGCTTCCCTCCTCTTGGTACCCATTCTGTCACCCTAATGGTCCAACGGTTATCTAATCTGCGCATTACATGACCTGCCCAGCGTCATTATTTTCTCTTAATGTAAATTAGAATATCGCCGATACCCGTTTGTTCCCTGATCCAAACCACTCTCTTTCTGTCTCTTAAAGTTATGCCTAGCATTCTTCGTTCCATCGCCCTTTGCGCGGTCCTTTACTTGCTCACAAGTTTCTTTCTCAGTCTCCAAGTCTCTGCCCCATATGTCAGCACCGGTAAAATACACTGATTCTATACCTGCATTTTCAATGCTAACGGTAAGCTTCCACTCAGGAGCTCACCATGTCTGCCATATGCAGTCCAACCCATTTTAATCTTTTGTGAATTTCCTTCTCATGGTCAGCGTTCCCTGTGACTAGCTGACCTAGGTAAACGTACTCTTTCACAGACTCTACACGCTGACTTGCGATCCCGAACTCTTGTTCCCTTGCTCGGTTATTCATCATTATCTTTGTCTTCTGCATATTAATCTTCAACCGCACTCTTACACTCTCCCTGATAAGATCGTCAATCATTTGTTGTAACTCGTCTACAGTGTTGCTGAATGGAACAATGTCATCGGCAAACCGAAACTTGCGTAGGTATTCGCCGTCGATCCTTACTCCTAAACCTTCCCAGTTTATTAGCTTGAATACTTCTTCCAAGCACGCAGTGAATAGCATTGGAGAGATCGTGTCTCCTTGTCTGACCCCTCCCTTTATAGGAAACACGCACTCTGTAGCTATAGTTTGCCGTACCCAGTCTCGCTTTCAGCGGGAGGTGATGGCCATGCGAAGGCATCGCATCCTACCCTTCGAACAACAGCGCCAGGCCGGGTGTGAATCGACGCCCATGCATTGCCTCACACTGTTGCCTTAGAACCGTGGTTAGGTACAGGGTGGCATTGCCCAGCGTATTTTTGTGAACACGCGGGGATTGTGGGGATGCAAGATCGCCGAGTGCGCTTTTCTGGAAGCGAGTATAGCACAAAACATTCATTCATTAACAAAACAGTGTCGAAGCTGGTCGAGTCGCCGGTGGATTGCACAAGCCTGCCGTCTGCTATGCCCGCCCTACCAGCCAGAGCTTGTCGTGCGCAGCCGGTCAGCGACAGCTGCTTGTGACTGGCCAGGGGTGGTGTAGAGGATGGGCGGCGTCCGCTGTGTGATATATGGAGGACATCCATACGGGTGGGATGGACGGCACGGTATAAACCGTTTTACTGAGGGCGCTGGCCATTTTGCGATCACAGCGCCGCCTATCATCCGGCGCCATGCTTGTCGGTGGGATGATCGCGCTAGAAGGTGCATCGCGAACGTGCTGTTGACGACGAGTGGCTAGTTGTCGCGTTTTTCTGAGAGGTTAACAAGTTTTTGGGATTGGGAAACTTAGCGTATCGTCACTAGCTAGGCGACGGGCCTAGAGGTACAGCTCTGCCCGCGATTGAAAGAGGAGGCAATTCAAATCTGAACATTGTCGATGTGTGAAATACGTGCAGCGTGCTATTCTTGTATGTGTAGCCTTAAACTCTATTCAGATATCACTCGGGCGACAACAATCAGAGGTGTATCTCCGTGCGCCATGCAGTCTGCCGGGCCACCGTACACCCCAATGCAGGTACCTGCGAAGCCTCCAGGAAACGATTTGCTAGCCTTCGTTCGCGTTACGATTTTCTAAGCATTGTTTACCTGGCACCCTGGACTGACATTACAAAATAAGGAACTGTAAAATAACTCGACCGGCAGGGCAATCATCCAGACGCACGCGATGCGTCGAAAGTATATGCGCATGCTCTCAGGCTAGAAGGGATGCCTCGCCGATTCGAGAGAGCAGAACTACTGCATGCAACAACAACTTCGCAAGCAACACAGCGCGCGAGGCGCGGCATCGGCTACGCAACGTGTCGGCGAGAACCTGAAGCACGGGACGAAACCATGTGAATCAGGGCTATCCAGCACACGTTAGAAAACGAAAATGAACGCGCCTTCATTTTCGTAGTCGGCACGAACTGCTTTTGTGATACATAACAGTCGCTATAGCCTACAACTCACCGTTTATTCTCAACAAACATGTAGATATTGCAGGTTACAGTAGAAAGCAACTCCGACAATATTTTGTTCAGTTATATTTTGTGTCTGTAGTCTCTTTTTCTTGCATTGCATTTGCAAACACGCGTTTCTTGCAGAAACACACGTTTCTCTCATCTACATATGCATTTGCTGTCATTATGGTGCATAATGACATACTTATTTGTAATGCAGTCATGACTTACGTTTGTGATCCTACACACACATACAAACAACAATGTTTTGATCATGTGCCAAGTTGATGTTGCCATGTAAGGTCTTTTGGGCCCCGTCAAGCTACTATCCTAGCTTTTAGCCCAAAATGACCATCCAGTTCTGTGTTTCTATTACTGGAAAATAAAGACTGGTTTTATTTCAATTTGAATACTTGTCGTATATGGAAGAAGAAGAAGAAGAAAGCCGCGCAGGAGACAACAAGGAAAGAAAGATGATGTACATGCATCGATTGTATCATACTTCAATGTTCTTCTCAAAATTATGGGTTTTTACGTGCCAAAACCACTTTCTGATTATGAGGCGCGCCGTAGTGGAGGACTCCGGAAATTTAGACCACCTGGGGTTCTTTAACGTGCACCTAAATCTAAGTACACGGGTGTTTTAAACGTTCTTCTAAATACGCGTACATGAACACTAGGTCAACTGTCAACTTCCACCAGAACGTTAGTTACCAAGCATGTTAATCTTGGAATACATTCGAACAGAATAACTTTATTGGGCGACCACGAATAAACAATTGACTTGGGCCATTCACGATAGTTGAACGACTCAAATACGCACCTTTCGTTCATATCCCAGTTTGATCAATGGCGAAGAGTTCGTGCGCTCACTGGAAACAAAGTGTTCTGAACATACACGCGACGAATCAGATGGCGTCAAGTCCTTCCTGTTTATGCCAGCAATCCAAAGCGGACGCTTGTCTGCAACCACAGCGGCGGAGTCAACGAAGTCGCCGCGGTTGAACAAGCACTTGACGTTCGCTTCCGAAAGCTATTTTTGCAGCCGAATAGAGCGCCGTGGTAGCCCGTTGACACTGAGTCAGCTGACATCGCAGCATGCACACACAGAACATGTTAGAATCGCACTAATTCGCAATGAAACCGCTAGTGTTCCAGGCTGCCAATGGTAGAAACGCCGATCTGCACATGCCCTTGCGAAGAGGAGAGCGACGCGCTGGTTCGAGGCTAAGTTCCTCCTCGGCGATAAAACAGTCTCGTTTTATTGAGGACGCTGCCATGTTGCGATCACAGCGCCGTCTATAGTGCAGCGCCATGATGGTATGTGGGATCGCGCGGGAGGGTGCACGGCGAACGTGCTGTTGACGAGGAGTGTCAAGTTTTCGCGCTTTCCCGAGAGGTGTAAACAAGTTGTTTGGATTGGGAAACTTCATAGCGTGTCATCACTAAGCTTTTAGCTTCGATATAGCCGCAATATCAAACGACGACACGCCTAGAGGCGCTCGCGCAGCTCTGCCTACGATCGAAATAGGAGCATATTCAAGCCTGACCACTGTCGATGTGTAACGTGGACATCTAAAGAGTTATTATTGTATGTCTCGCCTTGAACTCCATTAAGGTATCACTCGGGTGACAACAATCAGAGTGTGTATGTGTCATGCGGTACCAGCTTACATCCCTATCCAGGCAATTGCGAAGCTCCGAGGAAACAAGTGTTGCTAGCTTTCGTGCTCCTATAATTTTCGAGATACGAGTTTCTGAACATTGTTTACCTGGCACCCGGACATCAAGCTTTAAAAAATAACATATTGTAGTATAACTCGATCGAAAAAGCTGTTAACATGGATAAAATATGAGCTTATGATAGTGGCCGCGAATACGCCACGACCAACCAAACGCATGCGACGTGTTGAAAGATTATGCGAACTCTCAGGTCTCGAATGGTGCGTGTGTGTGCAAGGATACCTCGCCTACTTGAGAGAGGCGAAAAAGAAAAACTACGCTTTGCAGCAGCAACTTTATTTTCTGCAGTAAAACAGTGCGCGATGAGCGGCGTCGACAGCTTGCCGGCGAGATTCGGAAGCACGGGAGAGCCTATGTGAACAAGGGCCGGCCGGCACACGATAGGTATGGCGTTGGTTGCAGAATGGAAAAGAACACAACATTTCTTTTAGTCAGCACGTAGTGGGCGTACTGCTTTCATAATGCGTTCTCTGTCAACTTCCGCCATGAAGTTGGTTACCAAGCATGATAATCTTAGAACACGTTGGAACAGAATAAGAAAAATGCGCGTGCACGAAGACATAGTTAACATAACCCATTCGCAATAGTTCAGCGACTCGAGTGCACACCTTTCTTTCATATCCCGGTTTGATCGTGGGCGCCGACTTCCAAGTTCGTCGCCGAGCGCTCACTCTGAACAAAACCTTTCGAACATACACGCGATGGCATCAAGTCCATTCTGTTTATGCTGGCAATGCAGAGCGGAGGCTTCCTTGGTATTGCAGCGGCGGTGCCCACGAAGTCGCCGTGACTGAAGATGCATTTTACGCTTGCTTTCGAAAGTAATTTTTGCAACCGAATACAGCAAAGTGGCAGCCCGTCAACCTTGAGTCATCTGAGATTGCAGAAATCCAAGACAGAGCACGTTAGAATGGCACTAATTTGCAATTACACCGCTACCTTTCCAAGCTGGCGCTGGGAGAAATCGGAATCCGCACACTAGTGCGAGAAGGAGAGCGAGAAGGAAAAGGAGAGAAGGCAAGATGGTTCGAGGCTACGCTCCTCCTCGCCGATAAAATGGTCTATAGACCTTTTCATCGGGCGAGGAGGAAAAGACGCGCGGCGAGCCTTTCCTCCTCTCTGGCTTGTGCGATCCGGCAAGCATTGCTTTAAAGTATTGCAGTCGCGTGCTGTGGAACAATTTCGAGATATTATTTAGATCGTACTTTCTGAAATTTACGCAATCTCCGTTCATATAAGGTCCTCACGGAAGCCTTTCAGTGCATCGCTAACACAGCACGCTGAAATATCTCTTGGGCGCGCAAACATGTCACGCGCATTATCAGCCGCGGTGTGCGTGTGTTGTGCGTATATCGATTTTAATTCAATGAAGAGAACCGGTGTCTCTGTATTACCAGCACGAAATGGTAAATCTGCTCACTATCTGGCCGCTTGGCGTAGAGACTAATACATAACACATAAGAGCGCGTGCATGCTCGTGCACGGCCAACGTAAGGCAACTACGAAACATCTAAGCGACAGGCGCTACCAAATAGCTGTGATGCACCGGCATTGCTCTCACGCATTTCAAGTCTAGTAGGCTTGAAATCAATATATGTCTGCGCTAGCCTTCCTGCATGAGGCCGATGCGCTGCTGAACACAGCGATCACTGCGGCTGGTGAATCAGCATGATACATTATAAGCTGTGTGTTTCGGCATTGCCTTTTTGCCCTGTAAAGGCATAAATTTGAGAGGGATCGAATAAAAGGAATGCGATTGCTATTCTTGAGGACGAAATTTCCGTAATAGGTGCGAATGCGTCGTAGAGAACCAAACGAACACAGTCGAAAAAATATTCGGTTATCATCCTCTTTCTGGAGAAAAAAGAAAGACAGACACAGACAGGTAGACACAGACAGACAGACACAGACAGACAGGCAGACACAGACAGGCAGACACAGACAGACAGACAGACACAGACAGACAACATTATTTGGTCCTAAGGGACTACGCTGTCGTAGTCGCGGGCCGCATCCGCGCCGGGGGCGGAAGACCGTGATCTTCAGCCCTGTCGCCGGCCCTTTGGACAGCCCGAAGCTGGAATTGGAGGTCGTCGCCCTTGACGGCTTCTTCCCAGTCTTCTTGTCTGTTGAAAGGCGAGTGGTGCAACGCAGAACATTACCACAGCATGTGGTTCAAGGTAGACCGTTCGTCGCCGCAGTCGAGGCAGTGGTGACCCACACCCGGAGTGTAGTGGCTAAGCCTGCATCCAGACGCAAAGGAGCCCGTCTACAGCATTCTCAGCACCGAGGCCTGGGGTCTGCCTAGCTTCGGGTGAGGAGCCAGAAACTGCGTGCGTCCCAGCTCGTAGTGAGCAGTGATGTCGTGGAAAGTAAAGAGCGGGTCCGTGGTTCGGTCGATCCCCTGCGAAGCCGGGCCCCTCGAACCGGCGCGGTTCGCGAAACCTCGCGCCTGGTCGTGGGCCAGCTCATTCGGGTTGATCGAGCCGGGGGAGACGTTCCGCCCCATGTGAGCCGGGTACCAAGTGATGACGTGACGGGCCGTGCCTAGCTTGCGGGTCCTTAGCACCACCGCAGCCTCGCCCGAGACCGAGCCGGCGAGAAAGGCCATCGCCGCCGACCCGGAGTGCGTGAAGATCTGGATGGGCCCGGGTTCGCACAGAGATAGCGCCACTGTGACTTGCTCTGTGACGGACGCCGTCGAGTGTTGGATAGACGCTGCATTTAGGATCTTCCGCTGGGGGTGAACCACCGTGGCCGCGTACGAGTTTGATTCGGGATACTGAGCGGGACGGTGCACGACTCCTCGGCCATGGCTGCCAGACCCGCCATCTCGAGCATTCGGCGGCCGGCCTTGGTGGTAGGCCGGCCGCCAAGAAAGAGAAAACGGGCTAACGCTCAAATACGACTTTGCATAGTCACACCGCCCAACGTATATAGATCTATAAACGTTGATGCCATATGCTTGGACCATGAGCTAAATAGCAGAAAGATATCTGTAATCCAGCCCCTACTACTGCTTAGGACGCTTGCGCAGTTCGGTCGCTTTGCTGGCACGTAGCACTGTAAGGTATGCTGTTATTACCAACCAAAACATTTTTATTCATGGGTGGAAACCTCATCCACCGGACCAAGCAGTCCCGCAGTGTAATGTGCAGCTAACAGCTTGAACGCTTGTCAAAGTAAAAGAGCACAGCTCCTATCATATTAGCACGGTACCCACGCTGGTCGAGTTTGCTTCATCGCTCATAAACCGCAGCTTAGAACAAGAGGATAATATTGCAATAGGTCACATTAGTGAATGGAACATCCGGAAATAGAGAATTGATTTGCGAGGCTGATTGTAGGCTCAAACACGCGTGCACACATCGCGCTGCGTGCTCCGTCCGCCTCAACCCGAACAGAAACTCCGGCCATGCCGACGTAAACCACTGCAGCACGTCTCACAGGACCGTTTTCCACGTACAAGACGCACGTCGTACTAAACAGACCCCACGAGCGCGAAAACAAACGCCAGAAAGTACCACCGAGCGTATACCTGCCATGCAAGAGGGAGCGCTCGCCCAAGCCAACATGGCGGCTGCCCACAGATGGCGCTCCTGCGTAGAAATATGGTTCTAAGCGCAAAACCACAGGGCTAGACGAGGTTCACGTTAGGCTGAGAACATTACAGGAGCCTATGACAACGTAGACCGCAACATTTTGTGGGATATTCTGGAAGGGGAAGGCTAAGGTGACGCTTGCCTACAGCTTTTCAGAGAGATTTACCTAGAAAATACCATTTGCGTTGAATGGCATGAGGAGCGAGGAGAAAGTTGATATCAACAAGGGACTAAGGCAGGGGTGCCGTTTATCCCCACTGCTGTTTAAGTTGTACATGGTGAGGATGGAGAGGGCGCTAGAAGGTACTAATATCGGGTTTAATCTCTCATACAAACAGGCGGGTACAGTAATACGGCAGCAGCTTCCGGGTTTATTTTATGTGGACGATATTGTGTTGCTAGCTAACAAGCAAAGTGATTTGCAACGTCTGGCTAACATCTGTGGACAGCAAGGGAACAATTTAGGTTTGAAATTTAGTGTTAGAAAATCAGGTGTTATGGTATTCAATGACAACAGTGAACAGACAGTGACAATAAAGGGCCAGGAAATACCGCGGGTAAGAGAATATAAATACCTTGATATTTGGATAAACGAAGGCTAAACACAGGAAAAAAACAACAGTGAAGGGGAAAAGAAATGCAGCCATAATGAAGCACAGAGATCTATGGGGATACAATAGGTACGAGGTGCTCCGGGGTATGTGGAAAGGTGTAGTGGTTCCAGGATTTACTTTTGGACATGGGGTTGTTTGCTTTAAATCAGGACTCTATGCGAACCAAAGGTCAGTGGGACGCCTCGCATTAGGCGCTCACGGGAAGACTACAAATGAAGCTGTGCAGGATGATATGGGCTGGACTAGTTTTGAAATGAGGGAAGCTCGCAGTAAAATTGGTTATGAAGAACGACTCAGGAATATGGAAGAAAGTAAATGGGCTGGGACAGTGTCGAGGTACCTGTACAGGAAAAACATTGATTCACAGTGGAGGAAAAGAACTAAGACGCTAAGAACCAGCAAGTACGTGGCCTGTAGGGTGGGCAACAAAGCTACAGAGAACATCAAGCGGAAAGTCAGAGGCTGAAATAGTCTCATGGGTGGCGGCAAGAAACCTGCCATGAGTACCTACTTAAGAGGAAAATACGAAATCAGGAAAGAAACAATGTTTGATAACTCAAAGGGAAGCACATATATGACCTATATGAATGCAACAATGAAACCCCGGCACTCAGTCCCCAGCAGCTGCGAAGCAACTGACCACGGCGGCGATCATACCTGTGACGCAGCAGAGGGTACTAACAATATCTGGTTCCGGACAGGCCGCCATTGTAATCTGAACCTGGCAACGTTTAACGCAAGATCGTTATCTAGTGAGGCGAATCTAGAAGTGCTATTGGAGCAATTAGCGGGCAGTAAGTGGGGTATAAGAGGGCTCAGTTAGGTTAGGACAACAAAAGAAGCATATACAGTGCTAAAAAGCGGGCATGTCCTGTGCTACCGGGGCTTAGCAGAGAGACGAGAACTAGGAGTTGGATTCCTGATTAATAAGGGTATAGCTGCTAACATACATGAATTATATAGCATTACCGAGAGGGTGGCAGGTCTTGTTGTGAAACTTAATAAGAGATACAAATTGAAGGTCGTACAGGGATGCGCCCCTACATCCAGTCATGATGACCAGGAAGTCGAAAGCTTCTATGAAGACGTGGAATCAGGGGGTGGGTATAGTCAATACAAGATACACTATACTGATGGGCAAATTCACTGCCAGGGTAGGCAAGAAGCAGGCTGGAGACAAGTCAGTGGGGGAATAGGGCATAGGTTCTAGGAATAGCAGGAGAGAGTTATTAGTAGAGTTTGCAGAACAGAATAATATGCGGATAATGAATACCTCCTTCCGCAAAAGGGATCGCCGAAAGTGGACGTGGAGGAGCCCGAATGGCGAGACTAGAAATGAAATACACTATGCTCTGCGCTAACCCTGTCATCATGCAAGATGCGGACGTGCTCGGCAAGGTGCGCTGCGGCGACCATAGGATGGTAAGAACTCGAATTAGCCTAGACTTGAGGAGGTAACGGAAGAAACTGGTGCATAAGAAGCCGATCAATGAGTTAGCGGTAAGAGGCAAAATAGAGGAATTCCGTATCAAGGTACAGAACAGGTATTCGGCTTTAACTCGAGAAGAAGACCCTTTAGTGTTAAAGCAGTGAACGACAATCTTATCGGCATCATTAAGGAGTGTGCAATAGAAGTCGGTGGTAACTCCATTAGACAGGATACCAGTAAGCTATCGCAGGAGACGAAAGATCTGATCAAGAAACGCCAATGTATGAAAGCCTCTAACCATACAGCAAGAATAAATCTGGCAGAACTTTCCAAGTTAATCAACAAGCGTAAGACAGCTGACATAAGGCAGTATAATATGGATAGAATTGAACATGCTCTCAGGAATGGAGGAAGCCTAAAAGCAGTGAAGAAGAAACTAGGAATAGGCAAGAATCAGATGTATGCGTTAAGAGACAAAGCCGGCAATATCATTGCTAACATGGATGAGATAAATCAAGTGGCTGAGGAGTTCTATAGAAATTTGTACAATACCAGTGGCACCCACGACGATAATGGAAGTGGGAATAGTCTCGAGGAATTTGACATCCCACAAGTAACGCCGGAAGAAGTAAAGAAAGCCTTGGGAGCTATGCAAAGGGGGAAGGCAGCTGGGGAGGATCAGGTAACAGCAGGTTTGTTGAAGGATGGTGGGCAGATTGTTGTAGAAAAATTGGCCACCCTGTATAAGCAATGCCTCATGACCTCGAGCGTACCAGAATCTAGGAAGAGCGCCAACATAATCCTAATCCACGAGAAAGGGGACGCCAAAAACTTGAAAAATTATAGTCCTATCAGCTTACTGTCCGTTACCTACAAAGTATTTACTAAGGTAATCGCAAATAGAATCAGGAACACCTGGGACTTCTGTCAACAAAAGGACCAGACCGAGCAGGATTCTGTAAAGGCTACTCAACAATAGGCCATATTCACACTATCAATCAGGTGATAGATAAATGTGCGGAATATAACCAACCGCTATATATAGCTTTCATTGATTACGAGAAAGCGTTTGATTCAGTCGAAACCTAAGCAGTCATGGAGGCATTACGGAATCAGGGTGTAGACGAGCCGTATGTAAAAATAGTGAAAGATATATATCGTGGCTCCACAGCCACCGTAGTCCTCCATAAAGAACGCAACAAAATCCCAATAAAGAAAGGAGTCAGGCAGGGAGATACGATCTCTCCAATGCTATTCACAGCGTGTTTACTGGAGGTATTCAGGCACCTGGATTGGGAAGAATTGGGGATAAGAGTTAATGGAGAATACCTTAGTAACTTGAGATTCGCTGATATTGCCTTGCTTAGTAACTCAAGGGACCAATTGCAATGCATGCTCACTGACCTGGAGAGGCAAAGCAGAAGGGTGGGTCTAAAAATTAATCTGCAGAAAACTAAAGTAATGTTTAACAGTCTCGGAAGAAAACACCAGTTTACGATAGGTAGCGAGGCACTGGAAGTGGTAAGGAAATACATTTACTTAGGGCAGGTAGTGACCGCGGATCCGGATCATGAGACTGAAATAATCAGAAGAATAATGGGCTGGGATGCGTTTGGCAGACATTCTCACATCATGAACAGCAGGTTGCCATTATCCCTCAAGAGAAAAGTGTAGAACAGCTGTGTCGTACCAGTACTCACGTACGGGGCAGAAACCTGGAGGCTTGCGAAAAGGGTTCTACTTAAATGGAGGACGACGCAACGAGCTATGGAAAGAAGAATGATGGGTGTAACGTCAAGGGATAAGAAAAGAGCAGATTGGGTGAGGGAACAAATGCGAGGTAATGGCATCTTAGTTTAAATCAAGAAAAAGAAATGGGCATGGGCAGGACATGTAATGAGGAGGGAAGATAACCGATGGTCATTAAGGGTTACGGACTGGATTCCAAGGGAAGGGAAGCGTAGCAGGGGCCGGCAGAAAGTTAGGTGGGCGGATGAGATTAAGAAGTTTGCAGGGACAACACGACGACTAATAGGAAATGAACGGGGATAGTTGGAGAAGTATGGGAGAAGTCTTTGTCCTGCAGTGGGCGTAACCAGGATGATGATGATGATGACATGCTCGGGAGGGACCGAGCTGCTAAAGCGGATCGTCGCCATGTTGCCGGAGCGCGTCGTAGACAGGATAGGGACACTGTACTCGATGGCCCCAGCCAGCTCAGCGTCGGTAGACTCGCTGTCAATGCCGTGTATAAAACTCGTGCTGTTTCCACGGACAGCTGGTGGACGAGAAGCAACGGGAATGGGGGGGCCTCTGAGCTGGGTGGTGGCGAGCAGCTCCTGCAAAACTGAGGTTTTTTAGCGCACGAAAAGGGACGAGAGACAGTGGCAAGACGCGGACACAGCGCTAACTTACAATTGTTTTATTCCACGGAGCGGTACACGTATATATGGGTAACAGACACTGCCCAAGTTTGTTAAGAGGGGGATCGCAAAGTCAACCCTGATGAATGCGCTTCGCCGCTCATGTCCTCACAAGTTTTTGTCCAGTTTTCTCGCGCAAGTGGATCGCACGAAACAGGCCGGTTTTCCGCAGCATATCATCACAGCTGTGGCCGAAGTTCTCCTTAAGGCCACAAAACGTGGGCGACAGGATGAGCAGTTTACTTCACCGGAAAATGCGCGAGTGAAGCAGAAACGGGCAATCATACCGTACATCCACGATATCTCGCACAGACTGAAGAAGATTGGTAACGCAAATGTAAGCGTTATCAAGCTGTCCAACTTGTACAAGGCCAGCTACTGTGGTTCTGACAAGCCCAGTTGCCGGACAAATCACAAGGAATGCTACGTTCTTTGCGAGAATATCGTTTATGAACTGCCCCTGTCTCGCGGCAAAAATACATCGGCCAAACGGGAAGGTGCGTAAATGGCGGGTTGCGCGAACGCGCAAATAATGTGCGAACTGGAGGGGTGGGGCATCTGGCTTTTCCCTGCAGAAAGCATGGCTGCAGTCCCATTTATAAACAGTGCACAGTGATAGGAAGAAGCCCAACGCAAACACGTGAGATCATTGAAGCAGCGAAGATCGCTAGTTTGGGGAGCTCTTGTGTTTGCGCGCCTTCAATCGATCTTTCAAAAAAAGCATTAGATTTTTTAAACGTGACACAGAGGGTGGCCTGATGGAGATGACATTTAATCTTGCAATTGCAAAAAAAAATTTTTTTTTGGCTATGCATGGTCGTTTTTTCATCTTCGATATCATCTTAACTTTCCATTACACATGTCTCGTTGCTGTCTCATTTGATTAGCAATCAGTACATACGCGCAGGCGTACGGTGGTGTCTGCTACCTATATATATATGTGTACCGCTCCGTGGAATAAAACAATTGTTGGAAGTTAGCGCTGTGTCCGCGTCTTGCCACTGTCTCTCGTCCCTTTTCGTGCGCTAAAAACCTCAGTTATGGAATACCAACACGCCCTAACCTACGCTCTTTCAAGCTCCTCCAAGCAGGCCTGCGAGGTCGCGTCCGCGGCCAGGATGTTTCTCTTTGTGTTAACACGGACCGCGGACACACCTGGTCGCGCAGATAGCACAGCGGCAATCGCAAGGCGGGATCCTCGCTTGAAGGCCCCTCCCTGGACTGAAGGGCGGAACAGGGCCGTCCCGAGCACCACTGGGTTAACTGGTATGGTGGCGGCTTGTTGTAGAGCCCTGGCGCGACGCTGGGGGCATTCCTAGATGAATGGATGGATGTTATGAGCGTCCCCATTGGAACGGGGCGGTGGGTTGCGCCACCAAGCTCTTGCTATTATACTGCCTGATGTCCTACCTAAGTTAAACAATAAAAAAAAAGGAAAACACTATGAAATCCCACAACCAAATTTTCTGATCAGCTATTGCGAACTGTGCTTTTGTGCGTCTACGTTTTTTGTCGTTTCACTACTTCCACCAATGCTCCAAGCGCCTCTTACTAATGCCTACTGCGGACATGTTTACTTTTCCACTGCCCTCTCTGAACCCAAGGGCTTCAAGGAGGCCAGTGGTACCTAAATCGACCGCTGGTTAGACGTCTTCACATTCTAATAAAACATGCTCCATAGTCTCCCTAGCTTTACCGCAGCAAGCACATGCTTCTTCTTCCTTCTTATATCTCGCTTTATAGGTGCGTGTTCCGAGGCATCCCGATCTCGCTCCGAAAAGTAATGAGCTTCCCTTTGAGTTATCATAAATTATTTCCTTCCTGATTTCGTTTTTTCCTCTTAAGTAGTTACTCATGGCAGGTTTCCTTTCCATTGCCGCCACCCATGAGATTATTTCAGCCTCTCTGACTTTCTGCTTGACCGTCTTTGTTGCTGTGTTGCCCACCCTACAGTCTACATACTTGCTGGTAAGCTTCCTAGTTCTTTTCCTCCACTGTGAATCAATGTTTTTCCTGTACAGATACCTGAACACTCTCCCAGCCCATTTACTTTCTTCCATATTGCTCAGGCGTTCTTCATACTCAATTTTACTGCGAGCTTCCCTCACTTCAATACTAGTCCAGCCCATATCAACCTGCACAGCTTCATTTGTAGTCTTCCCGTGAGCGCCCAATACGAGGCGACCCACTGACCTTTGCTTCCCATCGAGTCCTGATTGTACCCCTGATTTAAAGCAAACAACCGCATTTCCAAAAGCAAGTCCTGGAACCATTACACCTTTCCACATACCTCGGAGGACTTCGTACCTATTGTATCCCCATGCCGCTCTGTGCTTCATTATGGCTGCATTTCTCTTCCCCTTCACTGTTATTGTTTTTCCTGTGTTTCCATGTATCTATTGCCCTCGTTTATCCATATACCAAGGTATTTATATTCTGTTACCCTAGGTATTTCCTGGCCCTGTATCTCCACTGTCTGTTCACTGTTTTTATTGAATACCATAACACCTGATTTTCTAACATTAAATTGAAAACCTGAATTGTTGCCTTTCTGTCCACAGATATTAGCCAGACGTTGCGAATCACTTTGCTTGTTAGCTAGCAACACAATGTCATCCGCATAAAATAAACCTGGGAGCTGCTGCTCAACTACTGTACCCGCCTGTTTGTATGAGAGATTAAACCCGATATTACTTCCTTCTAGCGCCCTCTCCATCCTCACCATGCACATCATAAACAGCAGCGGGGATAAAGGTCACCCCCGTCTCAGTCCCTTGTTGACATTACCTTCTCCTCGCTTCTCATCCCTTGCCATTCAACGCAAACGGTATTTTCTAGGTAAATCTCTCTCAAAAGCTGTAGACAATCGTCCCCTAAGCCTTCCCCTTTCAGAATATCCCACAAAATGTTGCGGTCTACGTTGTCGTAGGCTCCTGTAATGTCTAAAAAGGCCACATATAACCGTCTGCTTTCTACTTTCGATATTTCAATACACTGAGTAAGAACAAATAAGTTATCATCTAAACACCTACCTATTCTGAAGCCATACTAAAGTTCTCCCAAAATGACATTATTCTCTGCCCAAGTTTGAAGCTTTGATTGCCTGCATTGCTAGCCTGTATATCACGATGTAATGGTCAACGGTCTATACGAGTGAATTCTACCTTTCTCCCCCTTGCCTTTATAAGTTAAATTCATTCTACTTTGTCGCCAACTGTCTGGTATTCGTCTATCTTTTAAACTTTGTTCCACTGCTTTCACCAGAGCTTCTTTACTTTCTTGGTCGTAGTTCATTAATCAGCCTAACGGGAACCTCACCTAGCCATGTGGCTGTGCGCTTAGGAATTTTCTCTTCCGCTTTCTTCCAGTTGAAATTTGTCAGCACGAGCTCCTTTTCCACTTGTGTCTCTTTCATGCTCTTTTTTTCTTCAAATACAACCTCGTCATTGCCCTAGAAAGATACCGCTGTTATTTTTCGGATGTAATTTATTGCCGCTTCTCCTTCCAGTCTGTTTTTATCTTCGTCTAGGATATGTTCTTGTGTTGTTGACTTCCTGCCTAATAATTTTATGTGGTTCCAAAATATTCTAGGTCCGGCGTTCTTTGTCTCACGTATTTCTGACAACCAACGTTCACTTTCCCCTTTTAATTTTGCTTGCCCCAGTATTTGAACCATAGACTTTTTCTCCCAGTATATTCCCAATTTACTGGTTACTTCATCCTGCGGCAACTGCGCCTTCTTTGCCTGCCTGTGCTCTCGAGATGCTTTCTGTCGTTCTGCGATCGCTTCTCGTATCTGCCTGTTCCACCAGCTTTTCGGTTTCTTTGTTCCTTTCCAACGAACATGTTGTTTTTCTTTCCGTATTTCTGTCGTTATTACACTTAAAAGCTCACCATATTCCCACTCTATGTGTGCCGTGCGCTGCGATTGAACCTGTGTGTGCGTGTGTGCCGTGCGCTGCGATTGAGCAAGTGTGTGTGTGTGTGTGTGTGTGCGTGCGCCGTGCGCTGCAAATTAAGCAAGTGTGTGTGTGTGCGTGTGTGCCGTGCGCTGCAATTGAGCAAGTGTGTGTGTGCGTGCGTGTGTGCCGTGCGCTGCAATTGAGCAAGTGTGTGTGCGTGTGTGCCGTGCGCTGCGATTGAGCAAGTGTGTGTGTGTGTGTGTCGTGCGCTGCAATGGAGCAAGTGTGTGTGCGTGTGTGCCGTGCGCTGCGATTGAGCAAGTGTGTGTGTGTCGTGCGCTGCAATGGAGCAAGTGTGTGTGTGTTTGCCGTGCGCTGCGATTGAGCAAGTGTGTGTGTGTGTGTGTGTGTGCGTGCGCCGTGCGCTGCAAATTAAGCAAGTGTGTGTGTGTGCGTGTGTGCCGTGCGCTGCAATTGAGCAAGTGTGTGTGTGCGTGCGTGTGTGCCGTGCGCTGCAATTGAGCAAGTGTGTGTGCGTGTGTGCCGTGCGCTGCGATTGAGCAAGTGTGCGTGCGTGTGTGCCGTGCGCTGCAATTGAGCAAGTGTGTGTGCGTGTGTGCCGTGCGCTGCGATTGAGCAAGTGTGTGTGCGTGTGTGCCGTGCGCTGCAATGGAGCAAGTGTGTGTGTGTTTGCCGTGCGCTGCGATTGAGCAAGTGTGTGCGTGCGTGCGTGCGTGCCGTGCGCTGCGATTTATAAAGCGTATGTGTGTGTGTGTGTGTGCCGTGCGCTGCGATTGAGCAAGTGTGTGCGTGTGTCCCGTGCGCTGCAATGGAGCAAGTGTGTGTGTGTGCGTGTGTGTCATGCGCTGCGCTTGAGCAAGTGTGTTTGTGTGTGTGTGCCGTGCGCTGCGTTTGAGCAAGCGTGTGTGCGTGCGTGCGTGCATGTGTGCCGTGCGCGGCGATTGAGCAAGTGTGTGTGTGCGTGCCGTGCGCTGCGATTGAGCAAGTGTGTTTGTGCGTGCGTGCGTGTGTGCCGTGCGCTGAGATTAAGCAAGTGTGTGTGTGCGTGTGTGTGTGCCGTGCGCTGCGATTTAACACGCGTATGTGTGTGTGTGTGCCGTGCGCTGCGATTCAGCAAGTGCGTGTGTGTGTGTGGTGCGCTGCGGTTGAGCAAGTGTGTGCCTGTGTCCCGTGCGCTGCGATTGAGCAAGTGTGTGTGTGTGTGTATGTGTGTGTGCGTGTGTGTGTCATGCGCTGCGATTCAGCAAGTGCGTGTGTGTGTGCCGTGCGCTGCGATTGAGCAAGTGTGCGTGTGCGTGTGTGGCGTGCGCTGCGATTGAGCAAGTGTGTGTGTGCGTGTGTGGCGTGCGCTGCGATTGAGCAAGTGCGTGTGT
Source organism: Dermacentor andersoni (assembly GCF_023375885.2). Taxonomy (NCBI): domain Eukaryota; kingdom Metazoa; phylum Arthropoda; class Arachnida; order Ixodida; family Ixodidae; genus Dermacentor; species Dermacentor andersoni. Next base: position 2,052,148 of record NC_092822.1, read on the forward strand.
GCGTGTGTGCCGTGCGCTGCGATTCAGCTAGTGTGTCTGTGCGTGTGTGCCGTGCGCTGCGATTGAGCAAGTGTGTGTGTGCCTGTGTGGCGTGGGCTGCGATTGAGCAAGTGCGTGTGTGCGTGTGTGCCGTGCGCTGCGATTGACCAAGTGTGTCTGTGCGTGTGTGCCGTGCGCTGCGATTGAGCAAGTGTGTGTGTGCGTGTGTGGCGTGCGCTGCGATTGAGCAAGTGCGTGTGTGCGTGTGCACCGTGCGCTGCGATTCAGCTAGTGTGTGTGTGCGTGTGTGCCGTGCGCTGGGATTGAGCAAGTGCGTGTGTGCGTGTGTGCCGTGCGCTGCGATTGAGCAAGTG